>NC_067137.1:7060100-7360100 GCF_903995435.1 Acomys russatus | reverse complement strand
CAGAAACTCTGAAGTTGGCCACTCATCTGCTTTGACAAGTTTCAAAAGCACAGACCTAGTGCTGTGTGTGTGTGTGTGCACGCGCGCGCGCGCGTGTGTGTGCGTGTGTATGTATGTGTATATGTGTGTGTGTATGTATGTGTGTATATATGTGTGTATGTGTGTATGTATGTGTGTGTATGTGTGTATATGTATGTTTGTATATATATTTGTGTGTGTGTATATGTGTGTGTATGTATATATGTGTGTATGTGTGTATGTATGTGTGTATATTTGTGTGTATGTGTGTGTCTGTATGTGTGTATGTGTGTATGTGTGTATATATATGTGTGTGTATGTGTATATGTGTGTATATGTGTGTATATGTGTGCATGTGTGTGTGTGTATATATGTGTGTGTGTGTATGTGTGTGTATATGTGTGTATATGTGTGTGTGTGTATGTGTATGTGTGTGTGTGTGTGTATGTGTGTGTGTGTGTGTGTGTGGATTTCTCCAGCCATGTTTGGGTGTCTACCCGCTGAGACACATCTTTTATTCTAACTAGTGAGGACTAGTCTTGAGTGAAAACATCAGTTTGGACAATGATCTCAGCCCCCGACCCGTGCCAGTGCCCCTCTCCCAGGTGGGACAGTTTTGGAGCACACAGAGGGTACATCGTGTGTCTCCAGTGGCTCTGGGCTGAGAAACAAACCGTTCTCCAGCTTCTTTCCTGACACACCTCCATGGTGGTACCGAGAATGGGGCTGCATGCGCCGAGCAGGCAAACGCTAACGGTTTCCCTAGCAATGAAAATTCAATTCAGAGGGAAAAGGCCTTTATGCGCTGTTAGAAATTTCTGAAGAGAAGATAATTCCCTTGCAAGCAAGTAACGCTTTGTCAATATTGAATTGTCCACTCGGTCTTTACTGGGAAGATAACCAGAGCGCGTGGTAAGAGGTAACCTGAGCCTGCACACACGGCAGGGTTAGTTCAGAGGATTTTCCTTCAGGCAGCTCTGCTCTGCCGGAGTAAAAGGCTAATTAGCTTGGCCTATCCAGTTTAAGCATAATCAGGCATGGGAATGGGAAATGCCCATGAAGGGTGAATATTAGCCGAGATGTGTGGCCAAGACTTGCAGGAGAGAAAAGAAATGCATAGAATGTGTTTGAGTGGGATTAAAAAAATAGCGGGAGTGGTGACATCTCGGTGTGCCGTGACATGAAAGAAGCCTTACACTTGGAGACAATGGCGTGTCAGGAAGCCTGTATGCTGTGCCGTGGTGGGTCCTTGGTGGATTGTTAAGTCCTTTAGAACCACGGCTGCCTTTTATTTTGTGAAAGATGTTTCAATCGCATTGAATGGAAGACAAAAATACACAGTAATTTTGAGCTATAAGAAGACAGAGGACGTGTTCTCTGCCCTAGTATTGTCAATACTTGGGTGCGTTATTCAATTAACAGTGATTAGAACTGCTGATATGAACGAGGGCGTTAGGTGAGGATGCAGAAAGGCTGCAAAAGAGGCCTTAAGAATTCTTTTTCTGAAGTAAGTAGCTGTCTCAATTGATGTACGATTGATGTTCATCATTAAATGTTTGATGGATAAATTGAATTGTAAAAGCTCCTTGCACTACGCAAGTTCAAAGAAAGAGAGGATCTCCTAGTCCACTCTGATGAGAAAACTTTTCATACACAAGAGATATGGTAAAAGATGGAAAGAGTTTCAAGCAGGGGAGAAGAGAGAGAGCCGTGTCTGGAAAGAGAGGAAGCCCACTGTGATGAGATGCTGAGAGAGCACAAAGCACCAAGACTTTCAAGATGCTACTGAGGAGATGCGGGGGAGATGGGAGGGGGGCTGAGCAGGAGCCACAGGAGGAAGGCAGTCAGGAAGGGAAGTGACCCTGCCAGGTCCTGATGATGGTCTGGTCGGCTGAGCCCAGTCCTCAGTGGCAGGCTGCTCAGAGGCCTCAGGTGTTTGCTTCCCCAGCAGCTCTTCTGGTCTGCAGCAGCTCCTGACACATGCAGGACTGAGGATGGAGGTAGGCCTTTCCTCCTCCTCCTCCTCCACCTTCTCCTCCTCCTTCTCCTCCTCTTCCTCCTCCTGTTTCTTCTTCTTCTTCTTCTTCTTCTTCTTCTTCTTCTTCTTCTTCTTCTTCTTCTTCTTCTTCTTCTCCTTCTTCTTCTTCTTCTTCTTCTCTTCTTCTTCTTCTTCTTCTTCTTCTTCTTCTCCTTCTTCTTCTTCTTCTTCTTCTTCTTCTTCTTCTTCTTCTTCTTCTTCTTCTCTTCTTCTTCTTCTTCTTCTTCTTCTTCTTCTTCTTCCTCTTCCTCCTCCTCCTTCTTTTAATTTGCATACAGTAAAATTCACCCTTTCCAGCAAATTAGTTCTGTATTTTCGCAAACATGTGAGGTCGTGTAAGCTACCATAGTCAAGACATGGAATACTTTGAGCACGCTATCCTTTTGTTTTTTCCATGTCACAGTCAAACCCCTGGTAGGCTTTCCAAAGCTTGTAACTTCCCTCCGCTAGAACACCACTTATGGAGCCGTAAGTGTACCCTTTTGACTCCCCCTCATTTGAGATTCGTCCACATTTTTATTTCTGCTCCATATTTGTACCTTTTCTGTTCCTGGGTCGAATTTCAGTGTGTGAACACCCAGCAGTCCTTCACTGAGGGGCAGTTGGCCTCCCAGTTACTGATGATTGTTGAGAAAGCTGCTGTAAACATCTGCATGTTGATTTTGGAGCTATGTAACTTTTTGTATTATTTCAGAAAGTATACAGAAGTGAGGTTGCTTACTCGACTTTATAAGAAACTTCCAAAGTGAAAAGAGGCATTTTGTACCCCGACTGGCAGCAAAGAAGAGGTTGGGAATCATCTTCCAAGGACCTGTCCAGTTTCCGTAGCTCTCCTCATGCAAAGTTCTCCTCAGCCACTCACAAGGGGGAAGGGTTTTGAGTTTTTAAAGGCACCAAGCTGTTTGGTGCAAGAGGAACAGGGTCACTCTACACTCTGGGGAGACCATGGCAGCCCCAGCATGAAGAAGATGAGAGAGCACCACCCTTCCTCAGGCTAGTGGTCTGAGGGAAGGGAAGAATGGGCGCACACGTGAGCCTCCACTCCAATGTCATAGCAATGGGATTTGAACTGAGCTCGCTAACGTGGCAGAGGACAGACACCGCGTTGTGTGCCACAGGTAACAGGAGTGACTTCAATCGTGAGGGCAGACTGTTGTCATGGCTTCTCTGACATGCTGTCATGATTGTGCTTGCGTGGTCTTGAGTTGGGCTCACTGTGTGATGCTCTGCTGGGAGTCATGGGTCTGCTGCTCAGTGACTCAGCAATTATTTTTTTTGCTCTTTATTTCTCTTCCTCTGACTCCTTGTCTTATTCTTCTATTGGCTTTTAATTTCCTCCGTTCGTCTTCCTTCTTAGGTTGGCCAATAAACCCCACCCTGTCTGCTTCCTGGGAACCCTGCCTGCCTCCGCAGCAATGTTGAAGAAGCCATGCTTTTTAAAATTTTAAGTTTTTAATTGGGGGTGGGGTGGGGGTTGCGAGAGACAGTCTCACTGTTTTATCTCAGGCTAGCCTTGAGCTCGGTGATCCTCCTGTCTCAGGTTATGCGCCATTACACCCAACTATGACTTTAAAAAATTTTTAAATTAGCGTTCAACATTACCTTCGCAAAGAAGTAACTCAAGAAAACCCAAAACATTAATTCGTTGTGGTTTGGGGAGTTGGAGCAGGCACTTAATTATGAAAGTCCCTGAGTCCAAAGAGCCCTGGATGAAGAGGGAGGGGGGAGTTTCAGCTCACTGTGGTCCAGCCACCTCTGAACTCTGCCTGTTCCTCCTGGAACCTCGGAATGGCTGGCATTAATAGCAGAGTGGAGGAGCTTCTCGGTCGGAACCCTGTAACCTTTTGGGTTGTGGTACCTATGGCTTTGAAAGGGAGGGGCCATTCAAGCCTATCTCTGCCCACAACTGCCAACTCAATCCCGGGAACAAGTAGACACCCAGTTAAGACTTCTGGCACTGTGTCCCTCAGGTGGGCGTTATCACGACATTTTTAAGAATGTGACCATTGGCAGGAGCTGCCCCTGCTTCAGGATGCACATGAGCAGATGATGAGTTTCCTGTGACTCATCCCGGACCTCCCTGGCACAGCAGGGACTGCGGCCCTTCCCTTGGCAGGTGTCCAACTTGGTCAGTTTCCCAGGCCGGGAGCCTGGGGATGTTTTTATTCTGTGTCCCTCCTGGGGATAATGACTTTTCCTGGATACCAGGAATTCCACCGTGACTCCAGCTTGTAATTGAACAAGCAACAGAAGGAATGCAGAGGAAAGCAAGCTGGCTTCTTGCTAGAGTGAACTTCTTTCCTGGGACTTAGCATGCTTCACAGTGTGCTTGGTCCTAGCATCCATAGGTGAGTGGGGCCAGGGATGTCCGCCTCACTTCCCCGCTGTCCAGCGATCACTCACTTTGCCTCAGTTTACAGCAGTGCTCCACCCTCTGCTCCATCAGCACCCAGTGGCCTCACGCATTGGGTTTTACCCCAGGAGGAGCACGCACCAGTTACAGTTTTGCTCCGTAAGCTCTGCTGCTTGAGTGCAGTAAAAGCCATTCGGAAAGGAAGGAGAAATTAAATTGGAGATGCAAACCTTGAAATGCCAGCAGCAGCCTTTTGCTTAGATTACACACCCAACAAAGCACTAGGACCCTCTCAAGTCTCCGCCAGCAGGCCTCCTGATGAGTGCTGTGACTGGGAAGATACACACGGAACTATCTCTCCCGAGAAATCAGTGCTGCTTCCTCTTTCCTGTTTTGAACATGAAGGAGGTTTTTTTTTTTTTTTTTTTTTTAGTGTATTGTGTGAGTACAACATGCAGGGCATATTCTTTGGTGCCACATAAATATTTACTTAATATTTGAAACTCACCATCATGAAAGCATTTGTTCACTTGAAAACAGGATCACCCATTTTCCTCCTGGTACCACTGCTTTCATCCTTCAGAGCTTCATTTTGTTTGATAGCTTATTTTTCTTTCTTTTCTTTTCTTTTCTTTCTTTCTTCCTTCCTTCCTTCCTTCCTTCCTTCCTTTCTTCCTTCCTCCCCTCCTTCCCTCCCTCCTTCCCTCCTGCCCTCCCTCCCTCCCAGCAAGTCCCTATGCTCAGACCAGGGACCTATTGAAAGGCAAACAAGTGATTGGTCAGAGGGTTGAGCATTCCCCAGGCCCCAGCATGACTTGGTGCTCTTTCCTGTGACCTACATGAAGGGAAACAGGCCATCATGGTGGGAAGGCACCATGGTTAGAAGTATGAACTGGTTACATTGTATCCACGCACAGTGAAGGATCGTTGATGAGTGCCTGTGGGTCATGTTCTCCTCTTTGTTTAATTTGGACCCCAGCCCACGGGATGGCGCCCCCTGTCTTCAGAGTGGGCCATCCTACTGTGGTTAGACCTCTCTGGATATAGTGTCACGGATGTACTGAGAGATAAATCTCCTAGATGACACCAGGTCTGGTCAGAGGGATAAGATAAAGCATCACAGTACTGTTCCTTCCAGACCAGGGTTTGAACTGGCCACAGCTTCTCCCTCTTTTGCTAGGTAAAACAAACAAACATAAAACCAGAAAACAGAAAACGAAGGGATTAATGATTTCCAAAATTTCAAGTTTGCAACAATGGCAAAAATCTGTCCTACCCCCCCACCCCCCGACAATCTCCTTCAAGGATACTGCAAAAAGGGGAGACAGTGGCGGAAGCTGAGGAAAAACCCTTTACAGCCTGCTGGTATGCCTGGGGGATAACTCTACAGGAAGCAGTCACAGCAGTGCCCAGTCACAGCTGTGCCCAGAGGTGGCCACTGGGCCTATTAGTTCTGATCCAGGCAAGAATGAACCCTTGACTTTGGCAGCCCCTCCTGAACACAGCCTGGAAGCACCCAGGGATCCATAGCTTGACACAAATGAGGATTTCCTGCTGGGCTGGGTTTGCAATAAATGAAAAAAAAATCGTCTCTGCAAGACTAAAGTTGAGGATGCCGTGACCTTAAGATTCAGTTCCAACCTCTGCTTTTGTGGGGAAAGAGATGTGGCTGGTTAAGGGCAGGACACTGAGGATGTGACTCCTTCAGTGACCTGCCTGCCTGCCAGCAAGAACAGGAAAGTGTTTGGTGGCAGGCCTGCCTCTTCATGAGGTCTCAAGTACTCCTGTGGTCTAGGAGGAACGGTCACCCCTCCCACCAAGGAAAGGGCACCCAGTAAGCTTAGAGGCAGAACAACAGCTATCCAGTAAGTACATCATCCTTTTTGTCCTTGGTGTCACCTGCTCGCAGCCTCTCATAGATGGTTCTCTGTGATGGTGCTACTTGCTGTTCGCAGGTATAAAAGTCTCCAGGAGTCTGCAGTGTAGAACACACGCCAGGAATGTCCTGCGGGGGAGGGGGCCTGGGCTCATCTCCGATCTCGGCCCTGCTCAGCTTGTGCCTTTTTTCGGGGGGGCATTTTTAAATGTGACCAGACCAGTCAGGTTCTCTGTTTCTACAGAAAGTTTTCACAAAATAATCATACTAAGTGCTAGCCTGTCCCTAACTTTTGGGAACCCTTTCTGTTGTGTGGTAGTTACAGTCATTAAAAATGAGACATCTGAGAATTGCCTGGGTCATCCAGGCAAAGGAACAGTGATAGCAGCTGAGTACGGTACAGCAATGAGCGTCCTTCAGAGACCTAGAGGTGTCGAGGGACACGTGGGTAACTTGTCAGCTTCCCAGGCCAGGCACCTGGAGGTGTTTTCATTCTGTGTGTCTCTCCTGAGCATGACTTTTCTTGAAAACCAGAAATCCCGCTGTGACTCTGGCATGTTAACTGACTTCCTGCTTGAGTTCGCCCTCTTGTGGCCAGGTGTAGTAGTGCACACATGTGGTCTTAGCACTCAGGAAGTGAAGGCTAGAGGATTGTGCATTCAAGGACTACAGAGCAAATTCTAGAACAGCCAGCCATAAGCTACATAGCAAGACTGTACCTATGGATTGGTGGGTGGATGGAGACAAGGATGGACAAATGGACAGATAGGAAATTTATTTTCTCTCCTACTCTCCAAGGAGGCAGCCAACCACTAGGGAGCCATTGCATTACTTGATTTAGGCCTAGAGAATGCTTTGAAAAGGCACCAGACAACACTTTTTAAAAAATATTACTCAATTACTCTAGCATGGTATAATTCTTCGCTGTTACCCTCAGCCTGTCACTGATACAGGATCAGGTTATAGCGCACCGTGCTGTGTCTGTCTTCCATGTTACTCTGGTGTTTGCACACGGTTTTGAATTGCTGTAGATGTAATACACCTTTAGAACACTGTATTAGTCTTAGACAAGTTATTTCTCTGTGTTGACTAAGGTGGGCAGGCAGTGAGGAACGCCCATAGTTCACGGTGATACAGCTCTTGCTTGTCCTTGTCTTGGAGTGAATTCCTCAGGAAGTGCCAAGTTACATCTCGTTGTGATTCTGTTTGTGCTTTCTGTGTATTGTAATATCGCTTTCTGAAAATGTATGTCGTCTGCTACTCCCTCTAGCAGTAAATGAATAAGTCAGTTTCCTCATAGCTTGCCAGTAACAAATGATAGCATTTTTTTTTAAAAAAAGCTGTAGCTTTATTAGGTATAAAATGGTAGATCCATGTATATCATAATGTTATGTTTTACATTTTTAAATTCCTAATAACAGTATATATTCCATATTTCTCCTGCAAATATTTTAACATTAACATTTTTAGAATTTCATCCATGAGTACTGTCTTTGCATCATTTCTACCCTCCTCCCCATCCCAGCTCCTCTCATGGTTTCTTCCTGCTCGCTCTCAAATTCATGACCTCTTCTTCTTTAATTATTAATAACACACACACACAGAGAGACACACACACATGCACACTCTCACACACTGTATCTACACCACATCGCATGTGTATGTAACACCTCATTCTTAAATATATTGGCCTTTATTTCCCCCATTTTTTCCTTTTTTTCCCCCAAGACAGGGAGTCTGCTGTGAGACAGTGTCTTCAACATATGACAGGGAGCTGAAGCCCTGAAATCAAAACAATATGGCCGTCTAAGCAAGACCTGCACAATGATGACACCAGTTGGCATTCCAACAAACCCTCATCCCTCGGTGGAGAGCTTAAGGTGGTTAATGGCTGGTGTGTGAAGCAGAGTCAGTCTTCTCCGTGGATAAGCCCCTGAGAGCTTACCCAGTCCCACGTAGTCAGCCCTGACTACACAGCATACATATGCTTATACACGCATGCATGCACATGCCACATTCACCACACACACACACATACACACTGCATACACACCACACACACACTGCACAAACACACATTCCCACCACACACATACACGCACTGCACAAATACACAAATACACATTCACACCACATACACACACACACCACACACACACATGCTCACAGATGCATACACACACTGTATATACACCACACACACTGCACAAACACACATACACCACACACACACTTATACACACACACACACACACACACACACACACACACACTACATCTGTTGTGTAATGCTTTCCCTGGAGAGGTATAAACAAATATCTGTTCACCCCAGATAGGGAACCAAGCACAGAGCAAAGTAGGCAATATGTAACAGAGTATGGTGAAGGATTATTTACAAGAGTAGAAAACACTTAGAAATAGTTACATCACTAAAACCCACCCCAGTATGGGTCATGGCTCACAAAGCTGGGACCTTGGAGCTCTCTCCACAAGCTGCAGGCAGCCTTAGAAGTTGGAGAATTCCTTTTTCAGGCAGCTCAGTTGGTCTGAACATCCTTTCAGGCAGCTGGTCTGGTCTAAGAATGTTTCTCAGCAGTTTTTACAGCTTCCATATGCTTGGGGAATGAGGACTTCAGTGTATCTGCTCAGTTTCAGGGACTTCCTGCAGCTTTTAAGTTGTTTACTTCCTAAGCTTAACAAGCTTCCATGCAGGATAGAATGTTTCATCTCTCCTTAGAACATTTGAAATTGTGTGTGTTTGTGTGTGTGTGTGTGTGTGTGTGTGTGTGTGTGTGAGAGAGAGAGAGAGAGAGACAGAGACAGAGAGACAGAGACAGACAGAGGGAGAGGAGGGAGAGGAAGAGGGGGAAGGGAGGGGAGGGGACGGGGAGAGAGACAGAGAGACAGAGAGAGACAGAGAGAGGGAGGGAGAGGAAAAGGAGGAGGAGGGGGAGGGAAGAGGGGGGACAGGGAGAGGGAGAGAGACAGAGACAGAGAGAGACAGAGAGAGACTCGCTGTGTAGCCTTGGCTTGTCTGAAGTTCACTATGTAGCTATGTAGACCAGGCTGTCTTGAACTCCTGCCGTAGCATCCTGAGCAAATGGACAGACACACCTAGCCAAACATTCTGTATCTTACTAGGCTTCCTTCAAGATGGCAAGTTTTATCTCAAAGAAAATTACTACACAATAGCATCATCCCTACCATAGGAGCTACAATTTGTCTGTCTGTCTGTCTGTTTATTGTGGCAACCCTTAATATAGGGTCCAGACTCTTAGTAAATGTTTAAGTATATAATGCACTGTTGAGAGCACTAGGGTCCACATTAGAGACCATCTAGGACTTTCTTGTCTTGAATGTTGTTCCTATTAATATGACCCTGATCCCGGTTCCTTCCAAGCTCTGAAAACCCCCATTTCTGCTCTCTGCTTCTCTAAGTTGGACTGTTGATGAGTCCCTGTGTACGCGGTGTCATGGAGAATGTGTTCTATGACCGGCTTGTTTCACTTAGCATCGTGTTCTACTTAGCATCTTATCCCAAATGGCAGGGTTTCTTTTCTGTGTGACCTGTTTAAAAAAGCTGCATTTATCTATTTAGCACGTTTCTCTTTAGCTGCTCAATCATCTTAGTGGACAGTTAGGTTGTGTCTCTGTCTTTGCTATTGCAAGCAATGCTACATCAAACATGGAAAAGCGGACATCACTTCAAAATCCTGATTTCAGTTCTCTGGGCTGGGAGTGCTGGGTCATACAGTAGTCTTTTTTTTAAAGTTTTTTTGGGACTTCCCTGCTGCTTCTGAAAACAGGAAAGTTAGCCATCAGGGAGGGAGCCTCCAGCTCAGTTCCAGCTTGGTTTTTACTATATCTTGCAAGGAAGGCATACAATGTCTTCAACAATAGAGTCTTATCTACTAGTACTGGTGAGCAACCAAGAGGAAAAGGAAGAATAAGAGCCTTTATTGTTTCATTTGGGGGGCAGGGGTGGCGGGGGAGGGGTGGAGAGGACACTCTGACTTCCCTCACCAACAACTCTATAAGAGCTCTTAAACTTTTCTGATACTGGGACTTTTGTTTAATAACCCATAATTTTAGGAGTAGTATTGTCCATCCATGAATGATGTATTTCATCTTTTTTTTTTTTTTTTTTTTTTGAGACAGGGTTTCTCTGTGTAGCCTTGGCTGTCCTGGACTCCCTTTGTAGACCAGGCTGGCCTCCAACTCACAGCAATCTGCCTGCCTCTGCCTCCCGGGTGCTGGGATTAAAGGCGTGCACCACCAATCCCTGCATAAAGTCTAATTTAGAAGGCAAGACAGATGTGCTCAGGGGCTGAAGTAGTGCGAATCTCTTGATTAAGCTCCATTGAGGCAGACCCGTGTGCAGGAGTGACCCTGGGCCGTCATCCTGACCTGCACAGAGGCCTCCTCTTCACTTACCTCCATAACTTTACAAAACCTGCCACCAGTATCCATCACCCCACAAGAGGTATCCGAAAATAACTGCAGTTGATTTCGGGCGGCGGCCATATTTCCCCTGGAAGTGAACGAGTGAACATAGCTTAGAGCATTTGGTTGGACTACCAGGCCTCTTCACAGAAAGCCAGGCAATGACCTCTCAGGGAAGACTGCCTCAAATGTGGCATAGTTCCTCTGGGAAAATTAGATCGGATTTCTCGCCATTGTAACTGAAAACAGTTTTCCAGGATGCAAACAACTGGCAAACTTACAAATCTGATTGTGTCTTAAATGCATTAGAAACCAGCTTATGCCTTATTGTATTCTGTGCCTGGTTTTATGAAAGAAGTAAAAGTCGTGGCAGTTTTTCCCCCAAAAAGAATCCATGATGCCAGGGTTGGGGTTACATTTTGTAGATCAAGTTTATAAAAGTGACTCCTGCTAAATAGATTGGATTTTTAGTCATTTGTTATCTTCTTACGAAAACTAGGCAATGCTCAGGGCTAATAGATGTCTCAGGAAGTCAAGGAGCTAGCTCACCACCTGAGTTCTAAGCCAGGACCCTGTGCACACCATGATGGTGCATGCACGTGTGTGTATACATAATCATGAATGCACATGCGCAAGAAGAGATCTCTGTGTTGAGTCACCAGAGGTGTTCCTGTGAGACCCGATCCATGCACGTGGCAGGGCAGGAATCCATGGGTTTTCTGTATTCAGGAGGGACTCAGTGTCATCAGAGGCATTTTTAATCAATAGTCAACCAGTTAAAAATGAATCCCAGGCAAGCTGAAACCCATGGAATGGAAGTCCAACAGGCAGGTCCCTGTCTTCATCAGCCAGGGCTATGTTAGGTTGGTAGCCTGGGAGCCTCAAGGCCGGCCCCCAGGAAGCAGGGACCAGGCCACCCAGGTGCTGTGGCTTCCCCAGCACACCCCTATTTCCTGGGGTCACAGTTCTCCCCTCTGTCTTCAGTGGCCTAATTAGATGCGCTTCACTCAGTGAGTCTGAGATTTGGAGGAACCCTCTGCTGTCTGTTAACACAGCCCCCCTGCCCCCCTTTTAGCCTTTGAGAAAGGTCTGTTGTTCTAATCTGAGCATAAGGGAGGAGGAAGCAGTTAGATTTATTAGACATATTCTGTGAGGAGCTAGGCAGCAAGTGAATAGGGGTCACCCACCTAGCACCCACCTTCCAGCCACCCCATGTGGTCAACGGCGTGGTCCCCTTTTATTGAGAGAGACGCCTGCCGAGACTCATGGTTAAGGAGTCCAAGTGCACTGCACTTAAAAGTCTGCTAAGATTTGAATGTTAAATATTTCGACCCCCCTTGGCCTTCAAAACATGTAGGTTGGGCCAAGAGAGGGCATGGAGGAATGGGACAGCTGGAATGGGACAGCTGAAAGCAGAGGCAGGATCGGGCCGGACCCCAAGCTCGCAGGTAGACGTGAGAAGACTGTGTGCCTTTTGGGTCCACCCATCCAGGGTGCTCACTTCCTCTAACTGATCATGGAGAGTCCTCAGACCTCCATCCCCGCCCCCACCCCCGGAAGCAGAAGGGCTGCCTCCCACCCAGCCCACTCCTGCCCGGCGGTCAGTGCTAAGGTCACACTAACGCACACTGTGTTCCTCTCTGCTTGTGTCTTCCGCAGCCCCTAAAGACAATGAAGAGCGAGTGTTCAGGGAGCGTATGCGGCCAAGGAAGCGGCAAGGGGCTGTCAGGCGCAGGGTCCACCAGGTCAACGGCCACAAGTTCATGGCCACCTACCTGCGGCAGCCCACGTACTGTTCTCACTGCAGAGATTTCATCTGGTAAGTCCCTCACTCTGAGGACCTCTGTATTGCAATAATAGGGGATTAGGTCTGCGGTAGGGGGCGATGAACTTCAATCAACAGTGCTCATGTGAACAAAAGATGTTCTTCTGGGCGTGGTGGTGCACGCCTTAATGTCAGCACGCAGGAGGCAGAGACAGGCAGATCTTTTGGGGCCAGCCTGGTCTACATAGCAGGTACAGATCAGCCAGAGCTACACAGTGAGGAGAGAGGGAGGAGGGAGAGGGATGGGGACAGGGAGGGAGAGGGGGGTTGGTGGGGGCAAGGGGGGAGGGGGAGAGAGAGGGTGGGGATTCTGATGAAAGCAAAGAATGAATGAAGTAGTGTTCTTCCAGACCGAAGCATCATATTTTAATTTGAAATAACGTGGAGATTTCCCTAATAAAAGTCCAAGTGTGCTGCATATTAATTTAGGTGCTCAATCTATACTAATTTTGACATCTATTTTAGAACTCTGATTCAAAGGTTTAAAAGACAGACCTCAGTATGGAAATGGTGTTGCTGCCCTTGGGTCTCGGCAGTGTGACGCTGACATAAGCCTGGAACAATTCGATAATAACAGTAATGGTTTTCCTTAATAAAGCAGCTGGTGTAAAGGTGTGAGATTTAGAACTTTCACTGGTGTTAGATTCTGATTAAAAAATTGAATTTTACTGTGTGTGTCAAGAGATAAAAAGAAGCAGACTTTCTGGCATATTCTCTGAGCTCTTTGAAGCTGAAGCAGAGATCAATACACTTGGACTCAGTGAGGAGAGCGGACGCAGCCAAATTGCGTCTGAGTTAGGCTTCTGAAGGACACTCGGGTTCTAGGAGGCACGAGTATTAGTATTTGTTATACAGCAAGTCGCTGAGGTTGGCATGACCACTTCAAGTGACGTAGCTTAGACAGGCCCACCTGAAGCATACGGCCCTTGCTCCCACCCCCCACCCCTACCCCCCACCCCACCCCACCCTGTTCCCATGCTTCTCGCCAGCACTGACCCAGTGTCTCACCTCTGAGGACAGGGATATGAGTGGGTAGGTTTCACTGTTTTGTTCCCAGGCTAACTAACCTTGCCTGCTGTGGCTGTGGAAGGAACCTCTTTTTTTTTTTTTTTTAGCTTTTATTGAATGTCTATGATTTACATGTCATGCACCAAAATCCCTCTCCTTTGCCCAGTAAAATAAAACAAAACAAACAAAAATCCTTGTCCCAGAAGCTGTAGTGTATCACATAGTATAGCCTTTTGTCCACATGTGTTTACTTTCAAATGTTCATTGCTGTGAGTCATGGGTCTGGTTGGAGGCCTACACTGTCGTTACCGGATCCTCACTGGGACTGCTGTCGGATATCCCGTTGTTGTCCTGTGTCAAGGAGATTCTTAATCTTTGAATCTACAGGTCTGGCCCCTTCATGTGCTTCAGCAGGTCATACATGGGGTAGATGTTGGGGTGAGGTCGACTCAGAGCCCTGGATCAGGGCCTGCTCCCTTGTCACCAGGACAGGGCCCACTCCCCTGCTCCCATGTCATCAGGGCAGGGCCGGCTCACCCTCTCCCATGTCCTCTGGGCAGGGCCCACTCTCCTGCTCCCAGGAAGAAGCCTCTTAATGGCTAATTGAGCCCTTAGTCCTAACTGTAGACTTCCCACATTCTTGGCAGGCTTTGGGATGCCCAGGGTTTATGCCAGCAATGTCAGGCCTTTCCTGAAGTCACAGAGCCCTCTCTTGGCATGTTCTGGTGCTGGGAGTCGGGGAATGACCTTCTCATCCATGAGGAGGGGAATGTTTTAATTGACCAGCTTTTGTCCAGAGCAAGGAGGGTTGTTTGTGGCTCTTTGGAATATTGCTATCCACCACTGGGGTGAGTGAGGCCCTGTACCTGCTCTGCAAGGGAGGTGTCCATGTGGCCTTTTGGGAAGCATTCTTAACCCCCCAAGTGGCAGTGAGGTCACACTGCTTAGCAGATCCCGCAGTTCTCAACACAACATGGGTGGAGGCCAGAACAGGGTAGCTTTGTGTATTTATGTTTTTACCTAGTAAAATTTGCATCTTTTTCCTTTCAGGGGTGTCATAGGAAAACAAGGATATCAATGTCAAGGTAAGAAGTATTTTATGAACTTAGCTTTTGGAATCTATGTTTAGATTAAGATTGTAACCCCTTCTGGAAGGTGCATGTTGGGTGGAAGCAGCTAGAACCTTTATGCAGTTCCTTTGTCACCCCCTCTCCAGAAGTGTGACCCTTCTATTTTGTCACTGCCTGACCATCACTCCTACATACATGTATGATACATGCCACAGAAGTGCCACCTGTCCCCTAGCATCCCAGTAAGTGCCCTTCCCTAGCACTTTGGCCACAATAGCAGAAGGCAGCAGTACTTTGATTTTTTTTTTTTCCTGGTAGATTTAACACTTCAGTTTAGAGGCTCACTGGAGTCTCCCATCTTGCTTGAGGCTATGCGTTCTCCCGCTCCGCCTCCCTGGCTCTCTGAAGGCACCTCTCACCAGCTCCTTAGTGGCCCTGGATGGTTTCTGCTGATTCTCTCTGTGATTTCCACTGTGGCATCATCTTAAACATTTACAGCCCACTTGAGGCGTTGACAGTTGCATTTCTCTAGGTAACTGACCGCAATGCAAGGTCGAGTTGCACTGGCAGGTGGAAATGAGATGTTGTCATGCGGACTTCCCTCCAGTGAGAGCTGGGAGGCCATGCTGTCTCCCTTTAGGGTCTAACTAAAGTCTTACTTCAAGTAGAGCTTGGGGTGGCTCTGCTAATGGTTGCTATGATCTGGGCGAGCATGTGAGCCATTACGCCCTTAACCACTGATGACCCATACTGTCCCCATGACCCTGCAGCTAGAGCAGACTTACTAAATCAACGGGAAGTCTAAAGTTTGGTGCACGGTAATCATAAAACAGTTTGTTTTTAAGGCCAAGAACTCTGTGTTATGTGCTCCAGCCCTGACACCAAAGAAAAGCACTGCAAACCTTTACTAGAGACTCCATGGAGAGCTGGCCAGAAGGGTGGTCCCTGACCTCGGCAATGACCTTTGACCATCACTTTCATCTTTCTTTGGGGGAATTTAGGGAGTCCCATGGTCTTGGTGGCAGAGTGTTTTTTTGAAACATTGCATTAAAGGCTTGAAAAAGGAGATTCAATCAGATTAGGACATTGTCAGAAGGGGCACAGTTCTGGCCATGTCTCCTCTGAGACCGGATTAGATCTCAGGGTGGAGTCTTGCTTCCTCCGGGCATCGCTCAGGCGTCTGTGTTTATCACTCACAGTGTGCACTTGCGTCGTCCACAAGCGATGCCATGAGCTCATCATTACGAAGTGTGCTGGGCTGAAGAAGCAGGAAACCCCTGATGAGGTAAATATTTACAACACTGCAAGTCTGGGCTTTCTTTCCTACAGCCCTCCCTTTCCTGCCCCTGATGTTATCCCTCGGGAACCTTATCTCTCTGAGATCCTGCAGTTGTATTTACTGTCTTGAGTAGAAATGAAGGGAGTTGGCTTCCGCCTTTTGGCTCATCTGTTGAATGAGCGTAACTCTAAGTTAGTTTTACCCAAGTGAAATGGGAGCCCAGAGCTGAAGATCATGAGGGAAAACGTGGAGTTCATCCATCCATCCATCTATCTATCTATCTATCCATCCATCCATCCATCATCGGTCTGTCTATCTATCTACCTATCTACCTATCTTCAGGATAGGGTCTCTATGTAGCTGCAGCTGTCCTGGAACTCATTGTGTAGACCAGGCTGGCCTCTAATTCACAGAAATCTGCCTGCCTCTGCCTCCCAAGTGCTAGGGTTAGAGGCATGTGCCCCCATGCCTGGCTCTAAAGTGTAGAGTCTGTTTCATTTCCTCATTGGAACAGTGAATGGCGTAATGACGCATCCATGTGCAGGTAATAAGCAGACACACAGCAGGGGCCACATACCTTGATGAGGTGGTTGGAACCAGAATGGACCGAGCAACCCAAGAGTACTTCCTCGATAGCGATTAAAACAATGTTGTTGTGTGCTTCCTGTGCCCTGACTCAGAAGCACTTTTACATACAGTATTTAATCCCATCACAGCTTTAAGAAGGTAGATATTATGTTATCATCTTAACACGAACAGACTAGGAGCACCAACGTGGCCACAACGCTTGCCCAAGACACAGAGCTACTGTGAGAAAGAGCCATCCGTGTTCAGACCCAGGTGGTCTGCCTTAGAGCTTCAGCCTTGAGTCCCTGTCTCTTAGCTTAGTAACCAGTGTCAGACTGGCTTTATGGAAATTGCTAGAGCTATGGGAATGTGGAATTCCACAAAGGAGCCAGGTTTCCCTAAGAATGAGGATCAGTGCCTCTCAGCAGACAGTTCCTCATGTTGTGGTGACGCCCCCCCCCAACCATAAAGTTACTTTTGTTGAGGGTCGGGCATGGTGGCACACACCTTTCATCCCAGCACTCGGGAGGCAGAGGCAGGTAGATCTCTGTGAGTTCGAGGCCAGCCTGGTCTACAAAGTGAGTCCAGGACACAGAGTTACTTTTGTCACCACTTTATAACTGATTTTGTATCGGTTTTCTGGTGGTCTTAGGCGACCCCTATGAAAGGGTTGTTCAACTGCCCCACCTAGAGGGGGGCGTGCTGTGACCCACAAGTTGAGAACTGCTAATCAGGATAGTTGTACCATTGGTAGGCTAGTTTCTGAGGGAGACGGCAGATGTGACGGTGAGTTCAGAGGTTATCTGTGCCCAGAGTGTGAATTTCAAAGGTGCGCTTGCAGTTCCCAGTGCTGTAAGTACCTCACAGTCAGAGGTCACATGAGTCAGGCCAGAGGAACCCCAGGAAGGACTGGGCACCTGGCTATAGAGTGAAATGAGCTCATAATCTGAGTCCCCAAAGTGACCTACGGAGTCCTTCTACCCACTCTCTAAAAAGTGTCAGGCAAAGAGGAGTTCTGTATCTAGGCCATTTCTCATCTTTGAGTTTCCTCTTGCATCTGTGCTGCCTCTGCAAGCAGTAGGGTGCAAGGCTTAGATTGAGCCTTCTGTGCTCTTGAGGATAAACCTGAGGCCCGATCCCCACAGTCTGTCCTTTGTCCTGGTTATATGTGAAAACTAGCGACTGCAATATGGCTTAGTTGGTAGAGTGCTTGTCCAGTGTGCAGAAGACCCTTAGTCCCTAGCACCATGGAAACCAAGCGTGGTGGCACACACCTGCAACCCCAGCACAAGGAAGACAGAGACGGGGCGGGGGGAAGGGGGTTACAGAAGCCGAGGGCCATTTTTGGTTGCATGATGCGTTCAAGGCCAGCTTGAAATACATGAGACCCTGTCTCGAGGAAGGAAAAATACAGTGCAACCCAGCAGCTGACTCTCCTGACCCTTGACCTAGGAGCATAACGTGCGGTCCATTGTTCCTGTCCTTACCTTCACAGGGTGATGGACAGGGAGATAGCACGCTTTACTGCCTGACTTTCTTCCCCATGGACATTCCATTGACTATTTACTAGGCACTTCCTGTGTGGCAGGCATTGTGCCCTGGCCAGTGGGAGCAAAGAGCACACAAACCCCGGCCTGATGGCTCTCACGGGTCTCATTGCCTGGGAACCTCAAGTTTCTGAACCTTTCCTCACTTCCTGGAAGGGAAATGTCCCAGAAGGCTCTGGGTTCGGCACAGTAGGGAGCTGAGATTGGAAGCACACAGTTCCTATTTAACCCGGCACTTGCTGCCTCTTCTGCCCTTCCTGACAGGTTGAGCAGGGGTGTCTCCTAAATGTGGCCTGTATCCCCAGAGACAGGGTCTCACAAATGGGGCTTCTCTGTAGTAGAGTTGATTGCCCATTCTGGTGTCCCCGTCATCCTCTTGTGCTTCTTCGGGTCAACACCCTTTTGTTGTCATTGAGGACCCCTCACTGGGTGACTGGTCTTTGAGTTCATTCCTTTGGGTGTCATGGACACACAGGCACACATCTGCACATAAACACAGCCCCAGGTGCCCAGGTGCTGCATCCCTAGTGTCCTCCTCTCAAAACTCTCCCACTTTAATAGCAAGTTTGAAACCAGCTTGGGCTATCTAGAAAAACTCTATCTCAAGTAAAAACCAGCAAAAGTGTTCTACTGATGGGCTTCTTGGATATTTTCTTTGCCACTGTGGGCACTTGGCCAGTTGCTTGTGTCTCCCATCAGACAGTGTGCACTCTTTGTCAGTGCAGTGAGCAGGAATGCCCTGTCATTGTGTCCCCTTCCTTTCATCTGCTTTTGCATCTTGCAATTCTCCTCCTGCCCTCTTCTTTTTTTCTATTTTCTCCGAGAATCTCACTCACGTGTATTCTGCTGCAGAAATATGAATGTGCATGCGAGCATGCATGTGTACGTTCGTGTATATATATGTGTGTATGTGTGTGCATGTGTAAGCACATACCCACACATATATGCTTTCTTGTGTGTGCCTGTGTTGTCTTTGTGTTTGCTTCTCTGTCTGACTCTGCCATGATCTTGCAGGTGTTTCTTTTTTTTTTTCTTTTTTTTTTTTTTTTTTAAGATTTATTTGTTTATTACATATACAGTGCTCTGGCTGCATGTATACCTGCACACCAGAAGAGGGCATCAGATCTCATGATAGATGGTTGTGAGCCACCATGTGGTTGCTGGGAATTGAACTCAGGACCTCTGGAAGAGCAGACGGTGCTCTTAACCGCTGAGCCATCGCTCCAGCCCCGCAGGTGTTTCTTATTATCTAATCTTCTCCCCGTTCTCTGGCACCTTGGAGCCTTTGTTGATCCCAAACTGAGATTTCATATAGCTGTCTCGAGCCCCATAACGGCCACCTTATCACCTGGGATAACTTTCCCACCTCTTCACCTTAGTGTGTCACTCATAGCTTTATTGAATTATTCCTGGGAGGTTAGCTTCTCTTCTCTTATGTGTCTACCATGTCTTCAGACCTGCAGGAATAGAGTGGACACAGTGACCTCAGCCAGTCTTAGGCGTCAGAAAGGGAGATTTATGGTTAACACACCTGACGCTCCTATGCAACAAATCTAAGGTGGGTGGGCACAATTATTCTCAGTAAACTCAGAGAACTTGTCTGCTGACAGGACTCTAATGGATGGCCCGTATACAAAGGAGGTATTAGTAGCACTCTGGCTCTAGGGTAGGACAGACGTTTCTGGAAGCTGAGTAACAGGGAACTCCATGAGCGTTCCTCTGTCCTCACGCCCTACTCAGCATCTGTATCTAGCTCTCGGTGCTTCTGAGTCCTCCAAGGAGCCTTTCCACTCCACACTCAGCTGGTGAGCCAAGGCACATGACACCCCCCCCCCCCCCGGAGCCCTAGAGTCAGCTTTCCCTGCCCATGCCACCCGTGCCACAGGGCTGGCTCATGTGGCTGCTTCCCCAGACAGGCAGAGAGGAGCTGTAGTCAGGCTCTGAGAAGACTCAGGAAGGTAGACTGTGCTGACTGGCGACTCTTGGCTCTGTAGAATCCTTCATGTCTCCGTCTCTCCTCCGTTAGCTCACTGACCCCACCCTCCTATGACATCAGGTGGGGCAGCGAGACTATCCTTCCCTTCAGATGAGAAATCCGAGGTCCAGGGAATCAGGACCCCTGAAGGAGACCTTGCTAGAGGTTTGTTGGCAAAGCTAAGTTTCTGTCCAGCACCCGTCGTGTCTACCCTGTCCCCTTTCTCACCCTTACTCCCTTTCTCACTAATGAGCAAGTCGCAGCAGAGTGGATTAGAACCCTGAAATCAGACACATGGGGACAGAAGCCCGTCTTTGCATCTGTTGAACTTATAGGCATGTTTCTGAATCCCACAGTGCTTTCATTTCCTTGTCAGTGGAGTTGAGGAAAGCTGTAACCCTACCCACTAAGGTGGTGGTACAGCTTACAGTATTGGTGGCCACCTCAGTATACTGTGGCCATCACTCTTATCAGCCATCTTCATCGTCCATATTGGTCTGTGATCGTGTGCTACTTTATGGGATCCTGGGTTTTGTCTTAAGCTGCTGGAAGCTTCTCTTTCCCCAGCTAGGCCTCTTTGCACAGAGCCGTGCTGAAAAGCACTCAGTGACGTCATGCAAGTGACTTCACTGTGAGGTGCTCATTGCTAATTGTGTTATGGTCGTGTCGAGGCCCGTAGTCTTGGACCAGCATGTGTAAGAAGCAGTCTCTTGCCGGTGAATTAGAACAACTCTAGAAGTGAAAGCTGGGGGGAGGGGGGGGCGGGGCAGGTGGTTCTCTTCTGGGGCCTGCCACGACATGTGCTTTCAGAGCATGGGGTGCTCCAAGAATCTACCCGGGAACCAAGAAACAATGAATTCCCTAGAGGAGCTGGGTGCTGATGCTGTGTCTTCCTGTCCCCGCAGGTGGGGCTCGCAGCGGTTCAGTGTCAACATGCCGCACAAGTTCGGCATCCACAACTACAAGGTTCCCACGTTCTGCGACCACTGTGGGTCCCTCCTCTGGGGCCTCTTGAGGCAGGGCTTGCAGTGTAAAGGTAAGTCTCTCCCCGACCCCTCAGCCCAATGCCCATGTGCCCCTTTATTTCTCCTTCATGTAAAAGGACATTCTGGTCTTGTAGTGTTCTTTCTAAAGTGGGTTCCAGGTTTGGCTTGTGCCTTGGCCACACCCTTGATAAGCCATTGTCTCCTAACTGTTTGCCTGATAAGACCTCTCTTTAAGGGGGTGGCCAAAAGTGTGGAGAAATCATGACAAAGAAGGTATGGCTGTGCCTTATAAAGTGGCCGGCATCTTGGGAAAAATAAGATGGAAGATTTACAGAAAAGAGGCACTGGACCAGGCGGGAAGGCGTATGTTTGAAAGCCCAGAAATGAAGGAACCTGGCCACGTCCCACAGTTTATTAGCAGAAGTGGAACTTGACCCTTGCCACTCAGATTCCCCGCTCTGTCCCTGCTATGCCACCTGCAAACTGCCCGTTCCCATGAGCGTGCTGGGAGCCCCAGCGAGAGCACATGACTGGCCGGTGGGAACTTACTCAAGGAGTCTAGTTGTGTATGTGACCAAGTGTGTCCACTGTGTTGCACAACCATGAAAAAAATAAGATGCTTACCTGGAGAGTATTTTTAAATTAGGTTTTATTTTTTGTCCTGACTATATGAATAAGTAATAAACCATTTTCAAAAGAAATGGAGTATAAGGAGATAAGCAGGGTATGGACACAGTAATCACTGCAGGGCTTTTACTAAGACATTATGGGCCTTGTGTAAAGCATGGTTGCAGTAGAAATAAAGGGAACAATATCAGTATATTACAGAGGACTCATCGTTGTCCAGAGTGACTAGACCAGCTGGGAAGATAGTGGGACAGTCTCTGGGATAGGAGCTACGGGAACACGGCCAGAGCAAGGGGCGAGATGATAAATTTGAGCTGGGCATGGGTTGGTTAACTTGAGCACATGCCTGGAAGACGGAGCCATCTCATTGCTGGCCATTCTTGTTGAAACCTGGTGGGTGGGTGGGTGGGTGGGGTTGGCTTAGCATTGCCAATGACCAGCGGCTGTAGAGAAGATGTCACCCTCTGGCTAAGGACCTCAGCTGTGAAAAGAGTCAAAAGATAGACATTTCAGGGCCTGGGATGTGGAATCCGGTATAAGCCCGTGAAGGGAACAGGAAGGAAGGGCTACACGGGTAGGAGGGAAAGTAGCAATGACTGGGAGATGCCCCGCCCCCCTTCCACACACACACATTAGGCAAGAGCAGGGGGAGTGAAAAGGAGCGGTGAGTAGTACCAAATGCCCCTGAGATTTTATCTAAGTCAGGCGGTGGCGGCGTATCCCTTTAATCCTTGCACTTGGGGTGGGGGGAGAGGCAGATGGATCTCTGAGTTCAAGGCCAGCCTGGTCTTGATAGATGTGACACATGAGTTCCTAGTGAGAAGGCTCTTGGCTGCCACGGGAGCGACGCTGGAATGGCACCTCAGAGGCATTAGCCCAAAGTGAGAAGGTGTACCGCGGACTGAGGCAAGGGGGAAGGCGTGCTTTGGGAAGGGCTGGGTTGGAGCTTCTTCCCTGGCCCCGGCCTCTCTCTGAGATCCATCTTAGAGGATAAAGATGGGCAGAATTCTCAGGACGCCGTGATTTATAGAGACTTCAGGCTACGACTTGGGGAGAGCCCCTCAGGGTCCTGGTTTGGTTCCTGCCTGCTTGGGGGAACTGCAGCAGGTCACCATCTGCTCTTCTGCCATCGGAACATAATAGAAGAATTAGTGCAGCGACACGCCTCAGAGGACAGCTGTGCAGAAACACACAGACAAGTCCCTCCTCCTCCTCCTCCTCCTCCTCCTCCTCTTCTTCTTCTTCTTCTTCTTCTTCTTCTTCTTCTTCTTCTTCTTCCTTCTTCCTTCTTCCTTCTTTCTCCCCCTCCCTCCACCTCCTCCTCCATCTTCTTCTGAGGCGTCCTCACTGTGAATGATACAAGCAAGCCTTAAGAGAAAAGGTGTCTATATAAAGGGGTGTGCTGTATGGTGCCTTTATACTGCCACCTGAGACCTAGCAGCCACCAAAGCACTCGCAGTCAGTCTTCCCGAGCCTGTCTGTGTGCATCTGTGCTCACCAGCAAGAGCCAGCTCACCTCAACACAAAGTGCTCTCACAGCCCACGCAGGCCCAGTTACCTCTTCAGCTGTGGCTGTCACCACCCTCAGAGGGTCAGCTTGCCCTAAAAGGATATTTACTAGCCTATCCCTTCTTATTGTGAGCCTAGTGTTAATATCAGCCGGGGGGGGGGGAGGGGAAGGTGAAAACAGAAATACCAACACCGCCCACCCCACCCCCCACCTCCCACTCCCCACCCCCCACCCCCACCCGCTCCCAAATCTTAAGAGCATAGCACAGAAGATGCAGCTCCATATGCCCTAATCCAAGGCTGTCTGGCATGGCCCTGCTGCTGTGGTCCCAGCTGCACATAGTAGGTGCTCAACTCACCAGGGATGTGAGCTGAGTAGCAGCACAATAGTGACTCTTAAATAAACAAGAGCACCACCTAGCCTTGTGACTTGTTTCCTTTTGGACGACTTGGATCTCCAAGAAGCCAGTGCAAATGAGTGTTACCAGGCAGTTCAGGGACATGCGTGGGGAGGAGTTCAGGTCATTGTTTGGTATTCCCTCATAGCCTTCTGTGTGTGCGTGAGCTTGCATGCGTGTGCATGTGCGGGTGTGTGTGTGTGCGTGTGTGTGTGTGTGTGTGTGTGTGTGTGTGTGTGTGTGTGTGTGCGCGTGTGCGCGTGTGTGTGTGATGATTCACTAGAACACTGTATAACCTGAATGTTGCTCAGGTTTTCTTTGATCCAAGCTGGCACATCTATTTCATATTTTGGCCTGCTGCCTCCTGGTGTCACCCCAGCCTTCAGGAGCCTGTGGTCACACTGTGGATTCCCCAGCTGCCCAGTGCTCCTATTGGTTTTTGGTTTTTGGAGACAGGGTTTCTCTGTGTAGCCTTGGTTGTTTTGGACTCACTTTGTAGACCAGGCTGGCATGGAACTCACAAAGATCCGCCTGCCTCTGCCTCCCAAGTTCTGGGATTAAAGGCGTGCCCTCTCCCCTCCCCCGAGAAAGACCCCTTTAAAACCTTCAGTTCGCTAAGCTGTCAACCCAAATCCATCCCGGGGAAGGACAGGTCTGACATTTTAACACCAGAGGGCGCCAGTGGTTAGTTCTCCTGGGCTAGGAAGCCCTGTTTGGGGTTGTTGCTGATGGGGGGAGGGGTAGAAAGTCTAACAGAAGCCAAGTGTTCTGGACTATATGGTCTGCCGGGGGATGCTCAGGTTTTCTTAATGATATCTGGTCCAGACCCACAGGACTATGGTAGAGTTTTCTTATTTGTTTTTGTAACTGAGAAGGCTTCTCTTCTACGTGTTGCCACACTGCCTTCATCCTAGGACATTCTTTCAGCTGGACCGTCTATGTTGTGCCCACTCCAGGCCCCTGATGATGCTCTGTGGGCCAAGCAGGAGGCCTAGCCCCACCTTCTTGGCTTCTATTTAGAAACAGTTTCTTGGTTGCTTTATAGACCTCAGATTTTAGGGGAGTTTGGGTCTCAATAAAAAGCTGAGCAGACGTTCATGCCAGGGCTTATGGTGGGCTTTGGAAAATCCGTGAGACTGGACACAGGCGTGCATCCAAACACTGGGATGTTTTGCCCACTCTGCCTTCCCCCTTAAGCCTTGTCTGACCCTTTGCAGAGTGCCATACAACTGGGATGGCGCAGCGTGCAGCCTTTCAGCTCAATGCTTTCATTTGGTGAAATGTGTTTAAATTCTTCCATGTCGACAGTTTCCGTGGTTTGGAGTCTTTCTTTTTAAGGAGTGTCTTTAGTCAAGTGTCTGAGTATACCACAGGCCGGTGGTCCACGTCCAGAAGCGCCTCTCAATGGCGAACACATGGATGATGGATGATGGATGATAACTGATACAGCTGCCGAAAGCATCCATGAGCAGGTGTTTGGGGTTGGCATCAATTTTTAGCTGATTTGGCTGTAATGAGGGCCAGACGTGTTGTTGCTGGATTATTATGATAAAGAAAATGTTTTATTTTGGGGGGAGGAATCTGCTGAGCTCTCCGAATATCTAAAATGGCTATGCCATCCTACTCCCCCACCCTTCAACTAGCAATTAATGAGGTTTTTATATCTCACATCTTGACCAATATTTGATGTTGTCCATGTTTTGGATTTTGCCAATTTTAATATTAATAAGATGGTGTAGTGGTATCTAATTGTGTGTGTGCACGACACACATGAGTTGATGGGTATGCATGCCTGTGAACACATGTGGAAGTGAAAACAGGACTTTGGGTATCTTTTTTTTTTTTTTTTTTTTAAGATTTATTTATGTATTATGTATAGTGTGTTCTGCCTGTATGTATGCCTGAACACCAGAAGAGGGCACCAGACCTCACTATAGATGGTTGTGAGTCACCATGTGCTTGCTGGAAATTGAACTCAGGACCTTTGGAAAACAAGCCAGTGTTCTTAACCTCTGAGCCATCTGTCTAGCCCTCGGGTATCTTCTTTCATCACTTACCTCCCTGAGTTTTACCAGGTTGCTAGGGACTTGAACTTGCATCTTCATGCTTACAGAGAAAGTGCTCTTACCCACTGAGTCATCTCCTCATCTCTGTGCTCGCTAGTTTTATGTCAACTTGGTACAAGCTAGAGTTATCAGAGAGTTATCAGGTCCTCAAATTAGAAAATGCCTCCATGAGATTATGCTGTAGGCAAGCCTGTAGGGCATTTTATTAACTAGTGATTTATGTGAGAGGGCCCAGCCCATTGTGGGGGGAGCAACTCCCGGGGTTGGTGGCCCTGGGTTCTATAAGAAATCAAACTGAGCAAACCATGGAGAGCAAGCTCGCAAGCAGCATGTTCTCATGACCTCTGTGTCAGTGCCTTCCTGCCTCCAGGTTCCTGTCCTGACTTCCTTTGATGATGGACTAGGTTGTGGTCATGTAAGCCAAATAAACCCTTTCCTCCCCAGGTCATGATGGTTTATCACAGCAATAGAAATCCTAGTTAGGACACCTTCTAATTAAATTAGTGGTTCTTTAATGATACACAGCACGTACAATATCCGCATATGTTTGCCATCTGAGTATCTTTGGTGAGTTTTCTGCCCACATATTTTGCTCGTTTTAAATTTAGTTGTTGAGTGTTGGGTGTTGTCTAATTTGGATACTAGGACTTAATAGGGCACATATTTTATAAATATATTTTTCTACTCTGTGGCCTGTCTTCAGGTTTTCAATTTTAATGAAGTCTAGCTCACCACTAATTTGGTGTTTTGTTTTGTTTTGTTTTGTTCTATTTTATTTTGTTCGTTTTTGCTACATCAGGTCTTTGATATAAAAACATAACTTCATATCCAAGGTAACTCAGGTCTCCCCTCTCCTGTTATTTTCTGGGAGCTACATAATTTTCCATCTTATGTTTGGTCTAAGGTCCATTTTGAGCTCCCTCTGAGTGAGGGTTTTGTTTGCTTTGCATGCGATGTCAGCTGTCCCAGCACCATCATGGAAAGAGCTATCTTTCCTTGTTTATATGGCCTGTGCTGGCTGGCCAACTATCGGAAACTGTTTTTGTGGTCCCCTTTCTGGGCTCTGCGTTCTATCCTAAAGATCACTTTGTCTTTTAACTAATTCTGGCCTGGCCTGACTGCTGTAGCTTTACAGCCAGTCTTAGGATGCACGTCAGTCCTCTGACTTTGTTCTGCTCCAGTACTGGGCTGATTGCTCTGGGCTTCTTGCCTTTCGAGAATCAATTTGTCAGAATTGCATCACGTTTATAGTTCAGAGTTCAGAAAAGCTGAGGTTATAACAGCATTGAGCTTTTATATTAGTTACTTTTCTATTGCTGTGGTAAGATATCATGACCAAAGCAACTGATAAAACAACAACGACAACAAACCATTTAATTGGGCTTCTGGTTTCAAAGGGTTAGAGTCCGTAATGGCAGAGCGAGGGCATGGTGGCAGGAACAGGTGATAGATCACATTTTATCCACAAACAGGAAACAGAGAGAACACTGGGAATGTCTTTTGGAACCTCAAAGCCCACCCCGGTATGAGCAGGCTTTCACTTTTCTTTTTCAAGACAGCCTTGGCTGTCCTGGATTCAATTTGTAGACCAGGCTGGCCTCGAACTCACAGAGATCTGCCTGCCTCTGCCTCCCCGAGTGCTGGGATTACAGGCGTGCGCCACCGAGTCTGGCTCCACTTTCCCATTCTTGAAGTTGTAGTTTGCTGTGATGATCACCCTTCTCCTGGACCTCATCCATCCAACTACCAAGGGGAATCACCAGGAAGAAGCCTGAGATGTGTAGGGTAGCTGTTTCGGGTCTTGATGTGGGAGCATGGAGATAAGTGTTTTAGTAGGAACAGGTGGGTAGCTGGATGATGCTCCCAACTCCCACGGCTCGAGTAGCCATGGAGTTCCTGCCACCACTTCATCCCCAGCCTCAGACCCATCGTAGGCATGGCCTCCCCCCATGCCCTAAAGCCTACTGCCCATCTGGCAGGGCTGCACCACTCCCGACTTCACTGGCCTAGCACGACTTCACATGCTTGCAGCCCCAGAGCTAGGTATATAGTGATGGATGTCTCTATAGCAACTGCTCCTCTTGAACAGCTAATCCTGCCCCTAGGCTGTAGCTCCTGGGCCCAATGGCAACCATGTGTGCCTCATCTGATGGTCTGTTGCAGGCTGGGATGTAAAGTCACATCTTCCAAAACAGTTTGCTTTTGAGGCATTTTACCATCCTGCATGTGGTATGTAAAATGAAATTTTCATGTGTGTCTTTCTGTTGGGTGAGATAGTCTAGGTGATTGATGCCATCGCAACAGTTAGCTGTGGCCTTGGTGATTGGCTGTCTTCTCTTCCTCCCTGATAGAGCGTTGAAGCCTCCGGATCTAATAGTGGCATCACGTGTTTCTCAGCTTTGCCGCATATATTTTGATGTTCTCGTGCTAGGTGCACACACCTTAGGGATTCTGTGTGCTTGGTGAGCTGACTTGGTTATCACTGTGCACCCCCTATTCTACTACAGTGGCTTTCCCTGTCCCCAAAATGTCTGTGCTTGAGGTTAATATACTGTGGTACAAGGAAGCAGAGTCACTCCAAAACCCTCATGGAAGTGGCAGGAGATGCTAGCAAGAGCCCCCACGGACACCGGAAACTGGAAATAGCCCTAGACTCTATAGATGCGACGTTTCAGAGTTTCACTTACAAATTAGGCACAATAAGAGGTTAATAACGATACCCAGGAACAAAGCAGACCGCTTGTAGCAACTGAGCTGCCGAGTGCCAGCGTCGCGTCCTCTGCAGTTGAGGGCCATTGTTGAGTAGGATAAACTCTGTCGTACCCTGTGTGATAGTTCAGAGTTCAAGCACCTTCCAAAAGGCTCATGGGCCACAGGCCTGGGCCACAGTTTGGTTCAGGAGGGAGAGGAAACCTTTAGGAGTCAGGTCTCTTTCAGTTGCCCGTCCCTCACCGCCATCCAAGATGGAGCCCAGAGCTGTCTGCATAGGCAGGTAGGCAAGCGTCTGCCGTTGAACTGCACCCTCAGCTTCTCTTCAGTGTATTAGCCATCGTTTCCGGGTTGCTCTCCTTGCCATGCCTGAGTCGAGATCTGTTGCTCCATCGCCTCAAACTACTTTATGTTTTTTTTTTTTCCCCTTTGATAACCAGATATGATATCCTAGGGTGAAGGGCTGGCAGTAGATGCTTCTGATGTTAGTGTCTTAGACGTAGCTTGTGCCTATGGAGTGTAAGCCCCATAGTGCTCCCAGCTCAGGCCTCAGGTGAAATGAGAAAAATGAGTTGACTAGAGTGGTCTGCCTTGATGTTTCCCCAGGGCTAGCTAGGATCTGATAAAACCCGGCAATAAAGCTCATATTCAATGTTTCTTCTCAGTGTAGGCCTACATAGGACAAACAGAAACACTCTGGCCTGTTTGTTTTCCTCTGGCTCTTTGCGAAGCTGGCTGAGGGGCCTCCGATGATTACCAGGGAGCTCCCTGTGTCATATGACACACAACAGAGCTGTGCCCAGACCACATAAGTGGCCTGCATCCATTTGGGCCCAGAATCAAGCTTAGGTCAGTGAAAAATGGTTCTTACAAAGGGGATGTTCGGCTCCCCTAAAGCACATGAAAACATACCATCCGCTCACTCGCTCTTCATGTATGTAGGAAAAGCACCAGGGAGAAACAGGCAGAAACATCTTTCAGACAGTCTCTGTGAGGTGGCTGGCAGATGACTGTATTGTTTGTAATGGAATGGGTGGCGCGTTTGTCTATTTTTAATTTTTCTTCATTTTCCAATCTCGGCCAGATGAGCATGGTTACTTCCGTAATTTGGTAAAGGGTCCTGTTTTAGGCGTGAGCATTGGATGTTTGTCCTCCGTTTTCATTACAGTCTGCAAAATGAACGTTCACCGTCGATGTGAGACCAATGTGGCTCCCAACTGCGGGGTGGACGCCAGAGGAATTGCCAAAGTGCTGGCTGACCTTGGGGTGACTCCAGACAAAATCACCAACAGCGGCCAGAGGAGGAAAAAGGTAGGGGCCACTGGTGGTGCTAGAACTCTCTCTGGGCCTGCTTCTGCAGGTACTCTTGAGTGAGGGTGGCATGCACAATTCCTGCCTCTAGGTGTCTTACACAGAATATCATGTGTTTGTAGAAAGAGGCCGATAACACAAAAGTCTCCTTATGCCTCAGAATTGGAGGAAGGGGGCGACAGAGCAAAACCTTAGGAGCTATATGTGGTTAGGGGTGGCTTGGTGGCAGAGTACTATTTTACGTGTCCATGAAACCCTGGGTTCGATTCTCAGGAACACAACAGAATAAAAAGCTCACAAGAGAAAACAAGGTTTGAGATGAGGACCTTGAAATACCTTCTAGAAAAAGCATGACACTATAGACCAGTGGTTTTCAATCTTCCTTTAATATAGTTATGTATGTTGTGGTGACTCCCAACAAAAAAATTATTTTCATCGCTAATTCATGACTGTAATTTTGCCACTGCTGTGAATCATAAATACCACATTTTCTGATGGTTGCGGCATCCTTCGGCTCCCCCCCCCACTTCCTCCCTGAGGGTCTCGACCCACAGGTTGAGAACCGCTGCTCTAGACACTGAAGAACTGACCTGCTTCTAGAACTGTGCCGAAGCACTGTTAGTGTCTGACTTTGCCCCCCCCCCCCCCCCAGTGCTGAGGAAAAGTAGGTGAACAGATGGGCCAGCTGCCTCAGACAGAAAATATGGTTTGTGCTAGCTCTCTAGCACTGAGTGATGGAGAAACACTTGAGAACACATAGTCTTTCTTTAGAGATTGAAGCCCTATTTATGCATGTGACATCCTAAGTGTCACTAGCACTAGTTGTATTTTCTAACTTTTTGGGGGGAGCATGTCAGGGCCTACAGATGTAAACAGAGCTAACAGCATCTCTAGTGGGCTCTGCTTCAGCCATGATACCTGGTCTGGAAACTTTAAGAGGTCTTTGGAAAACAGGTTATCAGAGAAGCAGAGAGGTGCTATCTCAGCATCAATGCTGCTGTGGATGGGCGGGTTGTAGCCCCACCTGCCACATGTCAAACTTCTCCAAGTCCTTTTCCAGAAGAGCAGTGTGACCCAAGGTTCCTCACAGCCTTCACCCCTCATGTCCCCTCTACCCTGGCCCTGCAGTACCTTCCAAGGAGCCTGCTCTCCCCACTCTCCTTGTCTTTGAACCTGTCCATGTCTTTTCCCTAGTGCACCCCCCAGAAAAGCCACATTCTCACTCAGGAGGCGGGGGGGGGGGGCTGCGCGATAACATTCATCCTTTTAAACTGTCTCTTCCGTCTTCCCAACAAACAAAGCTGTTTTGCAAGCCCTGCAGAAACTATCCTTCCCCCAGCTAACCGTGAGACCTGAAACACTGGGTGGCTTCTGTGAATTCTATGAATCATTCTGGGGTGGAAAAAAACCTTTTTTGTTTGGTGGCCCGGGGTTACTGGAGTTGCAAAGCCAGTGACACAAGCCAATAGTACTAGGGCCTCCTGAAGAGACAGGGTGGGTGAGGACTCTGGTGCCAGTGTACCAGTGATGAGCACCAGAGAGTCCTTCTTGGAGAATGTCCCTGCTGGAAGTATGACCAAGTCTCTCATTGTCACGAGCGGTTTAGAGGGAAATGCTATTTCCTTGTTCTCTCCCGCATTCACGTGGACTGTGGGTCTTCTGACAAGGCACTGTCTACTGCCTTGCATTTGCACACTTACATTTGTGGACTCCCAGTGAGAAAGAGTCAGCATGGAAAGACATAGGAACAAGGCAGAGAAAAGGCCAAGGGACTGTCACTCAGCTGTCTTCACTACAGTGACAGTCCTGGTGTCATGCTTAAGTATTCTGATGGATGGGGGTGGGGGAGGGCTGTGTCCTTGGTCAGAAGTTAAGTGGTCTCGGCAGGAGTCTCAGACCTTTTGCTAGAAAAGACCCTTGGAAAGGCCAGAGCAGAGGGAGCAGAGACGCTTGTGGTCTCCAAGTCCATGCTGGCACAAAAGTCGGACATGCCAGCACTATTCCACAAAACAAATGTGACTGGAAATCCTCCAGTAAAATGTGCCAATAGGCTTGACTGCATCTGTTATGTGTAGTACTTCATGATGGCCACTAGGGGCAGTGAAAGTACTGGAAAGTCTGAATAGAGAATCCCACCCAATATGCACCTGCATGCTGTTATTGGTATAAGGGTGAATAAGATCACAAATAAACACCACACAGGGGGTAGAGCTAGTCAATGTCACATCAAGGTGGTGAGAGAACTGGCCTTGTGTAGATAGTTGTGGGGGTGGGGGTGACGGTGGGGATGGGGGTGAGGAGGTGTGAGGGTGTTGTAACGAAGACTGGAGCAAAGCTTTGCTTTAAAAGGTCATCTGTCTTTGGAGAGGATAAATACTGAGGCAGTGAAAATCTTTCACGTTTTGTTTTGGGTTTTTTGTTTTTGTTTTTGTTTTTGTTTTTCCACTGCACTGGCACGTGAAACCCCAAGCCCCTGCTCTCCTCAGTCTGATGGCCACCGCTATGCTCCTGGGCCTCCGTTTGGTGCAATGGTGCTTTCGATGGCACAAGCCTCCATTCTCACAACTCTCCCATCTCCTGTCCTTCTTCTCTTTAGCTCGTGGCTGGTGCTGAATCCCCACAGCCGGCTTCTGGGAACTCCCCATCTGAAGACGACCGATCCAAGTCAGCGCCCACCTCCCCTTGTGACCAGGGTGAGACCCTTAGATTTGCCTCTTACCTCTGATGTCTGTCACTTGTGATTCAGTGTGGCCAGCAGCCCCACCATCAGGTCCCTACACACTACTTCCATACTGGTGTGGTGGCAGTTCTTGCATGCTACAAGGCTTTCTGGGACCACTTGCTGGAAGGGTTCATCTTCATTCCCTCCAGCCTAGGATCAGAGGGAGGCAGGCCTGTGTGGCGCTGCCCTCTGCTGTTCCCTCCTTTGGTTTCTATCTGGACCTAGAGGTGTCAGAATACTGACACCTTTATATTAATATTCCCCTTAACTCTCCTCATGTTACCCCAGAACTTGACATCAGGGTGATTTGGGGCTAACTGTGCTTAAAACATTATATGCATAAGAATAAAGTTTATGGACTCTGAGATGCTAGAGCTAAGCAAGGACTCCAGTTTGAAGCTTCCCTTTCTGGTGACAGATGTGTCCCTAGCATCCCTGGAAAGAGCTACATGGACCTTCAAGGCAGGAATTACCTCACAGCATGGCAGTGCCTCGATTTTCTATAGCCTTTCTTGTGTGCTTGTCTCTTAATGTTTTTACTTAGACCAGCTCTATACTGCTGTTCAGCCCAGGTAACAGGCTGAGAAATGGAAGGTCAGAGCTGAAATTCGTGCCCTGAGGCCAAGAGCTAAGCTGGTGGCCAGGACAAGCCTGTGCCTCTCCTGTTCTAAGCAGTCCTCATTGGAGGTCGTCACTGTAACGTAGGCTTTCGCACCCAGGAGCAAGTGCCAGGACAGTCGCCGGGGGCCATTCACCAGTCTCGAGACTGTGAAACAGTGGATCTCAGCTTGTCTTTGGGTTGCTCTCATTTTCTGTGTTTTCACCCTACTAGAGAGTCCACCCATTCCCCAGTAATTAGCTTACAGATTCCAGCCTGGCCCAGTGAGGCACTTTCTGTTTCCCCCTCTTTATAGCCTTATGTCCTGGAACTTCAGAGATACGGGTCCAGTGATAACAGACCTGTGTCAGTGATGCACCTCTGGTTTCCAAGCCTGGCTCTTGCCCTGGTGTGCTGCCTGCTGTGCCTCTCTGGTGGGGGGGCGGGTGCCTCTGTCCAGACAGATGTACCGGGCCAGGCAGGTACCGTGCTTCCCAGCCTGGTATGAGAACTAATAGATGCAAAACCGTCCCTACTAACATTGTGTCACAAAACAGAGATGAAGCCAGCTGCTGTCTGTCCTCCATTACAAGGATTCAGAAAGACATTGTCTTTGAGCTTTGGGGTCTTCAGACCTCTGGGTTCTACCTTGCAAGATGCTCTTAGCAGCTGAGGCCTTCCCAACAAGACAGAAAGTCATACTTTGGAGTGAATGGCATAAGTAGCTAGGCAGCCACTGAATCTGTCATCACAGGGATGTCTGTAGACTTGCATATTGTCCTTCCACTCCAGGTCCCCTGTGTAGGCCCTTATGACTAATGTCCTTCTGGAGAGGAGGCCAAGACCTTCCTGTCCACAGGTGCTGCTCACTCACCTGTCCGCATTCCATGCTATAAGCACTGTTCTGGTCTGTAGCCCCATTACTTAAGGGAAATCTTTTACAGTAAGATCGTATGAGATGCCCATTTACTCCGTGAATGAGTGTCTAACTCAAACAGGCCTTCTTCAGCTAGGAACGGTCAGAGTGCCTCGCAGCGCTAGCAGCTAAGTAATGTAGGTCAAATACTCCAGAAGTCCGCAAGCCCATCTGAGAGTCGGGAAACCAGACTCCAGAATTCCTGCTCCATCAGAGATAAGTTTGTGACATGTCACTGTAGGAAGCTGTTCTTTTGTCCAGGATAAGCCCGTGGCTCATTCTGTTAGGTAGCTGTGTGTGAGACAAGTTTCCAGAGAAAAGCCAGCATCAAGGCTAAGTAAAGACCTTCAGAAAACAAAGGCTTCCTAGCCCCTGTGAGTAAGTCTGTCACCAGTGGCGAATGCGCCTGTGTTTTCTGAATGTTTGTTCTCATCTTCAAAGGAAACTTGAAGGGAGGGGCGCCTGTTGCCTCTGGGTCTGCAGAGTTCCAGAGAAGGCATGAATTCTCACCATACCGAAATTATGGAGAAGGTTGCTAGGAGGACCTCAGGGGCCTTTGGTGGCAGTGAACCCGGTGAGGTCGGGAGCCATGTCGTCCATCTCTTTGCAGAATGGTGCCTTGTTGTACATTAGGTCCCAAAGGAAATGATGTTAGCTAAAGGTCCCTACAGGGTAGCCCTGGCTCTGCCTCTGAGGGACAGCCGAGCGCTGTAGGTTCTGAATATTGAGTCTTTTTTTGTTTTTGTTTTTGTTTTGGTTTTTGGTTTTTCGAGACAGGGTTCCTCTGTGTGGCCTTGACTGTCTTGGACTCGCTTTGTAGACCAGGCTGGCCTAGAACTCACAGCGATCCGCCTGCCTCAGCCTCCCGAGTGCTGGATTAAAGGCGTGTGCCACCACCGCCCTGCTCTGAATATTGAGTCTTAAACGCAACCGGCCCATGAGGGACGCTCCCATTTAGCCTCCATTTACCCTTGGTTCTAGAACTAAAAGAACTTGAAAACAACATCCGGAAGGCCTTGTCATTTGACAACCGAGGGGAAGAGCACCGAGCCTCGTCATCTACCGACGGCCAGCTGGCGAGCCCCGGCGAAAACGGCGAAGTCCGGCAAGGCCAGGCCAAGCGCTTGGGCCTGGACGAGTTCAACTTCATCAAGGTGTTGGGCAAAGGCAGCTTTGGCAAGGTCAGTGGTACGCATGCGTACTAGCGCTGGTTCCGCAGTGGGCAGTCCAACCTAAGCTTGTCGCCTTCTCCTATCTGGAGCGAGAGGGGGCTAACCTGTGGCTGATGTGTGGCGCCCAGTTCTGCCCTTCATCGGCTGTGGGAATATGGGCGTTTCTTCTCTGTAGGATTCAGCTGTTCTTATTTAGCAAGTGGAAAGGGGGGTGGGGGGAGGGAGCGAGCACACACTGAGAGGTTCCATGCGCTTGGCACGTGCTCCACTTTCCACCATCAGCACGTGTCTTCCTTTGGGCAGAGAGCCATCTGAAATGCCGCTCTCTCCATGGGAAGGCATGGAGCGTGACCTCTGAGCCCTGTCCTTGGAGAAGTCCAGGTTCAGAGCAAACTTAACACGTAGGTGTTTGGAAGCTAAATGTCCTTTAACTGACTTTCCTGGTGCTTACTAAAGGGCCTGTGGGCATGCTTGCGCTTGCGCTCTCTCTCTCTCTCTCTCTCTCTCTCTCTCTCTCTCTCTCTCTCTCTCTCTCTCTCTCTCTCTCTCTCTCTCTCTCTCTCTCCATGTGACAAAAGAACTGGACAGTCATGCAGTAGATCTGGGGCCTCTGGCCACGAGGACATTTTTCCCTGTTCTCCGCTGCATCAAACACCTCATGGGGGCTGTGCTGGTCAGTGTGCTCAGCGATGGGGCTGACAAGACGCAAACATTTGATTTTAAAAAGACAAGGAGCCCAGGAAACAGGGGAGCACTTCAGACTTCTCTCTCCTTCTTGAAGCTCTGCCTGGGTGGGTGGGAGTTGCCTTTTGGGGACCTCATGAAACAGGCCCTGCTTTGGGGACCAGACGGCTCTAGGAGAGTCATGTGCTCTCCTGCATCCTGGGCTCTGCTAGGAAGGCCTAGTCCACCATTCCCGGGCCATTCTGAGGAAGACGCTGTGAAGCCCCCAGGCACAGGGCCTGCACTGCAGGCCCTCGCCTGCCCCTATCTGTCCTGAGATCACCTGGCAGCGAGGTAACTGGAATTTACTCAGCTGGCAACTGTTGAAGCAATCACATTCTTTAAAAGTTAGCTAAATAAGAAACAAACCCCAGGCCTCTGGTTTAGGCCTGACTCTGGCTTAGTCTGTGAGCCAGGGCTAGGTTTGAGTTTGAGCAAGGTTCTAGGGAAGTGAGCATGCTCAGAGCTTCCAGGCTTGCGTGTGACGTAGGCAACAGGAATTCTGGACCACTCGGAGCGCTCAGCTACTTTCTTGGGCAAAATCCCAGCCATCGCAGTAAGGGTTGAGCCAGCCCTACCGGCTGTACTTTGTAGGTGACAGACTCCCCAACCTCTCAAGTTCGTTGGGTGTTGGGTTTTTCACTTCGGCAGCAACACTGAAATAGTGTACCTCAGAGTCCTCCAAAAGGAGATTGGCCCGTGACTGTTGGAGATAAATGAAAATACAGACTGAGAGGCAAGTGTCAAGAAAGTAGACCCACCCAATAGCTGTCAAGGGAAGCATTTGTATTTTCACCTGCAGAACTGTGGAAGAAACCGTAGTGGCAAACACAGGGCAGGTTTAAGTCCGCAAAGATTAAGGGTTATGTTCAATCAGAAAAAATCACAAGTTGCCGTGCAGCGGGCATGAGAGGCAGAAAGCGAGAGGTTTGTCTTTGTGTATCATATGTGTGCCAACTTAGGAGAAAGAACACAAGCCAGCAAATAACTAGACAGAGGAGAAAAGTAACTCTCCCCAAAAGCAAATCGATTAGAAAATAAATAATCCGGAAAGGTTGGCTGCAGGTTGAAAACAAAATCAAGATGATATCTCCCACTTGTTAAATAAGAGAAAGCAAGCAAAAAAACATTGTAAGTGAAAGTGGCCTCTGCTCTTGTACACATTAAAATGGCACACTGTGTGGATGAGTATAGCCCTCTTACAAGTTAGGAAATGTGTAAAATGTTTAACTCGTTAGTTCTGACAATTTCTGTTTCAAGGACACAAGGCCAAAGAAACTTTTAAGCTGTGTCCAAAAGCACCCAGTGCAGCTTCTGTGGAACTTAGTCTGATAAAACCTATCTCTAACATGAAGGAGATAGCAGCATAAATTAGAGTGTATTTACTTTGAACTGGGTATCAGCAACCAGGACAGTAGTGGAGACCTAGTAGGAAAATACATATAGCATATAACACATTGCTTCTTCTGAAAGTGCTGTCTCTGCGTGTGGCATGGCAGGGCATAGCTGTAATATCAGCACTTTGGGAGCTGAAGCAGAAGTGCCAGGAGTACAAGGTCAGCCTGGGCCACATAGTGTGACCTGTCAAAAGAAACAAGGAAAGAGGGAAAAAGTGAGCGGAGAAGGATAGAAGGGAGAAAGAGATAGAAAGCATATAATAATCACAATGCTACTAATGCTGATGGAGATAGGGATAATTACTTAACCCGATGCATTGAACTTCTCTAACCTGAGCACTGTGCCAGAGACAAAAAAAAAAAAAAAAGTAATTAGGATGGGTAGTTTCCCTAACCATTTAAAATATTAAATTCTTAAACATCTTCATTCAAAATGAACGGGAAAAGCAATTGGCATGTAGATATTTGACCCTATGCGATGCTGTGCGTGTGTAGACTGACCAGATGGTTAACCCCGATTGCAGGTCATGCTGGCGGAACTCAAGGGCAAAGATGAGGTATATGCTGTGAAGGTCTTAAAGAAGGACGTCATCCTCCAGGATGATGACGTGGACTGCACAATGACGGAGAAGAGGATTTTGGCTCTGGCTCGGAAACACCCGTATCTAACCCAACTCTATTGCTGCTTCCAGACCAAGGTATGCTTAAGAAGGGGCCGTCCGGCTGCCTCGGGTATCACTGCATAACACATTGTGTCTCAGCTGTGAGATGCAGGTTCTGAGCATCTGCCTGTTTCTCTCCGAGACTTTTGTATGGCAGATCAGGGACAGGGGCACGTTTGCACGCAGCCTTCCTTGAGGACTTGGGGCTTTTCCATTCAGTGTGTGCTCCCGTGCAGGGATGAGAAGATCGATTGCCCACTTTGTAGATTGTAGCTACTACACAAAGGCAAATGGCTAACCCTGTTGTTGACTCATTGGAAAAACCAACAGAAACTGTGTGTACCCTGCTCTGGCTTTTAACTGCCTATCAACAGTCAAATCACTTCTAGGCTGCTTTCAGCTCAGAAGGAAAAGCAAACAAACAAACAAACAGAAAAAAAAAGCTACCCAAATCCATCTAACTTGTGTGATATCATAAGAGCTGGAATTCCACAGTGAAATCCAAGCATTATAAAGTTTGACAGCAGGTGGCAGTAAAGGGGAGGAGATCTGTAAAGACATTGTAGAGCGTCCCCCTCCCCCCCCCCCCCCTCCACTCCCCCAGCCAGTTTGGTGTTATTCTTAGAAAAAAAAAGCACACGTTCTTCATGAAATTCTTATTTTTATTTTCCCTTTTTGGGACGTGTGTGGGAGAAAGCCTTCTAGGATGCATTATGGATTTGTAATATTTAGACTCTTTAGAAGGCAAAGACAGCTTGAATCCAGACTCCTACCTGCTCCTGACTGAAGCCTAGATAACAAAGGGTTGCATTCAGCATGAACAACTGTGGTTCTGTGTGTACATGTGCATGCGTGCACGTGTGCATATGTGTGTCTGTGCCTGTATGCATGCGTACATGTGTGCATATGTGTGTCTGTGCCTGTGTGTGTGTGTGTGTGTGTGTGTGTGTGTACGCGTGCACGCATGTGCGCGTGTGTGCGTGCGTGCGCGTGTGTGATTTCTGGCTCTCTAGCATACATTCCCACTATTTTATTCTAAGAACTCAGAATTAAGGGAAGTACTCATCTTTTCATTCAGAGTCCTTTTATTCCATTTATATTGACTGTTTCCCATATGCTTGGTCCTGAACAAGACCCTGTTCCTGCCCTCAGAAATGTCTCTTTGCTACAGTCCCCCCAGCACTGGCTCTGAAAACCCCAGAGTCCCCCAAAGGCTGCTTCCGAAAACTCTGGTTATTTGACGAGCTTTAAGAATAAATGACTCTGTGGCCTATGCTTCTGCTCAGTAGTCACAGGACACATTTGTTTATCCGAATCCCTGAAGAGTCCTGCAGTGTAAAAAAGAAAGAACACCTTAGTTTAATCTACTATTAGCCAACTTATCTGGTCCCTACATTTCCCATCAGCCCACAGCCCACACCTAGTCCATATTGAGCAATACTGATAGGCAAGCTTTCCTACCCTTTTGGTCTCCTCAAAAGTGAGGGACACCTGAAAATGCCCAGACAGTTTGCAGCTTGTTTTTCAGGTACACCAGGATTGCTCCCTCCATGAAACTGCCCTCAGAGACCCCCTGTTTCTTTTCTGAGCAAGCCCAGGACTGGTGGCTAAACTTCATTTTCTTTTTAAGTTTGTGTTGTGTAATGCCCAACAGGTTAGTGTAAGTTCATGTGTGTGTACCAATGCAGAGTCCAGTGTGGCAACGGAAGTGGCAGAGATAGGTTTGGCTTGCTTCCCCCCCCCCCCCCCCCCCAAAGAATGGCTGTTGTGAGTTTGGTTTTGAGCCGGGACCTCATTCTGAAGTTCGGCTCATGCTAGCCTGAAGCTTGCAGTGGTCCTGTCCCCACCTCTTGAGTGCTGGCATTACAGGCATGAGCCACTATGTCTGACTCTTTCAAAACTTAACTCAAGATCAGAGAGAAATGTTTCAGGTCCCGTATGTCTTTATCGTCCACGGTCCGTATCACATGGGTTCACATCCAGTATGTGTTTACTGTCACAATCAGGGCTTGGAAAGTTTTTTGGTTTGTCCTTAGAACACCACCACCACCAACAACAACCCCCCCCCCCACTTATTCTACATTTCTCTTTGTACCACTGAGAAAAAATTGTCTCAGAGAACCAATTGTCAGGGTTTTTTTTTTGTTTTGTTTTTGTTTTTGTTTTGTTTGTTTGTTTTGCATTTGTTTGTTTGGGTTTACTGTTGTTGTTGCTTGGTGTGTGTGTGTATGTGTGTGTGTGTGTGTGTGTGTGTGTGTGTGTGTATGGGCTGGTCATAGGAGTTGAACACAGAGTCTCATGCGCTGTCTCTGGGCTATGAATAAGAGGTTTTGCTGCCCACAGGCCGTACATGTTGGCAGTCACACCTGGTGGCTCATCTGGCCTCTGGGATTGCATCTCCAGTGTCTCCAGTTAAGCCTTGATCTGGTGTGACCCTGTCTTTGCTGAGCCCCACCAGTCTCTCCAGCCCATAGCTGTCTCACTGCCTTGAGGGGCCTGTGTGGAGAGGGAGCCACATTACCGCTCTTTTCTTTGAACTTGTGGTCAGAAGGTCCAGGAGTCTAAAAGATCTTGGTCTAGTCATGAAGGCTTTGGGTGGGTGGGGGCTCCTACATATGGTGGCTCTTGGAAAGCCACAGTTGAAGGTCTGTGTGGCAGGCAAATGAGAGACAGCAGTGGTATCTTCAGTGTCACCATTTTCTACAGAAAACATGCACCGAAGGGGTCGGGGCTTCTCTTTGGGACACAAAGTAGCATTGAAGATGCCACGAGTTTTATTTATGGCAGAAGAAATGACCTGGCATTGTCTTGAGTGTCTAGGTAGCTGGCAGAAGAAAGAGAACAACCTTCCTCTGTCTTTCAGAGATCTGCTTATCTTCCCTTAGGCTGGTGTCTAGTTGCCCCAGTCACAGAGGCAAGCTGACACTTATTTTACGGAACATCTATGTATTATATTTTACTTAATAGATGATAATTTGATTTACTAATAAAAGGAACTCTATGAAGAATCACCTTAAAGACCCCAACTTTAATTTTTAAAAACTGACTTGGCCCCGGCTGACCATATGTCATGGTTTTAAAGAGTGACTGTTACCCTCCTAACAGAAGTAGGTGCTACACGTGGGGTTATGGGCAGAACACAGGTTCTCTTGAGGAAGGGGGACTGGGTGCCTGGGTCCAGGGCTGGGGCCACATATCAGCTTCTGTAGTAAATTCACACTACATAATCCTTAGAGTTTCATTGACATTCAAACCAAGAGCACTCCGGAGCCCCTGTTCGGCAGGGTGTAGTGGAGCAAAGGTGCTTTGGAAGGGTGAAGTTCAGGCTTGACTGGAAGCAGAAAGGGCAGCCGTGATCCATGGTCAGTTTCCAATATTGCTTGCATGTGTTTTTTTTTTTTTTCCTGAAAAAACGCCACCCCTCGGCCACCATAAAGTTGTGGTTTTGAGTATTCATATATGAGTCAAACCCATAAAGATCTGTCTCAAGCCTACTAAGACTTTTGTCTCATCTTTGACTAGAACTTGCAGAACAGCAGTGGGGCTAAGCCAGCTTTTGGCTGAGCCTTCCTATGGCTGGTTTGCATTAGAATGAGCCCCATAGGCTCAGAAGTTTGAATATTTGCTCTCTGGCTGGTGGCAGGATTTGGGGAGGTTTAGGAGGTGTGGCTTTGTTGATGGAACAATGCCACTAAGGGTGGGCTTTGAGGTTTAGAAGCCTCTCACCATTTCCCAGTGTGCTCTCTGCTTCCTGCTTGCGGCTCAAGACCTGAGCCCTCCACTTGCTGCTTCTGCCTCCCTGTGTCTTTGCTTTGCCACCATGGACTCTAACCCTCCAGAACCCTAAGCACAAATAAACTCTGTGTTCTTAGGCTGCCTCGGTCATGGTGTCTTATCACAGCAATAAAGAAGTCACTAACAGACTTGGGCTTCAGTCTGTGTGGAGAAATGGCTCTTCTGGAAACTGCTTTGAGACCTTCCTCGTAGATTATGCCAAGCTTTAAGCTATGTGCCATGTTCAGGTTTGCTGGCAGAACTTGGATAGTGTAAAGTAAGGTCCCGTGTCTTACTTGGCAATAAGCGATGGTGACTGATGACTGACTATACAGAGCCATTGGCATTAGCCATGACTGTCCAGTCAAGTCTGGCAGCTGCACCCCTCTGAGGGACCAAGCCAAATTCAAAGAGTGAGATGTATCTGTCCTTGGCGAGTATGCTGTAGTCTTCTTCCAAAGGTTCCAGAAGGTAAGAAGCAAGTGCAGTGACTCCCGTATTCCAGAGCCAATGACAATGGCCAGACGGGCCCGTCAGGAAAGCCACAAATTACTTTTCCGTCAGTGCTACACTTGAGATGCTGCTGTGTTGTGTGCCTTTTGGGGGTTCTAGAGCACCCGAATCAGGCTGAAGCAGCTACAGAACTGGACCTTGAAGTAGGGTTGGCACTGAGAAGAAGGTGGGTGCGGAGAGATGGCTCCAGCATTCTTTCTAGATTTCATTTTGGCATTTTCCCTACACTAGACTTCACAATGCCCATGTCCTGTTTCATTGTGGAAAAAACGACACAAGGAAAGAGGTGAGGTTTGGGAGGAGGGAGTGCATGCTAAGAAAATAAGAGAAATAATGTCAAAGGCTGAGAGGAAAGGGACAGCAGTGCTGTGAACCCTCCTTAGGGGGCTGAGGTGATCTCCGAGGCTCTGATAGATACAGCCTTCCTGCTCCAGGTTAAAGTTCGGTGGAGAAGTCACTTTTCCAGAAATTGCCTGTTCCGTTGGCCATCGGAGCTCAGAGATTTCCCCCAAGGGGTGGCTTTATTTTGATTTTGTGGTTAACAGAAAATTAAAATTCCCAGGCCCTTTGAGATTCTGTGTGTTTGTATTTTATGTTCCCTGTTACAAAACCATCCTTTCCAACTGGATCCCACAAAACCTGACTCGGACAATTTCCCTTATGGTGTTGCCTCTTTAAAACTCGCAGCTCTGCACACTGTACCCGTCCCCCACCTTCTGGCATTTCCTGCCAGGCCTGGGAAGCCAAATCCTGGAGGGCTTTGCTGTGAAGGAAACAGGCCTAAGCTCCTACAGGATCTCCGTTAGCCAGCGCCCCCCTCCAGCCCCGGGAACATGCACTTTGGAAAATCATTAAAAAGCAATTCAAGATGGTTTTCAAATGTGGTTTAATCACCTCTGTGGGCAAGGGGAGAGCAGCCCAGAGCAAGTGTTGACAACACAGGAGAGGCTTGGTAGTTTCTAGGAACTCTGATATTTGTTTTGACTTTTAACAGAAGAGCAAAACCTAAAGAAAAAAAAAAAAAGGTGGTGGGAGTACAGCACAATTGGCAGAGTTGAAAAAAGAAATGGCAAATCTAAGAAATAATTTAGATGAATCTAAGAGAGCAGAGAAAGCAAGCTCCAGTGTGGGCCATGGTACTGCTAGACCATATGATGTTGGAGCTGGCAGGGCCCAAGAGGAGTTGGGGGGATTTTGACCCCTTTGGTGGCTGTTTCTGGGGTGCGGGGAATCACGAGCTATTCAATCCTGGGAGTTGCTTTGGATTAGCAGCCAGCTGGGAACCAATGCGCTTGCCAGTGAAAGATTCTGAGAAGTGGCATGCTGTTCATCTTGGTCAAGTTTAAGTGAAGTGAGTCAGTGTGGATGCTCCTGGCTTTATGTGGCATAGTGGCTTACCTAAGTGATTAAGACTCTAGAAAGCCCCTCTTTTTGGTGCGGTGCGGAAGAGCATCCTGTGTGATGAACAGGCAACAATGCCATTTCTCCTGCTTGGCCAGTTCACACGTTTAGGGGCCTTTGTGGCCTGCAAGCAACTGAGGGCTTACGGAGACTCTCATAGAAGGGTCAGTGTTTAAAGTCATTGAGCTCTGATCTTTTGCCCTGAGGAGGACTAAGGCCCGAGTCTGTGGAGGGGTGGGGTGGGAGTGCTTCAGCAATTAGAGGGGACAACACAATTTCTAGGGGTGGAGTGATATGCACATTTATACTTTGTGTGTGTGGGTGCGTGTGCAGCCGCACGTGAGTGTGTGAAGCCAGAGATACATGTGGAGTGTGTTGCATCATGCTCCGTTCTGAAGCAAGGCCTTGGTCACTGAACTGAGCCCGTCCTTTTGCCTTGGCTGCTTGTCCAGCAAGCCCCTGGGCTTTGCAGTGTCTTGCCTCACCCAGAATGAGCTAGGGTGGGCCCTCACATTCTTCTGTTCTGTCATGGTGTATTGGCCACCTACTATGTGCCACGTCAGGACGCACCACATTTCCTGTCACAGGATGTAATGGTGGCCAGGGGAGGCTGTGTTCTTACCTCGAAAGAGCATGCTCATCGGGCTGCCGGGTGCAAAGTGCTGGCTTCATTCTAGTTCCCAAACCCAGGGCTTTTCTTTTGGTTTTGGTTTTTGAGATAGGATCTTACTATGTGGCCCTGGCTCCCCTAGAACTCACTACACAGACCAGGCTGGATCAAAATCATAGAGGTCCACTTGTGTCAGCCTCCTGAGTGCTGGGGTGAAAGGCATATGCCCCACCGTGCCAAACCCAATAATACTTGCTCTTTGTAGGAATTCTGAAAAATTAAAAAAGGACAGAAAGAGTAATTCAAATGATTATTGTGAAAATGGAGATTGTGTGTGTGCTTCTAGATTTTTAGAAATAACACATACTTGATGCATATATTCCTAAAATTGGCATCAGTCATACAGAATTCCTACTCCCCTTGCTCTCGGCGATCTTTAGCTGGGTGATTTCTTGGCTTCTAGACTATGTAAGGGCCTTGCAACAGAAGTTTTGGCACTGGAGATTGAAGGTGGCCACAAATGCATGGCTTCTAGTGGGGCTGACTTGAAGCCAGCCAGAAGTGTCTTCTGACTCTGTGGTCTTTGTTCATCTTTGCCCGGCAAGGGCTGGCCCTGGCCTCTCAGAAATAGAACCACCTACTCTGTATGTCCATCTCACATTCTATGATAGAAACTTGATTCACCGACGTAATACAAACCAAGAGTTAAACCCTGGGGCTGGAGAGATGACTTAGAGGCTAAGAGCATTGACTTCTCTTCCAGAGGTCCTGAGTTCAGTTCCGAGCAGCCACATAGTGGCTCACAACCATCTGTAATGTGATCTGATGCCCTCTTCTGGCCTGCAGGTGGACATGCAAGCAGAGCACTGTATACATAACAATAAATAAATCTTTAAAAAAAAAAAAAAGAGTTAAACACCATTAATGTGTGTGTGTGTGTGTGTGTGTGTGTGTGTGTGTGTGTTCCTCTAAGTGGGTGTGTTTGGCGTGGTTTCCGACATGAAGGAGTATACTTACTCATTATTCTAAGCTATTTGTTTATTCTAATGCTGCTAGTTTTCAAACTAGGTTTTGTAGCGGTGAGGTAGTGTGTGTGGCTGTGTGTTTATACAGCCCCCATGTGCGTTGTGGCAGGATGGCTTTCGTAGTCCATTTTCCCCGTCAGGCAGAGCAGTCGTGCTCTGCCCAGCTTCATGTTGATGGAGCTGGGGTTCAGATCACAGTACCCATCTTTTGCCTCCTAGGGTAGAAGCAGGCCACTGTTGGGAAGGCTAGGGGAGGAATGGATTCTGCCTGGTTCCTGTTGGGGGTGGTGGCAGAGTTTTAGGGAACAAGAGATTTTACAGGAATAGATCCCGAATGCCAGAATGTGCAGGAACAACAGACTCAGACTGGGAAGTTGGGTGAAAGGCAACTTCATGGGAAGGAGCCTGGCTGAGTACAAGAACTATTAACAATGCCAGGCTAGGGTCCAGACTCATTCTGGAAGAGCCCTCTTTACAGATGTCCTAGGCAGTGCTGACTTAGAAAGTGCAGCCTGTGCAGCTGTATAGCATGAACTAAAGAGGAGGGCGTGGCCATGAAAGTCTTCACTTAACAGGAAAGTGGGACAGAGGGGAGGACATCCTATTGGGACTCTAGGTGAGAGAATCATGGGAGAATGGGGAAATAGAAGGATCCAGAGGGTCCTAGAAACCTACAAGAACATTATGATGGGTGGATCTGGGCCCAGGGGTCCTGCTCAAACTCTGGCCCCAGCCAAGGACAATACGTGCAGTAAACTTCAAACCCCTACCCAGATCTAGCCAATGGACAGGACAGTCTCCACAGTTGAGTGGAGAGTGGGGTCTGACTTTCACACGAACTCTGGTGTCCCATATTTGACCACGTCCTCTTGATAGGGAGGTCTGGTGGCACTCAGAGGAAGGATAGCAGGCTACCAAGAAGAGACTTGATACCCTATGAGCATATACAGGGGGAGGTAATCCCCCTCAGTCACAGTCATAGGGGAAGGGAGTAAGGGGAAAATGGGAGGGAGGGAGGAATGGGAGGATACAAGGGATGGGATAACAATTGAGATGTAATATGAATAAATTAATAAAATATATTTTTTTAAAAAGAGAAGGAGGAAAAGCAGGGGATCAGAGGAAGCTATTCGCATTACCCAGGAGCCCAGAGGCCATGAGAGGCCTTGAAGGGGAAATTGGGATAGCCATTCCATTCGCTCTGTATCTAGAGGCCTGTGTGAAGAAGGAACAAGATTCTCCTGCCTAGTGTAGAGCTGTCCACGAGCTAACGGTAGGGGGTGGGGGGTGGGGGCGAGGACATAGGCTGATGCCTGTTGCGGTAAGTGATGGGCACGCTTCTATGCCAGCTGCTCATTTCCCAATCCCAACAAAAAGTTTTGTGTAGAAATCTAAAACTAGAAGCCAAAGTTATCTAACCTGCTGACCAAACAAAGCCAGTTTCCTTGTGCTTGACGTCAGCCCTCACAACCTCTCCCCACCCCTGTCTATTGGATTTCAGGATTTACCTCTTTTTTTAGAGTGCCTATTTTTAGATTGGGTATTGAATTTTGATAGTGGTGTGATGTTTTGCACAGAGAGAGTCACATGGGGGCATTCCAGGGAGAAGTTTCTGTCTTCTCTATCACCATTTCTCAGCAATGGCCTTTTCTCACCCCGCCCAGACTTCTTGTTCCGGTGGGCTCTGGTACTTCGAACAACACCACTGCTCTAACTTGGAAGATCTTGCCAGCTGGTGGGTACAACCCACTAAGCCATTTGAGTTCGCAGTACCCTATTGATTTTTAGGGACCATGGTCTATCAGAAAGAGAACACCGTGTGTCAAGAATATGAGACATGCCAGGAAACACTTCTGTGGGCGGTAGATTTGCTCGTTAGTAATCAAAGATGGCAAAGGACATGAGGAAATTCAGAATATCTCATTTGAGATCTCACCCAAATCTGACATGAAGGGTCTGTGAATGTGAGATTCACCAGGGACCCACAGTAAGCATGCTCTAGTCTCACTTGTTGCGAAGGCAGGAATGGATGAAGAAGTGGATGGAGCTTCTGTGTACTTTTTTTTTTTTTTTTTTTAAAGCTCAATTTGGTAAAATTTCCTACCTCAACCCAGGCCTGTCTACGAGACCTTCTGTTTTGTTGATATTGTTGGGGTTTTTTGTTTGCTTGTTTATTTGTTTGTTTTTGGAGACAGGGTTTCTCTGTGTAGCCCTGGCTGTCCTGTAGACCAGGCTGCCCTCGAGCTCAGAGAGATTTGCCTGCTTCTGCCTCCTGAGTGTTGGGATTAAAGGCTTGAGGCACCACCTCCCAGTCCAAGAGCATTATTATTTTTTTAATCACAGTTCCAATGCAAACATATTCTCAGTGACTAAGAGTCCTACATATGACGCTCTATGACAAAGAACTAATAAAATCACTAATTAAATCACAGTTTCTCACATGCAGTGGGCGAGAAGATCTCTTGGTTCTTCATCCTTGTTCCAGGGCCTTTGGTATAGAGAGACCCCAAGCAGACTCGGAACCTTGCAGTGTTTCTCACTGCCACACTTTTCTTGGGTGTCTTTGTGTTCTTTGGACAACCATTCATGAAGTAGAATTGAGAAATGACTGTTAGGATACTTGACCCCTGGGCATGCCAGTTTCATAAAGAGAAAAAATGGACTGCTTATTACCCAGGCTGAGCCCATGTTGTTGTTGACAACAGCTCTGGCCCAAGCTCTTATAGCCTGACTGTCATCTAACAAGCACGCAATGAGGAGGGCAGTAAGCAAGAAATTACTGATTTGTGTCTTCCGAGAAGCTCATCCAGTTATGAGGACACAACTATAGCTGGTTGATGTAAAAGTCACGTATGTGGTTGTATGTTCCTAGGAATTAGGGAGCTTGTTCTTCAGATTTTTTAGCTCATAGTTTGCATTGGACCAAGACAAGCCATGTGCGCAGAGCAGGGCCTTCTTACAGCTTTAAGAATGCCTTTGCTCATTCTCCAGATACCAGGGAATTTTTCTAAAGCCTCTCTCTTTCTTGTCCCCAAGGAAGGTCACATTTGGGGACCATCTCACCAATACAGAAATAGATAACATTATTTGGGTCTGAAACGTTTCTCTGGAGGCTCTTGTATTGAAGGGTTAGTCCTCAGGGCAAAAGTTCAGAGGTGGGGCATTGAGAAGATGACTGTTAGAATTCCGCTTCATTCTGCCCACCTGTGATGTCATTGCCTACCTGCTATGGGGGCGTAGCCCTACCCAGGGCCATATAAAAGGACAAACTCACCTACTACTCTCTTTCTTACCTTTCCCTCTCACCCCCTTTCTCTCTCCTCTCCTCTCCCTCTCACCTATCCCCCTCTCCCGCCTCTCTCTTCCTCTTCCTCTGTCTCTGTCTGTCTGTCTCTGTCTGTCTCCCTCCCTCTCTCTCTCTCTCTCTCTCTCTCTCTTTCTCTCTCTGATACCCCTCCTTCTTTCCTTCTCTCCCCATGCTCATACAATGAAACTTTTCCATCTAATATCTGTTGCCTGGCATCTTATTTTCTTATATTTAAATCGTTAAAATGAGTGGATCCTAAGGGCTCCAGACTGAATTTGATATGCCATTGGGAAATGGCAGAAACTCAGGAGGTGGGACTTGACAGAAGGGACAGGGTCCTTGGGGGAACACATCTTACCCCAGCCCGTTATCCATACTCTACACTTCCTGCCCACCATGAGGTGTGCTTCCACTCTGCAGTCTGTTCTCAGCACAATGCTGCGTACCGAGGGCCCAGACACAGTGGTGCTAGCTGAGCATGGGCTGAGGCGTGAACCCCGATAAGTCTTGCCTCCTTCTGGTTGGTTTCGAGGGCATTTTATCATAGCTGGCTACTGGATCTAGTTAAGGATGGTGGAGAGATGGGGTTCCGAGGAGGGCTAGTGCTCCTCTTCCACTTTAGGGTCAGTCTTGGATCAGCGATGATGGTAAAACCAAGCACTCCAGAGAGTACTCCAAATCACCAAGGTCAACTTCAAGCAATTTAAATACTTGAAACTCAATCTTCACACCACCCCAAAGAAGTAGGCATGTCGTCCTAAAGAGAGGCCTCTCAGCAGAAGGCGGTAGAGCCTGACTTCAAACCCAGTTAGTTGCATTTCAGAAAACTCCATTTTGTCTGAACCCTCAAGAGTCCCGAGGATTACAAGCAGAAGCTAGGGTCCCAAGAGGACAATCTGTAACTGAAATCTCAGCTGGTTTATTTATAGTGGGATAGCCAGAGTCTGTTATGCAGGGACCTCTAGGGTGACTGCTCAGGGCTGGTATCTTGGCAACCCATGTTGAACTTGGGAAGCAAGAGGACAAGGAGACCCTCTCTTCCTGGGATGAGGATGTCATTGGCAGGGCCAGTAGGAAGTTGCATCCCTCCCCACCCCTACTGGAACATTTTGTTTTCACCATGGTGTTCTAGGGAGAACACAAGGATGGATGGATCCCAGGCAAAAAGAATTCCCTCCATCAGCCCCTTTAGTTTGGGTGGATATAAAAATGAACCCTTTGCTGGGCCAGTGCTACATCCATGTGGGATTTAATCAGCAGCATGTAATCCACTTTATTAGGGACGTTTGTGTTCAGGTTGCTAGGGAGCTAAGCTCCTTACCTGGCTCTGCCTGTGAGCACTGGACCTGCTAGCCTGGGGGCTGGACTGGAGCCTCACAGGTCTGCTGTGCTCCAGGCCCTGCCCTCCCAAAGGAGTGTGGAAGGCACAGTGCAGTGAGTCTGCAGGGAAGGTGATCTTTGTTCTTGATGATCCCCCGCCACTTAAGCAATCCTGACTAATTTTGCATATTTTTGAGTGGGGGGGGGCGGTGGGTGGGAAGCACAACAGCTTAAATGTAACCTTTTTTTTTTTTTTTTAATGCTCTAATTTACAGTGTCATTGCTAAAAACATACTCTCACCACCAAACGAAAGGCGACTATATTGTTGAAGCGCTTCTCTGGGCATATTTATCCAGCTTGATTCTTTTGAGGACGTTTATTAGTGATTTCAGAAGCTATGTTAATTTGCAAAAAACAGCCCAGTATCATGGAAACTAGATAAAGCCTGTGCTCTAGGCACTGGGTAACCACAGGAAGTTGGTACCTGGTAGATGCAGTAGACAGGGACAGAATTAGCCTTCCAAACCCTTGGAAGTGTCTTGTAGGTGCTTCCCATGGGAAGTTGTTTTTGTGTGGGGGTTTTCTTGTTTGTTTGTGTTAGTTTCCTTGTTGTTTTGTTTTGTTAAAACAGACACTTGTTATGTAGCCCAGGTTATCCTCAAACTTGTTATTTAATCCTAAGTCCTATCATGACTCTCCTGCCTTACTTCTCTCAAATTTGGGGATTAAACATTCTACTTGGCAGAAAAATTGAAAATAAGATTTGACCTTAAAAAAACCAACCAACCAACCAAACAAACAAACAAAAAACGAATGCACAGGAATGAATTGTTCATTTTTTTCCAAAGTCAATTCCCATTATATGCATGAGTTATAGAGGTGCTCCATGGAGTAACTGAAACCTGACGTGTTAAAAAGATGTGGACCACGAGCCAGCCAGAAGGGAAGATGGGTTCTGCGTTAGAATACATCAGCTAAGATGTTTTCCAGCGCCTACTGTGTCTTTGCCTCAGTATCAGGGATAGGAAAAGATGTAATTCTTGTCCAAGGAGCTTCTGACCCATCTGGGAAAGTAAGATGCACGCAGGTGGCTCAGAGAACAGGGGTGATTCAGTGTGAAAATGAGCCCTACAGAAACCACCCTAGAAAGTCGTAAGAGAGATGAGCAAGCTGAGAGAAGAGGCAGACTCCTACAAGCAGGGCACACTCCGTCCAGTATAAGGAGTTTATCTTATCACAGGAATAAGACCCCTGGTCCCCCCCCCCCCTACAAGGGCTCAGTGGTGGGAGCCCACTGAATTGAGATAGTCTTGCTGTGGCGCATCATTGTATGGAAAGAATAAGACAGGAGAGCAGATCTCGCAACTTACATGCAGGTCAGATCCTACCATCCAGATGCTTGACCCAGAGCTCATCCATACAGTTTTAAGACCACATTAATCTGAACACTGCACAGTGCCATTGGATCCAGAGAGAGCCTGCATCCTGGCACTGGGTAAACTGAGGTAGGGCACTTTGTGGATGCCATAGATAAAAACAGAGCGGGCTTTCCAAACACTTACGATGACAAGTAGATGCTTCCATTTAAAGACTATTAGGTATATACCTCTAATCTAGGAAGGATGTAGTCTGTCCAGCTCTATGGCAAAGTGTTAATCCTAGAACATTAGGGCGCAAGGTTGGTTTAAAAGTCAGATAACCAAGGTGTGAGCATCACGGGGTCCAAAGCCTATTGGATCCCAGTGGTGTTTATGCAGGGAGGCTACAAGGTTGAAAAGCTATGTGGGAAAACTGCACAAGTGTTCAAAGGTTGACGTGAAGTTGTGTCTGTACCAAAAGGCCATTTAGGCTTCATGGACAGAGAAATCCTATGCAGAGCTGGGCATGATCAGGTAATGTAGACCTGTTATCACAGCCCTTGGAAGCAGATTCATGAGGATTACAAGTTTGGGGCTAGCCTATGCTAAGTAGGTCGCAGCTCAACTGAAAACAGCTATGCAAAAATATTAAGAATATGGTGCTTGAGAACCGTTACCTGCTTGGCAGGTTGACTATAGTTCTTTCATGTTTAATGCTACCCAAAAAAAAAAAAAAAAAAAAAAAGACACACTGATATTAAGATAATATTTAGATTGAAAAGGTAGGGAATTGGCCACAGCCCCTTAAGCGTTGTAGACAATTTCAGTTTCCAAGGAAGTACAGTCGTTTGCTGTGTTGGAGTACTTTAGGGAAAGTGTGGTTGTTTTATAAATCCACTTTGATGCACATATACGGCAGGGGGTTGGGGGGGTTGGCGCATCTTGTAAATAGAGGCCTTAGCTGTGAGCTCATGATTAGAAAGAGGCAGCAATAACAGAACAAAAGAACCAGTCCTATAGTGGTGCATGCAGACTGAGCCTATAAGAGACTTTCTATTAAATGTCCATGCCAGGCAAAACCAGCCATAGTATTTAGAGACAATTCTATAAGTGATGGAAATATCTGGAGAATCAAGGCAGTGAGGACCAGGAAAGTCCAAATGATGCTTGCTCTTGGGGTAGGGGCTGCATCCAGGAAGCCTGAAGATACTTCTAAGGTAAGAACCCATGCTCTTTTCTTTTCAAGCGGAGGCATGTCTCAAAAGCAGTTTTTTTGTTTTTGATTATTAAAAAAAAAAAAAAGTGTATGCTTTATTTATACTGCTAAGGGGATAGTTTATAATGAACGGGAGAACATATTCACATTTTTGTATCTTAACATTGTAAACAATGACATGCCTGCAAAACATTTCTAAGAATACAATCTGAGCTCAAGGAGGACAGTATAAGCATGCCATTAGGAGGCCACTGAGATTTCGGGTTTTTTGGGTAGTGAGGGCTTTCTCAAGAACAGGTCATTTGGTGACTGGTCCCATGGTCTGTCTAGCTAGAAGGGAAGCACATAGTCCCATTGTTTCCCATAAGATAAGGCCAAGAGGGGCTGCAGACCAGGCTTCACTTGAGCCTTCCCTGGGTCTGCTACTGCTGCTTAAAAATTATTTGTTTTATTTTTAAGTGTGTGTGTGTGTGTGTGTGTGTGTGTGTGTGTGTGTGTGTGTGTGTGTGTGTATGTGCGTGCAGATACTCATGGAGTCCAGAAGGGGGCATCAGATCCCCAGAACTGGAATCACAAGTGGTTTATGGAGCCTAAGTACTAGGAACCAAACTCAGGTCCTCTGTAAGAGCAGTGTGTTCTCTCAACTGCTGAGCCATCTCTGCAACTCAAACCCTGTGCCCCACTTCTTAATGACCGAGAGCTCCTAAGGAGTAGCCCAGCCTCACTCCGCACAAGCTGTGATTCAGTGAGAAATCTTTGTTAGCTGCTAGACCTTTGGTGTGGAGAGTTAGGAGATGTGTGTGTGTGTGCGTGCGCGCACATGCGTGTCATTCCTGAGGCACCATTCACATCTGTCTGTCTGTCTGTCTGTCTATCTATCTATCTATCTATCTGAGTCTCTTATTGGCCTGAAATTTACCAAGTAAGGTAATCTGGAGGGCCACTGAGACTCAGGAACCCAACTGCCATAGCCCCTTTCCCAGCCCTGGAATCACAAATAAGTGTCATTACATATTGGCTTCTTTCTTCCATGTTGTTGAAGCCACGTTTTATAGCCAGGAAGATATAGTCAAATACTTTATCTGATAGTTTGTATTAAAAAAAACATAGACACCTTAGCATTTCATCTATACATTACATTATAAATTATTAAATAGCCTCTAAGGCCCTAATTGTTGGGTGTCCCTTTCCTGTTCTGGCCCATGTTGTGTGGACATATCCCTGTCACCCCTTCACCTCTGTTCTAGCTGTGCTGGAGGACAATATTTCCTTTCCCTGGTGTCATTACAGTAGCTAATGTAAAATTAGTGTATGAGAGTCACTTCAAGGAGCTGACACTTTGGCAGTACGTACCAAGTATTTGTCATTTCCCAAGGTCATGATAGCCAGTGACAAAGCATTCCAGTGGCTGAGAGAGGCAGGCGTAGGAATGTAGCATGCCTCCTTGAGCACCAGCTAACCAGCGACAGGACTCTGATTCGAACTGCGGTTGCTGCTTCCTTTTCCCAGCAGCCCTTATCCCAGTGCACTGGCCCCTATGGTGCGCTCGTGGCTCTGTGGACATGATCTCATCTCTTTCTCACCAGTCAGTCCCATCTCCCCTCCTCTCGTGGATAACAACTCTGAGGTAGGGCTGGGTCTTTCAACATGGCTCCACAGCAGAGAGAAACACAAAGGTGCCTTGGAGATGTTCGGTAAAGATCCTGTGTGTTCACTGACCTTGATCCTACCTCCTTCCACCATGGCTACCTTCCTACCCCAGTGCCTGGGTGCCATAGTGGAAGCTTTGGGTCCTCTGACAAGAGGCAGGAGCGGAGCTGAGACTGGCCGGGGAGCAAGCCTGTTCATGCATCCTCATTGCACAAACGTCATGGAAAGAGCAGCTTATTCTGTGTGTGTGTGTGTGTGTGTGTGTGTGTGTGTGTGTGTGTGTGTGTGTGTGTGTAGCTTTTCTAACAATGCTGGCGAACTCCTGAGCCTTAAAGTAAACAGCTATGTCATCCTGTACAGAGTCAGGAAAAGGAAACGTCAAGAAAATACCAAACCCCTGCAGCATTAAAAAAAAAAAAAAAAAAAGTGAAGGAAATGATGTTTAAGGGGGGATTTCCTGGGGTCCCTATGATAGAAGGCTTTGCAACTAATGACCCCTTTCCCATGTGTCTGAGTAAATGTTTCCCGCAAGGCACCCATCCTAGCCATTGCTCTTAGCTGCTGAGCCATCTCTCCAGCCTTACTGCACCAATCCTAAATGTTCTTCCTGTGATGCAAAGAGGGAGAGATGCTCCCAAAGCCACGCAGTTAAGCTACTTCTACTTAGGGATTGTGTAAAATGTTTTCATGTGCAAAGCTGTGGGGGTGACCTAGCCCACTGCCTCCCAAGAGTGATCTCACTGGCGGCTTCCTCATCTAGGACGATGGACAGAATTCTAGACATCCCTCATCACAAGGAGAGGACAGCACCAGAGAAGCTTCTGGATGCCTACACATCCGGGCTTCCAGTAGGCCTGCTGAGAATCCCGCTCTGTCTCTCACCAGTCCATCAGCAATGCCTCTCTCCTTTAAGACCACAGCAGGAGTCTCTAGAGGGTTTTTCTGGCTTGCTAGCTGGGCTTAGCACTTCCTGTCGTCCCAGAATACCTCAAGGCAGCGGCATTTGACAGTATGTCTGTGTTGGGGTGGGGGTGGGGGGCGTGTAGAAGACCATTTTCAGAATGACTTGGATAGTCTAACCACACACCCACTGTGGGAATTCCCCAGGTCCGCCCCTTCTCCCATCCATGGCATTTCCGAAAAGCTCTTGCATCCTCTGAGTGTGATGCGTCAGATAGGAAGCAGCCAGATTGCAAGCCTGAAATTAACATCCCTCAGGGGTCGTGGCCAGTGGATGGCTCAGAGCAAGTCCTAATTATGCTCAACCAATAGGAATTCCCCATCCTGACTTTTCATCTCCTGAAGTCCTTGCTTCTTCTTCCCCAGTCTCACCTGGGGTGCTTGCTCCCTTGCTACCTCTAGGATCCTGGTTAGTTTTGTCATCTACAGAATCAGCCTGGTTTTCTTTCTAAAAACAGACCTCATTCTGCATTGTGGTCTTCAGGTTGGTGGGAACTTATCTGGGATGTTTGCCTTGCACAGTCCAGAATACACTGAATTGCCCAGAGTGCGTTCTAATGTCAAGCGATGATGTAGCAAGCGCCATGCAAACGGGAATGCAAAGTTAAATGGGATTTCCTCAAATCCTGTTTTGGATAGTAACAGAAACAGCAGATCTGGGGAAGGTAGCCATTTAGATTGTTATTTGAAAACCCGTCATTCATGGGAAAAAGTTTAAAAAAAAAAACGTATCAAAATAGTTTACCTGCTTTTGCTACCGTGTTCTGCAAGTTGGGACACCACTCGTAGCCTAGAGAGTAAGACACCCATCTCTGGCTATCTTCACCCGCTCCCTGCAATCTCAGTCCTTACTTCCTGGACATTCCAGCCTATAATAAACTCCTGCCTGTTCCCACGAGTCCCAGTGGCCCAGCCCTGTCTACCTAGCTCTCCTGACACCCCCGCTCTTTTTCCATCCTGCTTCTCCCACAGACCCCTCCATCCATTGCAAATCCTCTGCAGTCTCTATAGCCCTCTTCTCACTAGCATCCACATGTGCCACTCACCTGGCTTTTTAGATTTATGTGCACAGACTGGGCTTGGGGGTGCATGCCTTTAATCTCAGCAATCGAGGGACAAAGGGGAGCAGATCTCTGTGAGCTCAAGGACAACCTAGGTGACATAGTAGTGCCAGGGCAGCCGGGGCGACACAGTAAGTCTCTGTTGAACAACCACGGCGTCCAAAGGCGAATGCGGTTTTTCAAACCTCTTCAGTGTGTAGGGACCCCAGTCACCTGCGCGAAGCCCTCAGGGTACTCAGCTCACATCAGGAATATGAATGAAGGCCACGTTTATCAGAAGTCTTTGCTGGAATTAAAATGAGCTGAAGGGTGGCTCCCATCTCAGCACATGCTTGTAGGACCCTGACATCATCCCTCCTGATGAGTGCGGGTGAAGGTGGGCAAGAATCCGTGCGGGCTTTTTAACATCTCTTCATAGCTCCTTACGTGTGGACTAACTTACTGTGGATGGATATTTAGTTTTCAAGTCTCTGTTTGAACTGATCTTTTTTTCTTTTTAAAACTTCCAGCAGATATTAAGAATACCAAGCTACCTTGGTTTCTTCCTCTATAGAACACAAGTAATAGTAAACACTGTCCCTGAGTTATGACAGTGAGAGCTACAGTTAGCATCTGCCATTTCACACAGAACTTGGCATGTAGCGCACATGCGGCTTTCAGTATGTTCCCTAGTCCTTTGCATGTTGCCATCTCTCTTTATCTCATGACAGCTGTGATGGGCAGGACACCTGCCTCTCCTCTTTCTGGGATTGGTAATTTTGGGGTGAGGAGGAAGGAGCAGCTTTCATCCCTGGGATGAGCTCTCCAGCTCTCTGCCACTTCCTGAGAAAAACAGAAGCCCTCTCCTAAAATGGGAATGAGTCTGCTGGAGGCCTTCTCCTTAATTGTCACCAAGCCACCTCTTCACCCCAGCCTTCCAGAACCTTCTCCCTGCTTGCCTCTGAGCCACCTCAGAAGGTGGCTCTAGTCCCAGAAAGGAAGCCTTGCCCTTCAGGTGGCCGTCCTCTCTACCTCCACTGTGGGATGGACTCTTTGGCAAAGAGCTCCTTTCTCAAGCCCCCATATGCTGTAGGGGCTTGGCTGTGGATGCTAAGTTGGGAAATGAGAGATTTTACAACCTCTAAAAGCACACGCCTTGGAAGAGAAACTTTATCCATGACTAATTAGAGTCATTCTTAATGAGGAGACTACAGAAAGGATTAAAGCACTCCCGTTGCTTTCTCAGCCTCCTGATTAGGACCTTCTAGAGTTACCAGCTCTTTCATAAATCACTTCTTACCCAGCCAATCTGACTCCAAGCATCAACACATCATCACAGCCTGAGTATTTTTCAGTTTAACCAATAAAAATGTCCAAGTCACCTAGCAACTTTCTGGCATGACTGGGAAGCAAGATAGATGGTAGCCTTTGAACAAAAGCCTCTCGGAGGCAATGGTTAAGTGGGGCTGGAGAACTTTCAGCGTGTTAACTGTGCCTTGAGAAATACCGCATGATAATTAGCCATCTTCTTCTGGGAGAGTTAGCTCTGTTGGGGCCTGCTGTGTATGTGGAGGACAGGTCAACCTCAGGTGTCCCTGTTTTCTGAGCCTGGCTCTTACTGTGACCCATCAGTCCCTAGGGATCCACTTTCTTTGCTTTCCAGCACTGGGATTACAAAGGCCATGAAACCTAGCTTTTCTGTGGGTGTGGGGCATTGAACTCAGGTCCTAATACTTCCATGGCAGGTACAGCCTGAGCCATTCCCCTGCCCAAGAGCATTAGCTTTAAGATGAGCCAGCCAGTGACTGGTGAGACAAGGGAAATATTCCTCTGCCACAAGATTTGCATCAATACAGTCAGCCAACTAGGATGTGGTGCAATCTGGTGATGAGCTGGTGAAGTTCCAAGAAGTCTGAAGAGTCCCCTGGGCATAGGAGGTGGCATTTCAGCTGACCTGGAACCTGGAGGGCCATAGAATTCCTACTTGTGACTCAGAAAAGAAAGGGGCCCCCACTGCGAGAACACCTGGGGGGTTGCCAGTGTGAGGAAAGCCTTGAGCTTGGTAGTTCCTCAGCCTAAAGGCTGTGGTTCAATTCAGAGAGAGTGGTAGCCTCAAAGGGCATTATCCAGGGCTCTCTAAAATCTCATAGTAATGAGCCTAGAGTGGCTACCACATCTCAGCAGATGGGCCAGCCCTTTCATCAGCAGGTAAAGACTTGGTTAGAACCATTCTGGGGTTGACAGTCAACATTTGGTTTTTAGAAACTTTGTTTTGGAAAAAAAAAATTAGTGTCTTGAGAATTCTAAGATAAAAACTGCTCTGCGAGAGCCCAGATTCTGGGTATGTGTAACTTAGTGCTGTCTCTACATGAGTGTGGGTGTTTGACGCACAGACTGGCTCTTAGGTGCAAGGTATTGCTCGCTCTGTAGACTTGGGACGAAGATCGGATAAAGGGGCCTGAGTTCAGCCCTTACCCACCAGCATCAGGCCTGCAGGAAACAGCCTGTAAGTGATGGCAGCGGAGAGGGCTCTCCCTTCGCTCTCTTATGGAGGGGCAGCGTGCTTTGGGGTTTGCATAGCCCTTATTGTGTTCTCTGTTGGTCAGACTAGCTTCTCATTCTGAACCTCAATTTCGAGACTGTTTATAGATTTCTGGTCACTTACCCCCCAAAACAAGAAACACTGGCATTGCTACTGTGTCTCGGCGGAAGCCTAGCACCTTGGACAGAACCCGGAAGAGGATTCTAGTCTGGGCTCTATACATAACATATAGTAAATATATACACAGAGATACATATGTGAGCATTCACATGCATGCACACGCACGCATGTGCACACACACACACACACACATATGTATGTAGGTTTATATCCATCCTAACACTATGTGGTTTGCCACAAAGGAGCTATGATGACAAATATTTGTTCTGAGTACATGGTTTCCATGTGTCTACTACATGCAAATATCATTTTGTTAGGGATCCAGCAGTGAACAAACAGCTGGAAAGCTGCCCGCTTAGAGCATCATGCAGTCGCAGAAAGGCAGTGAATGGACATATTGCTGAAATCCATGATATCGAGTGTGACCACAAATGAGACCCACAAAGTATGGGAAAGTGGATGTGTTAGGAAAGTGTGTGTGTGTGTGTGTGTGTGTGTGTGTGTTGTAACCTAAGGAAAGCACAGAAGTCTCACAGCTGGCAGTGACATATGAACACAACCATGAAGGAAGGGAAGAGGTGACTGTTCAGACACCTGGGGCCGGGGGGAGAAGGGGTCCAAGCAGAGGACATAGCCAGTACAAAGAAACGTGCCTGGCTGTGGAGCCTAGTGAGGAGGCCACTGTGCTGGAAGGACAATGCGCCAAGGGAGAGTCACCTCAGCTGGTTACTTTGGAAAAATAATACAGTTGAATTAAAGCTGAGGTGATTGTAAGAGAGGGTAGGTGCCCACATGGCTGCTTTAGGACGTGCAGATGGAATTCTCTTTGGGCTTGTGTGGTCATGGAAAAACTCCCACAGGATGCCATGTGGCCACTTTAGGATTTTCCTGGCAGGAGAAGTGGCAACAAAGCCTGGAGGAGAGTTTGCGCTGCTGTCTAGAAGAAAAGACAGAGGCCAGGGCAGCGTTTAAGACAGTCTCAATGGCAGAGAAAGTTCTGCAAAGCCAAGTCTGGCTGCCTCACCTCAGGGACGCCTGGGCCGGGCTGGCAGAGCTGCTGTGCTCTTCTCAGGTGCTGCCCAGGCCCTTGGGCTCCATAGCCTCTGTCCACACTTGCTGAAGAGCATCCTGCTTTCAAGGGCACAAGCCACAGAGACACCGCCCCACCACCCTCTGAGGTCTCAGCCTTTCTGGACTTGCTGGGACCCCTCGGCTAGGAGTTGGAAAGAGGGACAGGAAATGGGGACCCTTTCTAATGGGAAGTACTGCTGGCTTCCTGATCCGGGAAGGCAGCAATGGCTTGAAGATAAGGAGGCCAGGCTCCAAGCCAGACTCATGGACAAGCAACCCCGAGTCTTGCTCCCTCCTCACATCACTCATTAACCTGCGTGTGAGAAAAGCGAGGAGGCATTTTTACCCAGTGACGGCGCAGCGAGGGATTACCAGCTAATGTGCTTTGGTTTAGTGCGGCTTTGTTACATAAAATGCTCAGGAAGGGTCGAGTATCCCCAGGACAGAGTCTCCTGTTCCTGGCTTGGTAACACTATAGCTAGTATTGTTTTACTCGCTTGCCATCCTTTACAAAAGAGGTAGGAAAAATACCCGCGTCATTACCGAGCCAGCAATCATACCTTGGAGAGAGAGAGAGAGATAACCACACCTCCCGAAGGTCCTGAGAGCAGCACTCTGTGTGACTGTTGTTCCTTCTCAGGCCATCCTTGAGCCTACAGAAACTGCTCTAGGTGACATCGAGATGCCCAGAGCTCTGAGGAGGCCTTTGGGAGCCACAGAAAGTATCTTAACGGTGGCCCCCGCACCAGAAGGGGAAAAGGTCACTGGCTGCAAAATCACAGATAGGTATGCCTCCCATCTCCACCTCCCCTCCCCTGCCGAAAGAGTAGGGGTTCTGTCTCAATTGGTAAAGCACCCCTCCCAAACACAGGGCCTGAGTTCAATCCCCAGAACTGAACCAAAAGTGCTGTAATGCCAGCAGTGATGGGGTGGGCCTCTTGTGCCAGCGAGTCCAAGCCGGCTTGGTGAGCTGCAGGCCAGCAAGAAAAACTGTCTCAAAGGAGGTGAATGACAGTCCTGTCCTCTGGGCTCCAAAGGCACCCGGGCACAAGCTTGCCCACATATGCACATGTCGTGTGCGCGCGCGCGCGCACACACACACACACACACACACACACACACACACACACACACACACTTTTTAAAAGTTGAAGGAGGGCATGGAGAGATGGCTCAGCAGTTGAAAGTTCCTGATGCTCCGGCAGAGGAGCCAGATCCAGTTCCTCGTCCCCATAAAGCCACTAACAACTGCCTGAAACTGGTTCAGGGGCATCTGACAGGAAAGGGATGCACGTGGTACATAGATGTGCATGCAGGAAAAACATCTGTACACATACAATAAAAATAAATAAATGGTTAAAAAGTTGAAGTGGAAGGTCAGGTGATGTGACCTCTTAAAGCGTTATTTCAAAGTTAGAGGCAGGAGTGCATTTCAGGGCCTTAAATAAAGACCAAACAGCAATTCTTGCCTCACCTCAGCTGGGAATGCAGAACAATTGAATGAGGCAAAGGCAGCGAGGGGCCCTTTGTATTTATTTATCTTCTCTATAAGCCTTAATACTGTTGGTATATTATTGAGGGGAGCAATAGCATTTAAATTTCTTTTTAGATAAAAGTGGAGGTGAGTGCCAAATTGTTGACGTTCCCAGACAAGAGAGCCAATGCCGGGTCTTGGCACAGTAAGGCGGGGGATTTTTCTGAGTGTGATATTTGAATAAAGACATCTAAACTAAGGGGAAAATGTTTCTCCAGATCTTATCATTGTACAGTGAAGACTTGGATAAAAACTGTTTGTCCCCACCGCATGTTTACTCACCAGTGGGAAGGATATCTCGCAGGCCAAAAGGTCAGGCTGCTGCGCTCTCCCAAGTGCTGTGTGAATTTAAAGTGAACTAGTTTCAAAAGAGGCTCCAAGAAGTGGCAAAACATCTTGCCTCTGTGCTTGCTAGGGTCCTCTGGAGGAGATTGGAAAAATCTAGAGAGATGAAGTAAAGGGTTGTGACACCTCCACCAGCACGCGCGCGCGCGCGCACACACACACACACACATACACACACTGTCCAGATACTTTCTCAGACACCGCTGATGTGCGCCATCAAGCTTGCAGACTTAAACCATTCTGTGTAGGCCGGGAGTGGTGGCGCACGCCTTTAACCCCAGCACTCAGGAGGCAGAGGAAGGTGGATCTCTGTGAGTTCCAGGCCAGCCTGGACTATAAAGCGAGTTCAGGATAGCCAGGGATACACAGAGAAACCCTGTCTCAAAAAAAAAAAAAAAAAAAAAAAAAAAAGAAAGAAAGAAAAAGAAAACAAACAAACAAATAAGCAAAACCGTTCCTTGTAATAAGACAGATTTACCCTACTAACATCAATTGTGGAATGTAAGAAAAAAAAGTGATTTATTGGGTTTTTGTTGTTGTTTGCATTAAAGGTTATAGCTAGGGCCTCAAGTACACTAAGGCAAAACCACTACCAATTATGCCACCTGCCCAGCCCTTTGTCTAGTTTGAATTAGTTGGGCAATTCAGGCAAGCCTTGTCCTTGTGAGCCTCCTGCCTCGTCCATCCAAGTAGCGGGCTGAGATGCCACACTTGAGCCTCCAGGCTTGATTTCAACTTTCAAATGCTGACATCCTTTGCTTTTATGACTTGTTGCCATAACAGAAAGCCAGTGGGCATCCAATCTCGCTGACCATCATTTGAAGTACCCACATAGTTTCTGGATGGCAGAATTATCTGGAAACCTCCACTGGTTGCAATTTATTAAGTTGCTAGGCATCCAAAACCCCACTGAGATACAGTTTGTTTTTGGAGGGAAGAGCGTGGCTTTAAATAGTTATTGGGACTTCAATCCCACCCTGACTTAGCTAGCTTTATCATGGTGGCCAAGCTATCTAAACTTCTCTGGCCTTCAGGCTCATTCCGAAGTGAAGACAGGGGTGACCACTAGCCGGCTGCTTAGGAAGAGCCGGGGAGCAGCTCCAGGGCGAGGCTGTTCAGGGTCTCAGGAGACTGATTCTTTGTGCATTGTATTCTTGTTTGCACCGCCTCTCCATCTTCCTCCCTCTGCCTCCCACCCAGCTTGTCTCCCTCACTCCTTCCTGCCGAAGCTGCAGTTCCAGAGACTGACAATCTAGTCATCCTCTTACGTCCCTTTCATCAGGTCTCCACACTGGCGCTCCAGAACCTTCTTGCTGCTCAAACCTAGGGCTGAACCTGGGGCTGTCCTTGAGCATTTTGTTTATAGGTCCAAGTCGTCAAACAGACAAATGGTCAAAAACCCCAAACCGGCTTCATCCTTTGGGTCTAAATGGGAGTTCTGATTGGCTGTGCCTTTCTCCTCTGGAGCCTACAGTGGATGTTCTCCCTTCAAGTGTTTTCCTGTTGTTTATTCTAGAAATAGAGAGGACTATATCGAGGTCTGGTGGAGGTGCCTCCGAGGCCTGCTCAGCTGCACGCAGAGCTTGCCTTCCAGTTCCCTCCATGGCTGTCGTCTTTGTGGACACACGGAGAGAAGCCAGGTTAGCACCACGCTCCGTCCTTGCTGGTGACTCTTGGTGGCATCTGAGGCTTAGCTCCTACTCAGCTGGGCTGTGTCTTGTGATTCACATCTCTGGGCATGTCTTGGAGGGGAAAATGTCTGGGTAGAGTGAGCATCTTAGAAAACTCTGACATGTCAGTCTAGTGTACAGATCTGTTCCCTATGACGGAGGTAGGGGTCCTTGAAGGCAAGGTCTGCATTCTGGGTCTCTGCATTGCCAAGTCTGTACCCTTTATCCATTGCACACTAGGTGCCTGGGGACTAGTTGGTTCATGAGAGTTAACTAGGGTTTCAGCTGGTGGATCTGGAGAGTCAGAAGCATTCCTGGGGGAGGGTGAGCACGAAGCAGGGTAGAGGCAGGGAGCGGGAAAGTAAGTAGCAATCAGGCCACAGTTTAATGACACAAAGAAAAACTGAAGGACAGACGGCAGAAATCTTGGGCTATCTTTGGACTGTGTGGTCTAGCCTAAGCCTCAGTTAGACTGCTTGGCTAGCTGGAAGATCCAGTTCTTCTACACTATGTTCAGTGTCATGTGAAGCAGAGTCCCAGAGCCTGGGGCTAGAGATCTGTTTGCACAGGGTGTCATGGCCCCTGCTCAGGACTTGCGGGGACGGTCAGTAGAGAGCCCCCCACCCCTGAAGCCCTCTTTGTCCATAAGTTACTAACACTTCTAAGGGGATGATTGATGCCTCTGTCTTGAGTTCAGAGTTTCAGAATGAAATTCGAAGAGTTGGTAAACATCATGGGAAGAGATCTGCTTAATAGCAAAGGTGAGTGAAGACTCAGGTACAGCGTAAAGGACTCACTCAGACTTCCCTCCCCCCACATTTCCTAACCAGATCTTCTACGTTCAAAAGCCACTCACTTCCCAAAAGCTTGCAAATTGACTAATTCTGATTACAATTCAGACCCTGCTCCTAAATCTTGTCACAGCCAAAACCACCACATGTACCGGGAATGAGACACTTGGGAGTTACTTGGGGTGTTTATTTCCAGTAGTCAAAACGAAGTCATTCCATTTAGTTGACATATTCTGACTTGTTGAAAACCAGTTCTGTCCGCAAATAAATGGTAGAAAGTATTTACTTCCTAAGTAGTTTGTGTCCCACAGGTCATGGGGTTCACAGCAAGAACATGGTCTCAGCTTTCTCTAGATACCAGTTGTTAGGCCAGAGGGCTTGGACTCCTTGGGCTCTTGATGCAGGGGACGCGCTCCTTCCCCACTGAGAACGTTAAAGCAGCCTTAATGCAACGTTGTTTTCATGTAGTGATGGGCTCGCTGACCTTTCTTCTCATCCATGATGCTTTTGCTGTCTTAACTCAGGCTTTCAGAATCACTTGTGCCCCCTAGGGGCTACCTTGGGATTTAAAGGGCCTGTTTCTGTCCTATCCTTACGTCCATGCTGGCTTTTGGAAGGAAGTGTTAGTATTTTGCTGGAGCCATAGTAACCTGCCTGTCATCCTGGATGACGTTGTTGACTAGTCCCCACGAAGGCAAGCCATCGACTTTGGCTTTGATTCCTAAGCTTTAACAAGTCTGCTATAAACAAACATGGCATTGACGTGGATATGCGTCTGTATATGATGTAGATTACTTTACTGTGCATTGTTTAAACATCAAATTCTGTGACCTGGAAGAATTTGCCCCATGGCACTACACTACCTACGCTTTGAGCCTGTGTTTTGATAGCTCTGCATGAACAATCTGCTTTTCTCTACACGCAGCATAACGTAGGCTTTTCTGGCCAGTGGACCCTGGGGTTCTAGTGTGATTTGATGTGGCAGTCTCCTCACTGAACCCTCTTTTTATGTTATTTATTTTTCTAATTTTAGCAGTGTAGAATGAAACTAGGGTCTTGACCAGCGTGGGCGCTACCATTGACTATATCCGCAGTCCTCTTTTTACGTTTTAATTTTGAGACAGAGCAAGGCTGCTACTTCTTTCTTCTTCTTCTTCTTCTTCTTCTTCTTCTTCTTCTTCTTCTTCTTCTTCTTCTTCTTCTTCTCCTTCTTCTTCTTCTTCTTCTCCTCCTCCTCCTCCTCCTCCTCCTCTTCCTCCTCCTCCTTCTCCTCCTCTTTCCTCCTCCTCCTCCTCCTTCTCTTCCCCCTCTTCTTCTTCCTCCTTCTTATCACCACCACCATCATCATCATCACCACATTTAAAAATACACGATCATATACTGGCATTATAGCTCATACTATGTTCCTAGCACTTAAGAATCTGAGACAGAATGATTGCCATGAGTTTCAGGCCAGCCTGAGCTACACAGTGAGTTCTAAGCTAGCCTGGGCTACAGAGTGAGACCTTGTCTCTGAAAAGTCAAAATAAATAAATAAAAATAAACAAAATACATGACAATGATTAAAATCTGAAACTTGAAAACAGTTCATGCTATTATTGTGGGCATTAGTAGGTTGGTAAATATAAAAACTAAAGTAAATATGAAATTTTATTAAAGACCAAATGCCTCTTGGTCTTACTGCTATTTTTGTTTTGTTTTGTTTTGTTTTTGGTGTGTGTGTGCATCTTATATATTGCCAAATCTGGTCTTGAACTTGTCAACTCAAATGATCCTTCACCTCCAGCCTTCCACATACTGGGGACCACGGGCACACACCATCATGCAAGCTGTTGCTGGGTGTCTGTAGTGTGTAGATATCGTGGGTCTCCCCTGCTAATAAAGGTAGAAACCTCCATGGCTGACCCACACTGTCTCTGAGAGTTCTGTCCTCTTGCACCATCTCCTCAGTGTCCTAGTCCCAGAAGAGTTAGGCTGTCGCCTTTTATTCTTACCGAGTTCTTATGTTTACTGCATTATCAGTTGGAATTGCTTATATAGAAACCCCAGTGGGAAGGGAAGACAAGACAAAAGCAAACAGGAGGTTAGAACACATGATTCTTGAATAGGTCCAGCCATGGGGTTGGTTCACCAGCTAGGCCTGCGAGGTGTGCACAACAGCCTGAGTCCTTACCCTGTCTCTGGCCAGGGCCCCTCTTTAAAGTCTGTGGCCCTTGGGATTTGTTTCATCTCAATGGAAGGCGTGGGCCTGAGCAATAGTCAAGAGTAGCAAGAATGGGAGAGGAAATCCCACCTGGGCCTTCTCCATGGCAGGGTTACCCTTAGTAAATTAAATGCTACCAGAAATGATGAAACCACATTTCTACAAGACAGGTCCTCTCCTCCTTTAGGCCAGCAGTGTGCCTCTGCCCGAACGTGAGCTTCCTTGTAGACGTCTTACCCCAGGCCCTGCCCTGGTCAGTGTTCAATTCTCAGGCTTCCCTTTCAACACTTTCCTTCTGTCGTGTGTGTGTGTGTGTGTGTGTGTGTGTGTGTGTGTGTGTGTGTGTGTCAGAGAGAGAGAGAGAGAGAGAGAGAGAGCACATGCATGTGGAGGCCAAAGGACAGACGTAGGTGTCATTCCCTTGGCACTATCTGCTTTAGAGACATGCTCTGGCTGCCCACTGAGCCCAGAGGGTCTGCCTGTCTCCACCTCCCCAGTGCTGGATTACACAAGGCGCACTACCTTGTCCATTTTTTGACCTGGGTCCTGGAGACTGAACTCAGGCCCTAATGCTTGCACTACAAGCACCCTCCCAACTAAGCCAGCTCGCCAGCTCTCTGCTACGCTTTTAAGTAGAAGAACCACATGGTTGCAGAAACCATGTTGCTTCTCTGTGGTGCCTGCCTTTTCGAGCCTTTGTGAATTGTGGCAGGTTCCAGAGAGACATCCCTTGTCTTCTAACTCCTTTTTAAACTCCCAAAGCAATAGTCACCTCCAAATTCCACACTTGCCCAGGGAAGACTCGATGGGGCCTTGCATGGAACAGCTCTGCAAAGGCGCCATGAATACAGGATTATTACTGATGCTTTGCCAAAGTCATGTTCAATCAGTGTCGGATCTGCACTTTTAGTGACCCAGAACTCTCTTTCATCAGAATTATGTCCTTAATCTCTTCTAGGATCATTGCCACAATCTTATCACTCTAATTATAGCCCCTAAAATGTGAAATATGTTATATAACTCAGAGCCTGTTTGGACATCTTATAGACATGTTTATATGGCAAGAAAAACAACTTTTAGGCCAACTGAAAAGGGTAAGAGTCATACATGCAGTAATGATTCCAACAGTTTGGTTTTTTTTTTATAACATTAGAAATGCCCTATTGATGTTTTAAAAAATATATTGTATTACTTTAAAAAGAGCTTAAAGGATAGTTACACAGTGTGCCCTGGAAATACTAGGTAAAAGGCTGCTGTTGCCTCTAAAGTATTATGGAAAATAATGAAAATGTCAAGCAAAATTCCTCATCACTGGTTAAAAACAAAACCTGCCAGATGCGTGTGTGTGTGTGTGTGTGTGTGTGTGTGTGTGTGTGTGTGTGTGTGTGTGTGTTTTAGGGATGTGGTAGAGTTTGGGGTAACTTGGATGACATCAGAAAAAATATAGTGAGAGGGGGCTGTTGTTTCTGATTGTACCTCCAATCTGTAATACAGAACTCTGGATGCAATCAGAAATGAATTTCTCCATGTCCATAAGTCATTATAACTCAGGACCAGAGAGATGGCTCAGTGGTTAAGATCATATACCGTTTTTGTAGAGGACCTAGGTTGGGTTTCCAGCACCCACATGACTCCTTACAACCATCTGCAACTGTAGTTCCTGTGGCTCTTATGCCACTTCTGACTTCCTTGGGCTCCTGCATACATATGGTGTACATCTGTGCATTCAGGCACATACATACACACATACATACATACATACATACACACACACACACACACACACACACACACACACACACACACACACATACACATAAAATAAATATTTTTTTAAATCTAAGAAGCACCTTAGTGGAGAGCCTAAAAATGTCCGCACCTTGATTCCATGTGTGACCACAAGTGTTGACTAAATAGTTGAGAAATTCCGGCATTAAGTTTATCTTCTTATTTCACGGGAAGGATTTAGCTGCATGAAATGATTAAAGGGTATTTGAAGTCTCAACTCCACATCATGATTTATAGTGAAAGTTGTTATCAGTGTAGAGTGCCATAGGAGGCCTGGATGAAGCTGTGAAGGCAGGTGTAAGCGGGTGGGGAGGGTGCTGCGGTCCTGATGTAAGAAGGAAGGGAGGAGAGGTTCCTGACCCCAGGTGCTTCCTCGGGCAGGTTGAAGCCAGATATTCAGAAGTTCTGGATTCATTTTTGAAGCAAAGCTGTCTCATCCTTTAACATGGCATTGTGTTGGCGCCTCCTGATCCTTGCGCCTTGCGAACAGTTCAAGCTGGACAGTGGCACCAGGGTGCCATGTCTCGGGCAGCTGATGGCCCTGCAGCCATGCCCTCTGGACAGCGTGGCAACACTTAGTCATAGGCTTGTCACTCTGCACAGTGCATCGATGACCTTTCCTTGCAAGGTGGTCAGGCAGTGGCTCTGTTGCCTCCTCTGCCCACCCTTCACCATTCCCTGAGCCTGCCTAGGGCTCTCAGGAAGAGATGAACAGTGGCCTTAGGTGAACTTGTCTGGGACCTTAGGGCTTTTGTTTTAAAGTGATCACTAGGTGTTTTTCTTTTCTGTTTCTACTGGAGACATTCATATGATGAATGCTGCTGTGTTTAGTGGTCATATGGTCCCATGTTTTCTTCATGCTCAGTCTCCACACTCTGGTCTTGAGTGGACGAGGCTGCTCACATAGCATCTTATCAGTGTTTGACATTTTAAGTGCTAAGTCTAACAGGAGCTCGATGAATCCACAGCTCTTGGTACCACCAGGAATGCTGTGAGGTCGCTATGAGCAAAGATTTATGCTACTTTATAATTTATTCCATTTGTTAACTTGGCTGGAGGTACACATGTCACGGCATACACATGGAGGTCAGAGGACAACTTTCCAAGGTTGCTTCTCCCCTCCCACCATGTGGGTCTTAGGGATTGAGCTTGCAACAAGCACCTTATATACTGAGCCTCCTCGCCAGTCTCCATTCATACTAATTTATTTGGTAAAATGTCAGCTAATCCATGAATTCGGGCAGGAGCACTGAGTTTCTGCCTACTTTGGGCTGAGAGTACACTGGAGCTGGGGATGTGCTTAGTGTCCAGAGTGGTCAGCCTCTCCCCTCCCCAGGCTGCAAAATTTGTAGGGATTAAGCACTAAGGTGGCCCCCCAAGAGGAGCAAAGACAATGCCTTAGAAACGAGTCAGCGTCACCACAGGCATCCAGGGTTGAAGGACATCTTGTTTCTGATGGTCAGTGGCCCAGGCACCTACCAAGCAGGCTGGCTGTGCCTAGGTCCCCCTGGTGGGAATGCTCCATAAAACTCCAGGCCAAACCAGTTCCCAGAGGATCAGCTGCTGTTCTTTTCCAACTGTCATTTTCCAGCTGCATGGTGGGCCCTGAGGTGTATCTAACCATGGGGCACAAGTCCTTTCCCCCAGCATAATGTGGCATGCCCAGCTCCACAGGACAGCAACTCTCCAAGAATGGCCCTTAGAACCTCTGCTTCTTACATGGTGGCTTGCCTCCTAGTCTTGGAAGCTGCAAGGATTCCTTAAGTACGGGAGTTCAAAGCTGGCATGGGCAACGTAGTATGATCCCATTTTGGAAGAAAATTAATTGATGGAGAAAGAGTAAGCACACAAACGCTTATATCAAATTATCTGTGAAGCAGAGCTGAGGGCAGGTGATTTTAGGCTATTAGTCTTTTGGGCGTTCTCCTGAATATTCAAGTTGAGACTCTCAACTTTCAGGTTTCTTTAATATAGACATCACCTTGAAAAGTGGAAACACATTGAGAATATAGCAACTTCTAATGTAATTTTTATTTTTCATGTGCTGGAGAGATAGCTCAGTGGTTAAGGAGCATGTTATCCAAGTCTGAGGGCTTGAGTTCGAATCCCCTGGACCCATGTAAAGCTATGACTCTGTAATGCCATACTCACAAACGGGAGTTCTTAGAGGCTAGTCTGGCATGTGTAGTGTAATGGCTGACCACAAAGAAACTCTGACCCATACAAGAGAAGAGGTGAAGAACAACACCCAGCGATGTCCTCTGACCTCAACGTGTGTGGTGCATGCCTACATGCAGGCATGCGTGTGCATGCGTGCGTGCGTGTGTGTGTGTGTGTGTGTGTGTGTGTGTGTGTGTGTGTGTGTGCGAAAGGTGGTTGTTTTGGGTCTCACCACCCTTATCCAGGGTTGATAAGCTGGTTAAAGCTTTAAGCCAAATCCGTGGGTTGGCTGCATTAACAACACTAAGGCACTTCTCTGAGGTGACACTATGGGCAAGTCCCCTTTCGGAATCTTCTTCACAGTAGCACTGGGCCACCTTGGTGACCAGCCTTCCTAGGATGGGACTTAAGAGAGCAGTCCTCTATTGTAGCCACCAGCTTCCTGGGGCTAGAACAGTCAGACCCTCTTCACTGACCAGTGAACTCACCACAAGCCAACACTTCCAGGCCCAGTGTGGAAGGGCCCTGGGCTGCCTTGCTGGCACTTCCCTGCAATGAATTCCTTGTAGACCGGGATAGGTGGTGCGGGGGGGGGGGGTAGGGGAGATGGGAGGGGGGATGGGGTGAGGGAGGGGGGGGGGGAGTGTGAACTCAAAAGCTGCTGGAGAAAGGAACCATAGGACATTTTCCTTCAGGGAGCCAGCCTTCCCAGTCATCTGTACCCCAAGTGAGAGGAATTTCAAGGCACGAGGTTAGGGGCAGGCTTTTCCAGGTACGTGGACTGGCTACAGTGTTCACTGAAGTGGGCCACTTTGTCCTATAACCTCCCTACTAAGCTCTAAGCTGCCTTCTGAGTGGCTGTTGGAAAGCATGGGCATCTCAACTCTATTTGGCTAAGGAAGCCACGGGGGCACTTAACGCCTCTTGTTAAGGGGTGATAAGCACAGCTGATAGCTGGCAAGGCAGTTGCTCCTGCTTACAGCAGGGAAGAAAAGGAAGATGCTTGCCATGGGGACATTATCTGGGAAGTCATACTGTCTGCCTGCCTCCAGGCTGCCAGGCACCGTCTGATCAACAAGGAGAGTGCATGTATCTGGTGTAACTTGCTAAACGAGAGGTCGTGCTAAAACTCAGAGTCCTTTGCCACATGCCGGATGTTAAATGTTTGAAAAGCTGTATGTTTCCCAATACTAACTCCCCGAGGGTAGAGTCTGGGGGAACGTTGACAGTTCTAAGCAAAGTGGTCCCCCATCTCCCTCCCGTTGTTTACTGATGTAACTAATTTGTTTTTGAATGAGAGTGCTAAGCAAAAATGGGGGAGGGGGTTGGGGTTCTTTCCAGTGGAGGGCATGTCTTGCCAGAAATAGATCCCATCAGAGTTCTGGTCTTGTTGAATCAATAGGCTCCAGTTCAGTGAGAGACACGGTTTAAAAAGAAGAAGATGGAGGCTGGCCAGGGTGGTACATTCCATCACTTGGGAGGCAGAGGCAGGGAGATCTCTGCAAGATGGAGAACAGCCTGATCTACAAAGCAAGTCCAGGACACCTCAGGCTCAATTCTATGGAGAATCCCGGCCTTTACACACACACACACACACACACACACACACACACACACACACACACATACAAATAAATAATAAGATGACGAAGTATTGAGAAAGATACCCAGCACTGAACTTTGGCCTCCACACATATCTATACACATGTATGCACACACACAAACATGTACACAAATATATCATATACAGAATTTTTTTTAAAAGGTATGGATTTTACGAGTCTTGATGATACTTTGCATGTATGCTGCCTTTCTAATTTTCAAAGCACTTCTTACATTTAGTGGCTGCCCAGGTGGTTCATGTAAAACAGGAGAAAATTGCTTTTCAAAATTCAACTTCCAAGTTTCCAGGGCCTCCTTGGTACTTGACAAAAACCTTCCTGTAGGTAGCCTTGGCACTTCTACCTCTGGTTGCAGAGAAGGCTCCTACCCCTCTAGGTGAACACTACCAGGTTCTCTCTGCATCCATAGTACACACAGCCCAGTGTCTCTCAGGCTTGCAAATCCTTGAAGCCTCTATTAACTTAAGTGGCCTGAGATAGGCCAGCATGTATGAGATTGGTACAATGTACCTTATATATATGTGAGCCTGGCTGCCTAGCTGTGAGCCTGGACCAGAGTCCAGCTTTTAGACAGCTAACAGACTTGTGCCTGGAGTATTCCTGCAAGGTCCTATATTCAGGCAAGAGGGACTTTTGATACTTTCCGTAGAAAGGACCTATGTTATCCTCATGGCTCTGGGGGAGTCTTTCTGCTAGATTCCCTGTTTCAGGGGTGCAGAAGGCTCCTCTGTGTTCTCACTGTAAAGCGATCTGAGTTCAGCCAGTTGCAGGATGTTGACCTTGGTCCACTGGCTGAGAGTCCTCCTAGTCTGGTGCTGGTTGTTAGCCGTTAATGAATCCTATACTAAGATTTGAGATAGAGTTTTGTTTTGTTTTGAAAAAGGATTTCTTAGATCAGAGAGGCACGTATCACCACCCCCAGCGAGGCCTAGAATGGATTTCATGTGATTTCTATTTCCCCATATAACTTTATGACTCTTGGGACAAAGACCGAGGCAGGTCCTTCCATCTGTCCAGGGAACCAGTACAGTGCTGTGTAGGTTATCTGAGAAATGCCTGGAGCCATCATTGTGACCAGTGCTGAGGAATGGAGGAAAAGCCCAGTGCCTACCCTCTTGCAGCTCTGGAGACATGTCCTCCGTTGGCCTTCCATGCCTCTCTCATGGCCCTGTCCTTGGAGTGACGGAGGCCATGCCCCTCCCTACATCTGTAAAGTCATTTCTCCTAAATCATGTTTGCCTTTCACAAGAAAAGAAGCGACGTAAGAGAGCTTGGCAGAGGCCCGGCCACCAAGACTCAAGCCTTGGTAATTTCTTCTGGCCTCTTTGTGATTGTAGAGTTTATGAAATTTAAGTAAACACCCTTCTCTAATCCCCAGGCCGTGAGAAGCCTTCGGAGGGCTTGTTTGCCGAGCCGCCTCTGCATGCCTGTGCCGAGGAGGCACACCTAGGCTCCAGTGTTCCGCTTGTTAGGTGGTGTCCGATTTCGGCAATCCCCTTGGGGTTGAATGGGTTTAAACCTTGTGGACTGCCGTAGATGGGAAACATTATTTCTAGTCTTCTTGTTTCTTTTCCTACCTTCCCTTCACTCTCCTTACCCCTCCCCTGGGAGCTGGGTGGATTATATAATGTTAGGTGTGACCCTGGGATTCGGGGTGGGGTGGGGGTTGGGGCCAAGGTCTTGTTTCCTTCTTCAGTACTGGCCCCCTTGTAGTGGCAAAGGTGACTGGGGATACTGCTACCTGTGGCCTGGAAAGAACATTTTATTGAACTTTCTTTCTTCCTTCCTTCCTTCTTTCGTTTCTTCATTTATTTGTTCCTTTTTGTCATATCCTTCCTTACACATTTGAATGCATATCCCATTCCTTTCTTTGTGGCTAAGCCTCACTCTTTCATAAAAGAAAACGTAAACATGGTCTTTCTCAAAGTCCACTGAGCAAGAGCATCCATGCCTTCATCTGGAGGCCATGAGTCCTGAGTTGCAGCCTGTTTCCCCTCACCTCTACCTTGTCCTCAGCAGGGGAGGGTCGGGGAGAGGGAGCATGATCTGATATGTATCATTTAAAGGTGAGGAATTTCATGTTCTCCATGGGTACTCAGCTCTGTTAGGCCAGCCCACTGTTAATACTGAAAAGGTTCTAGATTCTTCCATAAGGGCTAAGCTGATAATAATAAACAGTCCCTGTAACTATAATTGTCATACCACCTGCCGGTTTCCTCTCATTTACTATGCAAGGTTGACCTTCACAAGACAGGCAGTGTGATGACTCCCCCTCTTCTATCCAGGGACCCCCCCCCCCCCGCTGGGGTTGCCTGAGGCAGGAGGATCCTGAGCTGGTTTCTGGTATTGAAGGGGCTCCCCTTATACCTCAGTGTAGCAGCCACATACTGTCACTTCTCTCTGCACCATGACTGTGAAAGGAGGAAAGCAAGGAGCCCAGAAGTTCCATGCACGGTGACCCAGAGGACCCTGACTGTGGAGCGGCATCCCACTGCGCTCCACCCAGTTGTTGGCTGAAAGACAGTCTGGACTACTGGGAGGAAACTGCCACAGGGGACATTTCAGTTTCTTAAGAGCTGTCCCCTGGCTTCCTGGGGGACTTTCTCATTCAACGCATCTTGTTTCTCTTTCCCTCACTACCTCCATTTTACTGAAGTCCAGTGAGAAGCAGATGTGTGTGCTTCCGTGGGAAGAGATAACACCTGCCACGCGACGCTTTGGAATAAGTTCCCTCTTCTACAACCACCTGCTTTAAACCATTTTCACAAAGTGAAAGTGTTTGGAGTACATGATCCTTCATACTGAAAACACTAAGGTAATATCAAAATACACTGGACTGTCCTAAAACTCATAAATGAAGAGCAAGGCCACAGGAACAAGAGAAATATACAAAAACTGGTCCCCTCTTGATACACTAGCAATGAGCAGTACGGAAGTGGAATTAAAAAGAAATTATATGCATAATGATGTCCCAAAGATTTAAATACTTAGAAATAAATTTAACAAAAGAAATGGATGACAGGTAAGCTTTTAAAAATGCAAAGCATTATTCCTGAGGGAAATTACGAAAGCACTAAACAGAAATGGTCTACACTTACGGAACTGAAGATTCAGTATTAACCCAGCAGTTCTCCCAGATTGCTCCCTACAACACAATTCCTGCTGGTAAGAGTCCCAATGGATTTCTCTGGTCGTAATATGTATATGGAACTAGAAAGGACTCAGAAGAGGCAAAACAGTCTGGGAAGAGAACAAAGTATCATATTTCCTGACTTCAAAATGTACTAAAAAGCCAGAGTAGCAAACACAGTGTAGTGCTAGAGTCAGGACTGGCTATATAGATCAGTGAGCAGAGCTGAGCCCTTAGCTTTTGAGGTCATCAGTTTCTTCCTAGTGCCAAAACCATCCGCCAACAACGAACCTGCCTGCCGTGCTTGCTTTCCTCTTATGTACAGCCCAAAATTAACCTGGTGGGCGGTATGCCTTACTTCTGCCTTCCCACCTAGTTAAGGGGGATGAGAATTGTGAAGGCTGCGAGGAATGTAAGAAGTGTAAGGCTTGCCTTTTTGTCAATAGCCTCAGTGATAGAGAAAAGTTAAATGTGGGAAGAACAAAAAAAATGTATATAAACATAAAGAGAATCCCCTGAGTCTGGCGGGGGAAGTTGTTTGGATTGCGTCTTAAAGAACAGGGCTGGGGGGTGGAGGTCTTGCCTCTGACGTGAACTCTGGTGCCCACGATTTAATCACTGCCCCTTGGCAGAAAAGCCCTGTGGGAACACAGAGGAAGGGAATGTAGGCTTTCCAGATGAGACCTGGTGGGCTATGGTTAGACAGTGGGGGAAGAGAACCCCCCCACCGGTCAGAGGTCGAGGGGAGGGGGACTAGGGCGGAAGAGGGCGGGAGTGTGAGAATGGGAAGACAAGAGCAAGGGGATTACAATTGAGATGTAATGTAAATAAATTATAATTAAAAAAAATATATTTAACAAATATAAATATATATTTAATTATAATTAAAAAAATAAAAAGTGTATGTGTGTGTATGTATATATACATTTACATACATACATATACACACACACACACACATATATATATATATATGAACAGGGCTGGGCCACTAGAGTGTTCTTTGATTTCTTAGTGTCTTCCCTCCAAGCATTGCTTTCACTATATCCCATGGGTTTCAATATGGTGTGCTTCCATTTTCATTTGATTCTAGGATTTGTTTTATTTCTGTCTTGATTTCTTCAAGGACCCACTCCTTATTCAGCAGTGAATTGTTCGATCCCCGCGAGTTCGTGTGTGTTCTAGAACCTCTCCTTCTGTTGGCTGGCATCAGGTGGGATGCAAGGAATGACTTCATCTTTCCTGTATTTACTGGGACTTGCTTTGTGTCCTAACAGGGGGTCTGGTTTAGAGAAAGCAAGCTCCATGTGCTGCGGGAAATGTACGTTCTGAAGCCTTGGGCTACATACAATGCTGTTAAGTCCGTTTGCTAGATGGTGCCATCCAGTGTGTCTGATTCTTGCAGAGGGCAGTCTGTGAGCTAGTGAGGCTGGCGTGCTGAAGGCTCCCCTGCTAGTGTGCTGGTCTTAACCTATGGGCTTACGAAATTAGTTGCATCTGTGTTATGGTTGTATACACTCAGAATTGCAATGTCCCTTTGGTGTAATGTTCCCCTGTTTTGTATCAATTACCTTGTATCTTCCTCACTGGTTTTGGTTTGGTGACTATTTTTTTCAGCTACTAGAACAGGACAACCTACTTATTTCCTAGGTCCATTTACTTAAACTGCTTTGCCTCATCTTTATCCTGAGGTTAGTGTCTGTCCTTTGTGGTGAGGTGAGTTTCTGGGAGGCAACAAATGGATCGTTCCTGCATTTGTTTCCTCCAGTCTAGTGGCTTGCATCTTTTCGTTGGGGCTGAGACCGTGGATATCCTGAGCTGTCACTGACGTTGTTTACCGATCCATGCCATCTTGTTGACTTTGCAGTGTTTGGGTTTTTCCCCCCTTCTTCCTTTCTTGCTATTATTCTAGTGAGGTTTATTATTTCCTGTGGCCTCATGGGTGGATTTGTTTTTCTCTTCAGGCCGAAGGATTCCTCCAAGTATCTTCTATACAGCTGGCTTAGTCGTCACAAATTCCTTTAGCCTATTTTTATCATGGAAAGTTTTTATTTTTCCTTCAATTATAACCTAGCGCGTTGCTGGGTATAGCAGTCTGGGTTGGCAGTTACTGTCTTTCTGGAAATCCGTCTTCCAAGAGCCCTCCTGGATTTTAAAGTTTCAGTTGAATAATCTGTTGTTGCTCTTATGGCCCTGCTTTTATATGCGACTTGGTATTTCTCTCTCACTGTTTTCAATATACTTCTCTTCTTCTGCATAGTTAGCATTGTAATTATAATATGGAGAGGGGGAAGTTCTTTTCTGCTTTTATCTGTTTGATATCTCTTTTTCTAACTCTGGGAAATTTTATGTAAGGTTCTTAAAGGAATATTACCCATATTTCTATTAGACACAGAGATTATAGATACAGATATACTCTATTATCCATAGGTTTCATGGTGGTACATATGTCTGTAATTCCCACTGATATCTTCTCACTACTTGAGCCTTCTCCTTCTTCGATGGCTCCAGCTCCACTGCTTTGTCTTTAAGCTTAAGTGCCTTGCCTGCTCCTTGGGACTTCCAGGAGATTGTAAGTCCTTTCCAGGCAGCTCCCTCAGACCTTGCACTCCACCTCTTCTGGTCCTACAGATGGTCAGGTGTATGTGAGGACCACCACTTTCCTTGGAGTTTCTGATCTCTCCTGGATAGCTTTTTGTTGTTGTTGTTGTTGTTGTTGTTGTTTTCTTGAAGACAGGGTCTCACCATGTAGCCCTGGCTGGTCTGGAACTCACTATACAGGCCAGAGTGGCCTTCAACTCACAGATCTGCCTGCCTCAGCTCTTCTGCATACTGGGATTAAAGGCTTGTGCCACCATGCCAGGCCCTGGGCAGGTAGGCCTGTGAGGAGAGGCCTTCCAGTCAGCCTACACTGGCTTTTACTAAGTGTGTTCCAATCCTTGTCCCTTGAGGGCTAAGTCACTCCTATCTCTCACTGAGTGGCAGTGATGAGGCTGCTGGCAGCCATCTTGTCCAGAAGTCCCCAAGCATCAACATCTTTTCCCAATGAGAAAAGTGAAGTCCAGAGACACTACCTGCTCATTCAAGGCTACTCAGCTTTTTGAGTCTTCTTCTAGTATTTTTCTTCCGTCATGTGTTGCCTCAGCCTTCACCAGCTGAGAGTGGGCACCTTTGTGTGCAAAGTCATAGAGAAAGAATAGTTCTGGGAGAATGAAACGAGTCTTCAATCCTTGGGGAGAACCACCCCCAATTGAAAATTTCTGTGATTTGAAATGGCTACAGAACCCCAGGTTTGAGTATGGCCCTTTGAAATCTGTCAGCGTAGTTTCAATCAGAGCCAAAATTCTGGGCTAGGGGCATATTTATCTCGGTGGTTGTATCAGTTTATTCTCCTCACGCTTACCTTGTGTGTACGGCCCGTGATCAGACAGTTCCTGGTCCCAACCCCTCCCTGGAGCTGGCGTTTCTTTTGCACATATACTAAATAGAAAGTTCTCTTTGAGCTTGCATCAGGATTGGCTTGTCTGTGACTCGGTCTTTCAGTTCAAGTATGCTCTTCAGAACGATGCCCAGCATGTCCGTCTGTTATGTGCCATTTATGGTTCATAGCATCCATTCGTGGTTCATAGCACAGGAGTCAGGAGCTCGGTTCCCTGTGTTTCACTCTGGCATCTCCAGGTGCACCTTGTATCTTAGGCCTTGGATGCTCAGCTAGAAAACGGAAACAAGTGGTTTACAGAAGTGAGCCAGGCATGCCAAGTTAGTTGGAGGCCCAGTCTGCTGCTTGCTGGTGGTACTGAACATGGCGTCTTCCCATGGACTGTCTTTGCTATTAATATCGCTGGGTCCTGACCTTTAGCCTTTGTTGTCCTTTCCCCATCATCATCGCTTCCCTGTCAGACTTTTATTGGGGATGTATGTCTTCCTTATAGAGACTTTCCATTCTGATCTTGACTTCGCATGTGTCATCTGCAGGGTTTGTGTGGTCCTTCCCCAAGCCCTTTTCCTCCTTCCTTTCTCAAAAAGCATTGTGCGAAGACAAAACTTGGCAGCAATTTCTGAGTTTAAGTGTTTCTAGTTTTGGGTTGTTCCCCCACCCCCACCCCCCCCCCCCCCCCCCCCCTTACTTCTTGGATTTCTTCATTGAGAACCTTCTGGCCAGGTACAGTGGCTCCCACCTATAGTCCCAGCACTTGGGAGCCTGAGGCAGGAGGATTGCCATGAGTTCTATGCCATTCTAAACCCCAGGGTGAGTCTCTGTCTTGAAAACAGAGAGGAAAAGGGTAATGAGGAGAAGTGAGAATATTGTTCAGGGAGAAAAGAGATGGAAGCAGGAAAGAGAGGACCTCAGTGGAGGGATGCGAGAGGCTGCTCTGCTGTAGGGGTGTTGGGGCAGGCACTGGGGGCAGGGACTTTGGAATTAGGTCCCCTGGTTCAGGGTCTTAGCTGGCCCCACCTCTGGGTCTCCATTTCCTCACCACATAGGAAGAGATGTTTATCCAGGCACAGTGGCATGCACCTGATATCCCAGCATTCGGAAGGCAGAGGCAAGTGGATCTCTGTGAGTTCGAAGCCATCCTGGTCTACAAAGCAAGTCCAGGACAGCTAAGGCTACATAGAGAGACCCTGCCTCAAAAAACAAACAAAATCAACAACAATAACAAAAGAGAGATGCTTATATTATCTCTTTATTTTTAAGATTTATTTTATTTTATTATTTATATGTGTCTGTGTTTGTGTATGCGTGTTCATATTGGTGCCCACAGAAGCCAGAAGAGGAACAGCAGACCCCAGAGCCTGGGCGCCAGGAGCTGAGCTCCTGTCTTCTGAAAAAAAACAAGTGCTCTTTCCTTGTTAGCTCTTAGCTGTGGAACATTGCCCCTGTCCTGTATGTTGTCTCTCTCAAGTGTTGCTTAAGAGGAGCAAGATACAGAAGGCACAATGACACTGCTTCTTCCCCCCAAATCTACTCCATTTGGGGGGTGCCCTATGAGATGGGAAACATTGTTACAGCTGTCTTGGGAACAGGGAGTTTTCTCCCCACCAAGTCATTGTTATAGAGTACTGCAAAACAGAGCAAGTCTTGGAATACGGAAACAAAGACTCCTTTTAAAGCCTTTGTTTGCGGAATGACCCTATCATCGGGCACTTTGTTCTGCCTGAGTTTATGTTTCTTTCTTAAACTGTTGAGAGTTTACTTTGCTCTTCTAGAAAATAAGAGCCAGCACACAGCTACCTACCCTTCTCGCCAAGGTTCTGCAGGGGCCTGATAAACAGCTACCAGTGGACAGATGTGAGCAGAAAGGCCCCACTATCCAGTGGTTCTTTTGAACTGACTGAACCGCAGACAAGGGAAAAGACACCCCACCCCACCCCGCAGCAATGACAGGAAATGCAAAAATGTAGGTTCTGGCCCAATCCAAGTCCATTCCTCAGTTTGTAGCAGAAAAAGAGCAGGTGGCCTGCTGGCTGTTGATCTGGAGGGACCTTAGCCAGTCACGGGGATGTAAACAAGGCTGGCAGGAGGGTGGGCAGCTTCTGTCCTGTCCTGATAGGACACCAATGTCCAGGACGCAGTAGCCCATGGCAGATCAGACAAGAGGCACTCAGTGGCCCCACCATCCACCCAGCCCTTAGACACCTGGGAAAGGATCCAGGTGCTCGCTGGGTAGGCGTGGAATGAAATATTCCCAGAAAAATCTAGGCCAGTGTTTAGGATGCTACATGTTTGTTTGCTCAAACAAAAGTTCAACCAAAAATGCCAGACAGAGCCATGTGTGGTGGTGCACGTCTTTAGACCCAGCACTCAGGGAGGTAGAGGCAGAGGCAGGCAGATCTCTGTAAGTTCAAGTCTACAGAGCGAGTCCAGGACAGCCAAGGTTATACAAGGGAACCTTCTCTCTCTCTCAAAACAAACAAACAAAAAGCCAGACAGTATGGATTTTTTTTAAAAAAGAGATTTATTTATTTTGTATATTGTTCTGCCTGCATGTACACCTGCAGGCCAGAAGAGGGCGTTCGACCACATTATAGATGGTTATGAGCCACTTTGTGATTGCTGGGAATTGACCTCAGGACCTCTGGAAGAGCAATCAGTGTTCTTAACCTCTGAGCCATCTCTCCAGCCCGACAGTACAGATTTTAAATCCCAGGAATCCAACTTGGAGACAAGAGACAGTAGGGAAGGAAGAGGTGACACATGAAAAAATTAGTAAGGATGCTCACAGAGTCACCATAGCAACGGAATTCTTTGGTTTTCTAGATGTCCCTAATTCCATGGGTTAGGTCACTTAAAATGACAGGCACAAATAAAAGTATTCCCCACTTATCTGCACTTGGTTTTCTTTTGGCCAGAATTGTCTGCCTGGGCAGGGGCCTCAGCCTAGGGCACTTGTGTCCCTGGGGATGAGGCTCCTCAGGGGCCTTGTTTAAGGAACCAGTATCAACATGACCAGCCAGTGTAGCACAGAGTGTCTCACAGTCTGGTTGAGAAAAATACATCTTTAAGGTCATCGGGATTCAAGGAGGTCAGCATTCGTGGGGCCCTTGCAGAGATAAGCACTTTTGTTAATTTTCTAGGCAAATCTGAGAGGCCAATCCTGTTCAGCATTCTCAAACCCCTGTGTTGTTTAGTCTGGGCTGCCAGCCTGCCACTTCTATTTTTCTCCTTCAGGCAGCATCTGAATTATTTTTGAAGTGAAAATGCCAGAGCCGTTGACTATCCAGAACACAGGCAAGAGAGTGTTCCTGGTTGCTGTGTGACATTTCCTTATTGCTTTCTGCTCAAGGTCAAATGTTTGCAACATTGCCATATAAAGGAAGCAAGCATTCAAAGTGAAGAAATTGAATATTTTAGGTTTTGTTTGTTTGTTTTTGTTTTGAGACAGAGTCTCGCTGTATAGCCCTTGATGGTCTGGGACTTGCTACGCAGACCAGGCTGGCTTTGAAATGTCAAGGGATCCACCTGCTTCTGCCTCCAGAGTGCTGGGATTAAATGCATGTGCCACCCCCAAACAGCATAGTCTGAATTTTATTAAAGAATATGAGAGCATCCTTTTGGATCAGAATTACTATTGGATGTTAAGAGAAGGTCCATTTGGTCCAATATATATTTTCTCTGGAGAGCATACTCTTTTATTACAAAAGTGTATTTTGGTCCCCCAGAATTGAGGTTGACTGAATGGATGACCGATGGAGCCTGTTCCTCCACAGTCGTGACATGTGAAGTCACACAGGCTGGCCCTTCATGAGCACTGCCCAGACAGCCCAAGAGCCTGCTGTACTGGAGCATCATTAGTGCCCAACAAACGTTTCATGACACCTTACGTAGATGAGGCCTTGAGTGGGTCTCAGAGTTGCCATGCCCCAGGTGACCACACACTCACAGAAACTGAGGAAGATGGACAAAGCTAGGTGACAAAGCCAAGGAAGGTCAATGCTACCCACTTGTGTTAGGCATACAAGGAAGGCTTTGCCTCCCACATCCCTAAAGGCCAGTGTGGCAGAGATTCAGAGCCAGAACTCTTTGTCCTCATCACACTCCCCTCCACCCTCCTCAGTGGTATCTACCTGGTGTTCATCCCAGAAACCCAGGGAAATATAGGTAGCCCTGTCAATCTTACAGTCAGGTTGAAGGTTGGCTGGTTGGCTGGTTGGCTGGTTGGCTGGTTGGCAGGTTGATTGGCTGGTTGGCTGGCTGGTTGGTTGGTTGGCTGGTTGGCTGGTTGATTGGCTGGTTGGCTGGCTGGTTGGTTGGTTGGCTGGTTGGCTGGCTGGTTAGTTGGCTGGTAGCCTGGTTGGTTGGCTGGTCGGCTGTTTGGATGGATGGATGGTTAGTTGGCTTGTTGGTTGGTTGGCTGGTTGATTGGCTGTTTGGTTGTCTGGTTGTCTGGTTGGCTTATTGGCTGGCTGGCTGGCTAGCTGGCTGATTGGCTGGTTGAGTGGTTAGTTAGCTGGCTGGCTGGCTGGTTGGCTGGCTGTTTGGCTGGCTGGTAGGTAGGTTGGTTGGTTGATTGGCTGGCTGGTTGTTTGGTTGGCTTGTTAGCTGGTTCATTGATTGGTTGGTTGGTTGGTTGGTTTCTGTAACAATTTCATCCTCATTCTATTTTTTATTTTAAAATTTAGTTTGTTTTATTGTCTCTGATTCCTCCATGATCAGTGTTATTGTGGTTAAGTTGGTGTCTTAGAAAGGTTTACAGAAACGGAGTCATTCCTTAAAATGTTCCTTGCAGAAGGGTTGGAGTATAGTTCAGTAGTGGAACACATGCTTAGTATGGGCAAGGTCCTGGGTTTGATCTCTAGGATGATTAATTAGGGTTATGGGGTATAGCTCAGTGCTGCAGCACTTGTCTAACATGCCTGAGGGCCTGGGTTTGATTCCCAGATGGACACCTCCCCCCCAAAAGAGTGCTAAGGAGATTTTCAATATCTGACACTATAAAAGGGAGTGAGTGCATCCTTGGCACCCACAAGGATTCATGAAGTGCAGAGCTAGCTACCTTCTTCCTTTGTGCTTGTGTGGGGGAGGGATCAGGCCTGGCACTCAGTGTCCTGGAGCACAGCACAGCACAGCGCTGGCTTTCCTAAGTGTCCATCAGCACCTTGAGCTCATCAGCTAAATGCTCCTTGCTGTCCTGCCAGGAGACAAGGGCTGTTGAGTGCAGGGGGTGTCAGGTGAGCATGCTCGACAGTGGCTCCTGCTGAAGACAAGATGGAAGGCAGGGTGTGAGAGCCAGGGGGCATGTTGCGGTCTCCCTGTGGGCAGTTCCCGGCACACGGACAGTCTTGCTCTGTCCAATCAATCCTCTTCCTGCGAACGGTTCTTTTTGGCAAACCATGAGAGGTCACGTGTCAGCAGTGTCCCACTGGGTTTCTAAAACCCTGCCTGGGAATTAGAAAGTGGACACAGCTGGGGACTCAGTGGTAAATGGCAAAGCTGGACCGCGTGGTGCTGGGATTCTCTGAGACACGCAGCAATCTGTCTTCGTCAGTGGTAGCTTGCCTTCTTCCCCTTGCACCCTGAATTCTTTTCACTAAATTGAAGGACAAAGGCACAGCTTATTAATGCACGTGCTATGCTAATAAACAAAACCACATAGATCTTCAAGCTATTTCTCCATTTTGCTAGATAGATTCTTAGCCGTCATGTTAAGAATTTCCAACGCAGAGAGTGAACATTGTTCTCTCTGGACATTACCAAGTTAAACATTTCAGCCACTAGATGGCGAAAGTAGTTAGAAAGGCAAGTGGTTATGACTGACTCATCCAGAGCCTTCAGGAAGAGGAGACTAGGGACCTAAAATGGTTCAGCTTAGCAAAGGTGAGCAGAACCTGTGGCTTCTGGTTTCCAATATTGGCTAATTCTTCCATATACAAAATTTGAATGTTAGACAGGGAAAAGAAACTAGACTAATTCAATAGCAGGATAATTTCTTTTAAAAATTACATCCATGGAAGCTGGGATCTGTTCCTACTTGATCTTGCCTGTTTTACATCTAAACATGAAGACAATTGAAATAATTCCTGGGCTCATGAGTGGACTCCAGCCTCTGACGCTGCGCTCTAAACCCCAGCTGGTGGGGAGAATGGCTTATCCTTGGAGAGAACTGTTTGGGACTCTGTGGGACAGGCCGTGCTTGTTTGTTTTTCTTTTTTCATTTTAAATAGAAGTCAAGCATGCTCCCAGGACAGGGAACACAGTCACTGTGACCATCTCAAAACAGACAGGAAAGGATTTGTCAAGTGTTTGGTCAGACAGAGGCTCCACTCTGTTCTCTTTGTCGGTGTTCTGTCTAAGCAGGAGCAGCACTTTTCTACCAAACCCATCCTAGGACTCTTTAGGGAACCCGGGAGGAGGGCAGGGCATTTTTAAGGACATCACAGAATCTCCCTTCTTCTGTGAATAACTGTCTCAGGCTTGGGCCCTCAGATTCTCCACTCGCTAATAACATTTTATTGTCTATGAAAATCATTAACTGCCACTGAACTACACAGTCTCTCTCATCCCTTTGACAACAGAAGCCACCTCCCGTGGCAGTCAGGTGAATTTCCCTTAGTGATGTATTCCTTGCTACTCCTTGGTAGCCGCCAATTAATCAGATTTCTTTGTACTGATGCTTTCTCTAATGATGGTATGTGATGACGATGGAAGGGCAGCCCTAGTAAACAAAGGTTTAACCCTAGCCCAAGGGCTTCAGATTAACACCTGTCGTGTCTCCACGCAAAGCAAAACCTGACTGAATGCTGTCTCTTTTCTAGATTAGATAGAATAATTAAGGAAACATTTTTCTGCAGGAGCTTACATTGTGGTTTTGATGGCAGTTCAAACAGTGGGGACTAGAAAATGCCTTGTTGGCCTAAAACCGGGGACATAAATGAAGGTAGAAGGCAGTGTAGTGTTTACAATTTCAATCGTGTATCCTTTATTTATTGTTTGATAATGTCATACGTGTAAACAATGTATGTTGATCATCTCCACCACCAGTGTCCCCCTCCGACTCCCCACGTACACCCCAATACTTTCTCCACTTCATATACCTGTCAAAAATATTTATTTTTTACTATTTTAATTATGTGTATGTGTGGTATGTGCACATGAAGGCACGTGCCCACAGAGATTAGAGGGTGCGATCTCTCGGGACGTGGGGTCACAGGCAGTTGTGAGCCACTTGATGGGGGTGCTAGGAATCAGACTCAGGTCCTCACGAAGAGCAGTTAACCGCTGAACCGTCTCTCCAAGACCTCATGGACCCTTTAAAAAGATTTCTTTCTTTCTTTTATGTTCTGTGTATGAGTATGTTGCCCACATGTATGTCTGGGTACTGCGTGTGTGTGCGCGCGCGCGCGTGTGTGTGTGTGTGTGTGTGTGTGTGTGTGTGTGTGTGTGTGATGTCTGCAGAGGTCGGGGTGTAGGATCCCTTGGAAATGGAGTTGCTACAGATGATTTTGAGTCACCTTGTGGGTTTCTGGGAAATAAACCCAGGTTCTCTGCAGTGGCTACAGGTGCTCTTAACCGCTGGGCAATCTCTCTGTCTTGCTGGGTTTGTTTCTCTTTGCCAGCATACCCATAAGAATGCCAGCTTAGCTACAGCCCCCTCAAATAGCTCTAGGAGACATCGATGCCACATGCTTGTCATTCACCTGCTTTCCCTTCCTTGGTTTCTCCTCAAATTTATGAGTGGGAATAGATAAGGAAGGGTAGAGAGGGCCGAGAGCTTCATTTTTACTTTGCAGTTGCCAGGGGAAGAAGCCAGGAAACCATCCACCTCGGCTAAGAGCAATCTTATATGACCCATTACATCTTGTCCAAGTGAACTGTGAAAAGAAGTCCTCTCCAGTATGCTGGGTGCAGTTCCTGGGCTCACCTGCCCGTCCCTCTCCTGGATTTCCTGCTAGAGTGACCACAGCACGGCAGACGTTTCTGTGCTGCCGAGCTGCGGGCAACCATTGCCACTGGCTGGCCTTTGGTTCTAAGCTCAAGGGAGCCACATCCTGGGCTTTCCTGATGGGGTGGGATAGTCCCCTCTGTGGCAAGGGTTGTCCCAGGCTTAGAGGGAAGTGCTTACGGGTTTTTGGTACTTTGCTACCTTTGTTACTTTGACAAAGTTGACGGTGTTTTATCTCATCCAAACAGAGGTGCGTGACAAAAGACTAGTGCTGATTCCGGTCGATTCCGGTTCTGTGGAGTACATACACCCAGTGCTTCTGTACTTGGTCAGGAGTCAGAACTGCTGTAAATTGCTGCCAGGTAGAGAGTTTGAGGGACCTACCATGATAGAAAGAGAAGAAAAAGAGATGAGTAATTTTTAATTACCTCGCTTGTAAAATAGGCGGATATTACTGAAGTGCTCAGGAATGTTGGCTTATAAATTATTTTAAAATGTATGCACTTGAAATGGTTATCAACTGTCCAAGCGATATATTTCTTTCAAAAGATAAATTCCCAGTTGGCTGTTAATAGCATCGTATTAGGCAGGGGGGTACCACATAGCATGAGTGAACTCCTAGGTTCAGTCTCCATTATACATGAAAGAGTGGGATGGGCCTGTCATCATGCGGTACTTGACTAGGTGCCAGACAACTGATGCGCACTACATAGTGAGTTCATCAGAACCATTTGGTTCGCATGGCTGGTATAATGGGAGAAGAGGGGTATCCAAACCATGAGTAAAGCTGAGAGAGACCGCCTGAGTGGCAGCTGAGAGTCCTCCCTGCCAGGCTGAGGGTAGGCTGAGCCCAAGGCCGGGAGTTTTGTGTGCTGGCCTGGGCTTTGCTGCCTGACAGTCTTGTTTGTCTTTTGTCCCTGTTGTGCGTATCCAGGTGTGGGCCCAGCCTGCAGAGGACATGTGAAGGATAGCTCCGTCCTGATGCTTGGAGAGGAACGATGGGGCGTGGGCTGCTTGTGCCTTGGAAGCATTCCGCCGGCATTAGCAGATGCCCACATAGCTCCTGCTGAAGGCTGAAGTTCACAAGCCATAGTCAAAACTTCCCGTTAGCTCCAAGCAGGCCTTGGGGGTCCCAGCTAGGGGAACTGTTCCTCTCTTAGGAACCAGATAACTTAGTAGTTACCTAGCTGTCTTCCTGACGCGGCAGAACAACAGCGTAACTCGAGGGAAAGGGAACAGTACAAGTCATGTGCTCCTGGAAACAGGCCAGCTTCTCATGTGCTTGCTCGGTTTGCGCACATCAAGGGCTCCTAGGTCAGTCTTGCAGAAGAATGCATACTTCTTACGTAATTCTGTGCTCGAAAGGAGAGCTCCACTCCAGCTTAACAATCTTATCCTTAACTGAAGAAAACTGCCACGACAATTGAAAAGCCCTCGGCAGTTTTCCTCCTCGTTTATATTATTGATGGGTAGGTAGTGCGTTGCTATGCATTGCTATGACTGAATACATTGACAAAAAGTAACTTGAGGAGGAAAGGGCTTATTGCAGCTCACAGGTCACGGCCCATCACTCAGGCAAGCCAAGGCGGAAGCTCAAAGCTGGAGGAACACAGAGGGAGGAGCTGGAGCAGAGCCCATGGAAGAATTGCCACTTATTGGCTTGTTTCCTTGATGTCCTTCAGTACAAGCCCACCTGCCTAGGGATGGTACCACCCACGGTGGGCTGGGTCCTTCTGCATCAATTAACAATCAAGAAAATGCCCCACAGGCCAGTCTGATGGGGACAATTCCTATATTGAGATTGCCTCTTCCCTCCGCCCATGTATCAAGTTGACAACAAAACTGACCAGGATAGGTAGGAACATCTATTAGGATTTTTTTTTTTTTCTTTTAAAGAAAGGTTGTGCAAGAGTATAAATCGGGAATGAGGATAGGTCATTCCCCTTCGAGGAATCAGATGAGCATGCCCATCTGCTACTAACGGCTTCAGAAAGAAGATACACCAGGGGCTTCGGAGTCAAGATCTTGTGATGGTGCTGCATTGGGTGTCTAGGAAGTGATGGTCACTCACATTGATAACTCAATCAGCATCATCTATGTAAAGATATGGTAAACCCATCAGCAGGCAGTGGTAACTGTAATTGGTAATTGTTTGTAGGTTGATTATTACATGCAAGGACGTAAGAACTGAGAAAAAGCCAGGCACGGTGGCGCACACCTGTCATCCATGCACTTGGGGAGGCAGAGGCAGGAGGGTCTCTGTGAGCTCGAAGCCAACCTGGTCTACAGAGCCAGTCCAGGACAGCCAAGGCTACACAGAGAAACCCTGTGTGTGCAGGTGGTGGGGGTTGGGGGGCGCAGGAAGGTACAACTCACCACCGGGTTAGACAACCATGTCTGATGTCAGACTATAAGGCATGTCATAAGGTTACCAGCTACAAAATGGGTTTACTAATCAGACGCTTAGCCTAATCTAAATGCTTACTAATCTAAATGCTTCAGATTAGGGGACGTCGCCTCCAATAGGAGAGTGGAAAGTGTTCAGCTTGTGGAAGGGAAAGGCTGGGAGCCTCCAGAAGCACCCGTAAGTGTGACGGGGCTGAGGTATCAGCTCCAGTCAGGAGTTCTGAGGGATCACACTGAATTTTCTTCAGTTAAATGTTTAGGCTAGCATGCAAAGTAATGGATTCCATTACGTCATCTTCATATATGTCTGTCAGGGTACTCTGTTCTCATTTATTCCCTGCCCCCACTCCCTGCTCTACACACACACACACACACACACACACACACACACACACACACACACACACACGTCCTCCAGATTGCAATTTAGTTTACTAGCCGACTGGGTGGGTGTGGTACTAAGCGACACCTTTAAAAGTGTGAGCATTGCACTGGCCAGAGCTGGTTAGAGAGGCAGGATTTTAGGGCTTAGTCTAGACATACAGGCTGGGGACTTGGATGTAGTTTGCAGGACTCTGGTTTCAGGAAGTTCCCATTTGAGTTTTCTGGGTACTACAGTTTGGAGAGCACCGTGGCTGACCTACTGGGCTTTGTTCTGAGTAGCAGTGGAGGTGGAGACCTTGCAGGGATGTCTCCTTGGGAGAGTGCCTTTGACTTGGCATCCTTTTCTCCATTTTCTTTTCTTTTTTTTTTTAAATTAATTTATTCTTGTTACATCTCAATGTTTATCCCATCCCTCGTATCCTCCCATTCTTCCCTCCCTCCCATTTTCCCATTATTCCCCTCCCCTATGACTGTTCCTGAGGGGGATTACCTCCCCCTGTATATGCTCATAGGGTATCAAGTCTCTTCTTGGCAACCTGCTGTCCTTCCTCTGAGTGCCACCAGGTCTCCCCCTCCAGGAGACATGGTCAAATGCAAGGCACCAGAGTACGTGAGAAAGTCATATCTCACTCTTCACTCAACTGTGGAGAATGTTCTATCCATTGGCTAGATCTGGGTAGGGGTTTAAAGTTTACCGCCTGTATTGTCCTTGGCTGGTGCCTTAGTTTGAGCGGGACCCCTTTTCTCCATTTTCAATCACCACCTACTCACCGAGTGCAGCCCAAGAGCTCCCCATGCTGCCCATCAACTACTGCTGAAGAGGCCTTTTAATTCTTGCTGGAAGTCATCTCTGAAACCTGACCAGAGGCCCAGGGTGGATCGGGATGGCCAAGCATTCAAGGGGCACTTCTACAAGAAGGGTGTTGTTGGGTTTTTGTTGATGTTTTGCTTCATGTTCAGTGGGTGTTTTGCAGAAAAATATTGAAGTCAAACAAAACTAGACAGCCACTATGAAGCATACAATTTAAAGCATAAATCATATTTGTATGCTTTATGGCCTCTTACAAATCAATTTTCACTGGTTTTGAAGCATTTCATTTTATCTGGCATTTGTCATAAAATTTACATTTCTCTGGACATCTATAATGCGGCTATAAAAACAATGTGAGTGGAATAAATAACTTAATGTTGAACCCTAGACACAAACGCTTGACCTTTCAGCCTATCCATGTAAATTTTGGATATTTAAATGGGACCTTTATTAATTGTTTTGCTGAATGGCATTGAGGATGACTCCCAGTGTGAGGGAGAGACCAATGGCACTGAAGCAAAGACATCTGGCCTCCACTTCTGGCTGATGTGCTTCCTCCCTTCGTGACCTTAGGCATATCGTCCTTTGTTTCTTGAGGTAAAATGTTAAAATGTAGATCTTAACCCCTGAGGCTGCTACCAGATGTTAACCTTTGCTTATTAACTGTCTTCCCATTTGCCTTGGGTTGGAGTTTCAAAGATAGAAAAAAGCAAACCCAAGGAGGACTTGCTTCCAAACAAGAGGGTCTCTCCTTTGTTGGCAAACCACTTAGAATTCAGGGATGTCCGCGTCTCAGTGCTCTGGTGCAAATGGACTAGCGAGACCCTTATCATTTTGACTTCGTTGTCCTCTTAGGCCCATCTTCCCTTCTGGAGTCTTTGCTAACAACTAATAAAATGCCGTCTTTAGTGTGGACTCTCACTACACTGGAGCCTCTCATTCTTCCAAGTGGACTTTTTGAAAGCCCTCTGTAAGTACAAGCTAACTGGCTTGAACTTTGTCCATCCCCAAGCCCCAGGCAGCTGCAGAGTGATGGGTTGGGAGTGAGAGTTCAGAGCTCATAGTTTCCTGTTCCGTTTTTAATGGGCCAGGTACCTACCATAAAGATAACCTATTTTATCCTTCTCTTTCGGTTCCTACCTTTGGATCACTGGTTCACAGGTGGGGAAATTGGTACTGCAGTTTGCCAAGTCTTTGTTAGTCAGAATGTAGCTAAGTATGCCTTGAACCCAGTTGTCTGGAGCCAGAAGAGGATTTTACTCTCTGCACCATATAGGTAGAGATGAGGGTGGGGAGAAGCTGTCAGGAAAAAAAATGGTGGACTCTGGTGGCGAGAAGGCTGCCAACAGGTATGGATACAGTCAGACCACAGGCTGCGCAATTTTCAGTTTCCATGACTCCCCCTCTGTCACTCCAATTCATGGCACTAACAAATATGCCAGGGAATGGGTTCCTACCCTGAGAGACCAGCCTCCTAACTGAATTGTCAGCCTGGAGTCCACACCAAAGCTTTGCCCCCACCCTGAAGCTCTCGCCTGCCCTGTCTCTATCACCCCTCTCCAGAGAGCTAGAAACAAAGGGCCTGTGAACAAATTAAACACAGACTGTTTCTGCTCTGTTTCTACAAGCACCCACGCCTGCTTAGTGCAGACACGTGATACTGACTGGAGTCCCATTCTCGTATGTTTTAAATAAACACATGTGAGAATCCAGCACCTCCTTCCACGAGGACGAGAACAGTTCTGCAACTCTGTGCAGAAGTTCTGTGCTGTTAAACCAAATATTTATAGTGTTGTTTTACCGCACTGCTCACTGTTCGGAGCAAACTTGAGTGGAAATGCTGAGATCAAAGAACTCCATTGCTGAAAAAGCCCCAGTTGATGCTCTCTGTCTTCCATCTAATGAAAATATTAGTGTAATGTTATAGAAATGCTCTTCTGCACGCACACAGCCAACAGCCTTGCCCTTTGAATTCTAAAACAATGTCATGAAGTGTTCTGAGTCCACAGGATTGAGTTGTATGTGTACGTTCATGTATTGGGTCCAAGTTGCCAATTTCTCACATTAACACACTTGAATTTCAGCTCTATTCAAGCAGACACAACATGAAAGGGAATTGAGCAGAGTGGAGATGTCAGATTTACTTTCTTGCTTTCATGGTTTCTTTGGCTTGAGGCAGCCATGCAAATGAATCTAACAACACTGTCTATAGCACTAAAAGGCGGGTTGGAGGATAAGGACCACAGTTAACATCAAACCACGGTTATCAAGCCTTGGGAGGAACTTCAGGCCTTTGATTGGGTTTCTATGACCTTACAGTTGTAGCAACACAATACACAATGGTCTTGGTTACACAGCGAGTGCTTTCTCAAAGCATAGCTGGAATAGATTGGGCGAGCCCAGCACAGTGTTAACCACTGTGGGGATGTTAACTGGAGCTTCAGGGTCAAAGCTTGGGCTCTGACAGTGGTGTTCAGCCACAAGTTCCCAGTAGACTAATTAAAGAAATACATTATAATAAGAAAATAGAGCCAAGAGAGGCATTTGATGTGGCCACAAAGGGAGGAAGAATAAATAAAGAATCCATGAACCACAGATCTGAGTTCAGGGCTACTGACAAGGGATTTAGGTTTAGATAGAGGGCAGCAGGTATGAATTAGTAGTTCTGGTGAAGGTGTGGCCTGCCTATCACTATCTTGGCACCAGTTTGTCTTGTAAGGTGGTCTTATAAGTAGTCAGAATTGTGTGGAAACTCCTATAGTCTTTCACCATTTTCCAGCATGGGATTCTTGAGGCAAATTTAATAATATGGGGTCCATTGTTTCATTGCCTCTCTTTAAAATATACTTTCTCCTGCCAAGATGGCTATAGGGACACAACCAGGTGCAGGCAACACAACCCTGGTAATTTGAGGAGACAGCCCTTACTGTAGAAACTGTCCCTTTGAGAGTGGTGCCTATCTGTCACTACGTTGGCTTAGAAGAACTCTGCATACCCCTGTCCAAGAATTTATCTTCTAGTTGAATTTACTAACATGTGGAATCATCAGAGGAGAAAACAGAATACAATGAAATAGAATTGCCAAGTCTTGATGTTAAAGGGTGACCTGGCACCTGCTTAGTCAACTGGTTAGCAGCCATTATTATTCACGAGTAGCTACAGGGGGTTTGGGGGTGCAGGGGTGGGGTAGGGTGGGCATTGAGCATAACATACTCCAGTGGCCACCGCAGAGTTGGACTCTGACAGAGAGGTCTGGTCTGGTAACCTGTATGCTTCCAAGGCATTCTGACCTTCAGCCAGGTCATCTAGTCCAGCCTTTCTCCATGAACAGAGGGTATTTCTGTGAAGAGCCCTGAAGTATGACTATCTGACCGAAGCCAGCATCCTTCATGTTGGAAGGAACTCATTGTAGGACAAAGCTGTGGGGCTCAGTGTTGGCAGACTGTTGGCACTATAAGGTCTGCTATAACAAAAGAGGCCTTGATTGCTCTGTGTTCTGCTCGTTGCTCTCAGCATGGCTCAGTAACACGGGCAGGCTCCCCTTGCAGCGTGAAGTCTTCCCAGTAATTTAAGAGAGTTCCCTTCATTGGGCCCTTTTGTCTAATGGTCCATGTGTGTTTATTCAGTTCAGATGCTCAACCTCTAAACAGAACTCACTGAAGCTTGCCGTTGCCACGTTGTTCCTTGTAAGCCATGGCCTCTCTTCACGCTCTCATTTCCTTCCACTGTCAGTGTCAAACATGGTACCCAGGACGGGCACCACACTGACCACTGCTCTGACCAGCAGAAGCCAACGGGGACAGCAGCATTTGTGTCTGTGACTGTGACCCTGTGACCTGCCTCTACTTAGGCTCTGCTGAGAATACTCACGGGCCAAACAGGCGATAACAGAACACTCTATGGGCGATCGGCAGTGGAAAGTGTTTGTGTGGTTAGACTGCCCAGCTATGAGCTAGTGCCTGGGGAATGCACCCTGTTAGAATGAATAGATAGCAGCCTTATAGCATTCTAAGTCAAGAAACATTTTATAGAATATTCATGTGGGAGTGTGGGGGTGCGTGTTTGTGGGTGCTGTTGTCTTTGAGATGATCAGTAATCGCTGTGTTCTTATCCATACAATCAGCCCTGACTGTCACACTAAGCCAGGGAAGCATGAAGGACTGTTTTCCTTCTCTTTCTGTTGTGATCAGTGCAACTACTACCATCTAAGCAGGTTATAGTTTCTTCTCACAACTGAAGGGAAAGGCTGATGTGCCTTGGTGAAGGATTTGGGGTCAGTTTCCCAACCTTGCCTGTCTGTAAAACCAGCTACAAGGCATTGAGCACTCAGCTCCAAACAGGACATCCATTGCAAGGCTCAGGGAACATGGAGGAAGATGGGGCAGAAATACCCCCTTTCTAAGAGGGAGAGGAAGCAGGAGCCTTGCAGATTGCTGTCTTCTGGGCCACAACCTGGCCATTGTACTATTGAACTCCTAGAGCTCTGAATACCTGCATAAGATTGGTCATGTCAGCATCCTATCATGGGACAGAGAGTGGCTCACAGTACCACGCCCATCCCTAAGGATTTCTGGGTAGTTGATGGTGGGGAAAAGAGACATTTTTTTCCCCAGTGGTGTACCCATTGGTAATCCCATATTCCTGTAAATAATCCCCATCCAACTCTGGTAAGCAATCCTAGTAACAGTGCGAAAGGCACTAACTAGTTGGGAAGAGCAGAGCGGGTCAGTGGGAGTGGGAGAAGGTAGACGGAAGTGAATCTGATCAAAATACATTACGTGCATGTATGAAAATGTCATAGTCCAACCTATTGCATGTAACTAACATATGCTAATTTTAAAAGATGTAGACTTCATAGAGGGGAAAAATGGGCACAAGAACTTGCACATTCTTAGGGAGAAAAGAGGAGGGAAAGAATTGTTGGGGGTGTTGAGAGCTCATTGTGAGGTGGACTATGCAGGTCATTAATTCTATACCAGGAGATTGCAAGTTTGTTTTTTGTTCTTGTCTTTCTATGAGCTCATAGGTAGGTCCCTTTAACATAAATACAGGCTCCTCTAATCCTCTGTGCTAGCTGGAGAGTTTCATTGTAGACAGAAGTAAGTAAGCAAGACATGGGACAAAGGATTAAGATAGAGAAAGCAATAAAACAGTGCAGGGCTGATACAGCGCCAAAGCTGCAGCCATGTTGACAATGGTATTCAGCTTTGGGAGCCCCCTGGACTCCAGGGCTCCAGCGTGACTCCTCCAAGTGTTATGTCTTCTGTTGACAGAGGCGATAGGGTATCTCTGGGTTTCTGGGATTATACTATCAGCCTCCTGGCCAGCTCTAGCTCTCTGTGGGGACCATCTCCCATATCGCTGAGCTGGAGGTTGGGGATACTCACTGAGTACTGAGGTATTGCTCTGTACAACCTCAAGGCTCTACAGATATGGGCTTATAAATGGGATGCCTTGAGTACCAGCTCTGGCCACCTATGAACTGTTAGAACATAGGAAGGCATATGCAAACAGATGAGTTGAATGTAGGATTCTTGGGAGATAGCCTAAGCTCGTGGGCAGAGTGTTGATACAGGGCAAGCCCATTGGTAGAACTTGTCTGAGCTGAGCAGATGAAGTTAGGACAACCCTTTTCCTCTTATGTTTAAGAAGACTTGTAAAAGGCATCCATTCCGTAATTGCTTCACTTTGGCTTCAAACAGTTGATGACTAGCTCCAGTGGGCTCCAGTGCAGCACCTCCCTTTTCTTTCCATTTCTGTTTAAACTATTTCTTGGTGACATCAAAGAAAGAGTGTGTTTGTGTCACCTTCTTGTGCAGCATAGATAGTCCAGATTCTAGGTTTCCGGTGTTACTGCAAAGCATGCCCACTTCTGAAGGGTGACCAGATCTCCTCACTGGGGACGTGACTCGGGGAGCGTGTGGAAGACTCCCTGCTTTCCTGGAGTCCAAGTGGGGAGATGGAGACAGAGGATGTCGGCCAGATGCCATGCCCTGCAAGTGCCAATTAGTGGAGACAGCCTCCAGTGGGGTGGAACCAGGAAGAAGCCAGGATGCTGGGAGGGGGCAGTTTAGCTGGGGCCTGATGCTAATCAAACAATGGAGGAAGAGAAAGAGCTTCCGTGAATCAGCACCACAGTGTCCTTCGCGGATGGAAGGGTTTCTGTCTAACCTCTCTATCTGTCATCCGAAGAGGAAGCCGAGACAAGGACACTCCCTGCCCGCCTTGCTCCTGGGAGGGACCCCTCTGGCGCCCAGCCCTGCCGAGGTGTTTGTAGTTGGGCCCGGTTCATGGGTACCATCATGGCCTTGGAGAAGGGCTGTGTCTCTGCGCGCTGATGGTCCCTGTGAACAGAAAGAGTCCTCTCCCCACCTTTCACACCCAGCCAGAAGCATGGGAGGGCAGGAGATGGTGACTTGAGGTTGGTTGTGGGACTAAATGGGGTACCATCTGAAGGAAGAAATGTTTATTTGAGTTGTAGTAGGTGAGTCAGTTTGGCCCAACTGTAGGCCCCTTTGAACTTCAACTTAAGCCACCCTGTTTGGGTTGGGCAATCGGAGTTTTAAGCAATTGGAAACAAACATATTATAGATGTATCATGTTTGTACCTTCTCAACCAGTAGCCTATAGTGTGAGTTTTTGTCATTCAGCCAACTCCAATTGGGTGGAAGATAAAACAACAACAACAACAACAACAATAATTTTAAAAGAATCTCCTCCTTACCAGAAGTAGGGTTGGTTCCACTCTCTTTGACATAGATGGTTGTGAAAAGAAGCAGCCCTATCTGTGTACGGGGAAGTACCATTTGCCTTTAAAGGAGAAGTCTCTGTTTACAAAAGCATGGATAAAATTAGGGGATGTTATGATAAGTCTAATAAGGCAAGTATAGGAGAAAAATACCAAAGGACACCACTTACATGATAAATTCACATTACTCAGGCTGATAAAAGTGAGGAGAAAGATGGTGGTTGGCAATGGCTGAGGGAGATAAAATTAGGAGGTAGTTTCTGCAGTGTGAGATGATTTGCATCCTAGGATATAGCCTTTACTAATACTGTATGAGATACATAAGATTTGTCAGCGGTGGGGGGGGGGTTGTTTTTGTGTTTACACACACAAACAAACACACACCATAGAGACAGATACAAACACACATACAGACACATATACATGTGTATACACATACACAGAATAAAGATAGATACACCCACACACTTAAGTTAGTATAACATTTAAGATAGTGGAAGTAGGAAAAGGACAGAATAATTCTTTTTTTTAGAGATAGCATCTCATGTGGCTCAGACTTGCATGAACTCACAGTGCAGCCAAGGACTCCACCTCCCAGTGCTAGGATAACGGGCGGGCATCACAGTCCTTGCCTAAAGGAGGAGCAACCTACGCTGTCTTCTAGTGTACTGTTTCCAAGATGGTTTCTCTTAAAGTCAGCTTTCATTATGTCGCTTTACAACTCAAAAGCTTTTTAGGATTCCCAGTTTCCCACTTGTAGCCTGCCTCGGCCTCTGTGTCCTGGCCTTCTGTGCTGTTCTGTAGGAGGCAGGTTTCTCTGGTGTTGGGGATGGTTTGGTTTTTATTGTTTAGTGGGGTTGTCCTACCCTGTTTGTTCCCACATAGCCATTTCTCCTCACCTCCACCCTCAGGGTTGCGCTCACTTGCCACTCTTTCTTCTCCTCCCGCCTCACATTATCCAGGATGGGTTGGTCTTTCCTCCAAATCAGATGAATCTGATTAGGCCAGTTCCATCAAGACATTTTTTTTTTTTTTTTTTTTTGGAGAGCAGGGACACCAACTTGTCATGTGACTTTCCCATAGTGACTTATAGATGGTAAGGCCTAAGTGACAAAGTGTTAGGTCCCGCTGCAGGGCATGGCTGGCATGGCCTGTCCTCTACCTAGGGGTGGGGCTTCCCCTCTCCCACAGACTCACTATATAAACCAGACATTTGGGGTTCACTGGGTCCTTTTGCCCTTTACTGCCCTTGTCCTTTCCCCACCTCCCTGCCCTCTCTCCTTCCCTTCCCCTCACCCCCAGCACACTCTCTCCCTTCCCCTGCCCCTCGAATGCCACTTCCAATAAGCCTGCATTTATATATTATAGCCTCGTCACCAAGTAGCTCAATCATCAAGCTTCCAAAGAGATTCAGATAGGGTCCCCAGTTTTTACAACCTGCTGAGATCCTGGAGAATTTAATACAGAATCATCTAGTGTCCGGATCTGCTCTCTGTGGTTTCCTGTGTTGCATTCCTAGCTCCTAGATACCAAAGTCAAAGCTTCTGTAACCTTCTGGCTCCCCCAGACACCTAACTGCAGGCTGAGTACTCAAGAAAGACCTTCTGAGTTGATGGCTCCACGGTGGCTCTCAACCTTCCTAATGCTACGACTCTTTAATACAGTTCCTCGTGTTGTGATGACTCCAAACCATAACGTTAGTTTTGTTGCTAATTCATAACTGTAAGTTTGCTATTGTTATGAATGGTAAAGTAAATATCCATGTTTTCCGATGGTCTCAGGTGACCCCTGTGAAAGGGTCATTCGATCCTACAAGTGGGTTGCAATGCACAGGTTGAGAACTGCTGGCTTTGATGATGTGGCCATGGAGGAGGGACGCAGAGAAGTTGTTTTAGAAGACAGAGGGGCCGGGGTGTCACTCCATAGTAGAGCGCTTGCCCAATGTACATAAACCCATGGGTTGTAGCCCCAGCACTGGGCTGGGTGTGTCGTAGGAAATGAAGACCTATGACTCCCTTGGTACGCTGGAGAACTCTTACGTCATCATGGGTGCAACAAAGACAGACTGTCCCAAGTCTAGTCTTCTGTTGTGCCTTTGTGTGAAATCGAAAAGAGATAGGATCTCCGTACATATAAACATCCAACAGACAGTGGAGAACATATGTCCAAACAAACCCAACTGGCAGGACACTCGGTGCTATCTGGAGGAAGCCTCAGTCTCATCAGTCATACCTTGAAGGGTTAGCCGGGGCTGTGGGCTGGGGTTGTCTTCAAAGGTGAGAAGGTAGGAGGGCTGGAAAAAGGAGGCTGGGGGGAATTTCAAAGCCATGATGTGGCCCTTTCAATCAGTAGGTTATTCTTTCCCCATTCTTACCCTAAATGGCCATGACACACCCTCCTCTCTTTGCAGTTTCATTACTTTACTTGCTATCACAAGACCGTAACATTTTTAGACAGTCAAGGGAGATTAGGGAAGGAGGTGGTGGAATAGGCTTTTCAGACTCTGGTTACCTCAGAAAACATATTTGCTTACTTTACCAGGAAGTTGGTTTTGATTTTGTTTTCTACGGGTGCCAGGAGGGGATTAATGAGTAGCCGCTGGCTTTGCCAGCTTTCTTTTGATTTCAGTTTATATAATTAAGCAGTTCCCAGGATGACTTGAGGTTCTCCCTCTGCATCAAAATACCCTTCTCAGATGTGTCAGAGGTCAGCAGCAATCCACACTGAAAAGAGGGTGGGGAAGGGAAAAGCTCATCTTGCTTTAAAACATCCATGATGTGCATAAAAGGTCAGTGGTTAGGCTGTGCATAGGACCTGTGTAGGGAAGAAAGCAAATTCAAAGGAGAGTTTAAAATGGAGACTAAGGTGAGAATAGCTCAGAAGTAACATGGGGCATCTGGTTCCTTTGGAATGTCTAGCAATGGATGGAGGCATGTGGTGGGCAGTGAGGAGTGCAAGCACTCAGCACAGATGGCCAGGAACCACTACCTGACAGACTTGGCCCTAGTGGGTGGACAGAGTAGGAAACAAAACTTGGTCCTCTCACGATGCTCAGTAAGGAAGACATCTTTACTGAGAGCCTCCTGGGCACTGTCTTAAACTCAGGTTGGTTGGGCATGATTACAAGAGTGTGGCCCTCAAAGAAATGTTCATCTCACTGGGTGTGGTGGCACACGACTTTAATCCCAGCACTTGGGAGAAGAGGCAGAGGCAGGTGGATCGCTGTGAGTTCGAGGCCAGCCTGGTCTACAGATTGAATCCGGGACAACAGAGAAACCCTGTCTCAAAAATAAAGAAGAAGAAGAAGAAGAAGAAGAAGAAGAAGAAGAAGAAGAGGAGGAGGAGGAGGAGGAGGAGGAGGAGGAGGAGGAGGAGGAAGAGGAGGAGGAGGAGGAGGAGGAAGAAGAAGAAGAGAAGAGGAAGGGGAAGGGGAAGAGGAAGAGGAAGAGGAAGAGGAAGAGGAAGAAGAAAAGAAATGTTCGTCTTACTGTACCGGGAAGGCCTCTCCATGGGACAGCAGGACTGACTGTTGGAGGCTTTGTCACTGTGCAGATGGTTGACTCAGACAGGCACCACTGACCGAAATTATCTTCCCAGTCCCACAAGCAGGAGGCACCCTGTAGCAGGCTGACGCACCCTTGCCTCTCTAAGCTGTAAGAACTTACAGAGACAAATGTTAGACTGAGCTTCGGTTCTGTTTCTTATAGCCACACCCCGAGCCATTTTGGTTTTTCCACTTACGCAGTACTTCTGAGGCAGGGTCTCATATAGCTGTGTAGGCTAGGGTGACATTGAACTTGTCCTCTTCCTTCCTCCATCTTCTGAATGCTGTTTGTGCAACACTGAGGGTAGAACCCAGAGTGTCCTGATGTTAAGCAAGCACCCACACACTGAGCTACACCCCTAAATTTATAGCACTTATTTTTTTTAAGAGAACTAAAAAAAAAAATTCTCTTTGGGGCCTCTACCTCCCTTAAGAAGAAGAAATAATAATAATAATAATAATAATAATAATAATAATAATAATAATAATAATAATAATAATAATAATAGTAAAAAAAAAAAAAAAACCAGGTCAGAACTTCCCACAGCCCCTGTTTCCTGGAGCATACAAACTGCCCTAGTTAGGATTTCTATCACTGTGGTAAAACATCGTGACCAAAAGCAACTTGAGAAGGAAAAGGTTTAAGTCATCTTATAGCTTATAAGCCGATGACTGAGGGAAGCCAGGGCAAGGACTCAAGGCAGGAACCTGGAGGCAGGAACTGAAGCAGAGGCCCTGGAGGAGCGCTGCTTACTGGCTTGCTCCTCATGGTTTGCTCCATCTTCTTTTCTTCCAACACCCAGGACTGCCAGCCCAGGCTGGATACACCTCCCAACTATCATCAATGAACAGGGCACATACACAAGACAGAGAGATTGGAGCTTGTCAGCAGAGTCAAGAACAGCTTCATCAAAGAAAAGATGTCCATACAGAAATCTTTGAGATAAGGAGTTTGGGGAACTCTTTGTGGGAGAGAAAGAAGGGGAGGCTGTCCAAACAGCAGGAACATGAATGGAGGTTCCAGACCAGAAGGACTAAGGGACAGCCGAAAGGCAAATGACTCACAACATCATGAGCCCTACAGTGTTGTAAGGTGCTTTCTACCTGTCCTAAGAGGAACACAAGCCTTTAAAAGAACTAAGGAGGGCCTGGTAGATGACTCAGAGGGGGAAACGTGCTTGTTGTGCAAGCATAAGGCCCTGAGTTTGAATCCCCAGCACCTGTGTAACAATCTGGGCATGTCTGTACATGCCTGTAACTCTAGTACTGGCTGGCAGAGAGGGGGCAGACCCTGAAAGTACCAAGGGCAGTTCAGAGAGAGACCATCTCTAGGCAATAAGACAGAGGGTAATACAAGAAGACACTTGATATCCTACACTGGCCTCCATACATGTGTACATAGACACACACACACACACACACACACACACACACACACACATTAATAGCAGTAGTGTAAAAAGAGGAAAATTGTGGAAGAATACAAACAGATTTCCCTCTCAGGCCCTCTACCTACAGAACGAACAGCATCAGGGGAGGAAATGCAAATAAATGTAGATTTCTGTTCCTAATGAAGTAGAAATCTGAAGAGATAAAAGATGATTGAGTCAGAAAAGTGGGCACGGCAATGGTGGAGACCAAGAGGTAGACATGGGCAGAACCGATAAGGTACAACAGGCAAGAGCAAGGGAGGGTGGGAGGAGGGAGTCGGGGAGGAGGAAGAGGGAGGGTTAAAGATGACAGCTGCAGTTCTGACTCGAAAATGAGGTGAAGGTGAAGACTAGAGCCCAGACAGGCAGCTCCATGTGAAGACCAGTTTGCTGAGGAAGATGATGGGGTCTGTTTTGACATGTTGGGTTTGAGTGCCTGAAAGGCATGGGCGGGGCAGATCAGAAGCAGGTCCGTGGGCCTAGAGCTTACAGAAGAAGTCTAGAAAGGAGTCATGCATGTGAGTCATCCATGCATAGAGCCGTGGAAGCCATGGGAGTGCATAAGTAAGCTCATAGTGCAAGGAAGGCCCAGGACCCAGCCTTGTGAGCTCAGCACTTCATGGTGGTTGGGGAGGAGAAATCTACAAAGAGGCAGAGGCATAGACACAGAAAAGAGAAAGCAGACAGAGGAAAGGAGAGAGAGAGACACACACACAAAAGAGGAAGCCAGCCTGAGGACTAAAGGAAGTGGTGTTTGCTGGAGCAGAAGGCAATCAGGGAAGAAAGGTGGGGAAAGGCTGGAAAAGACAGCAGAAGTGATAACAGCTATTAGTGCAATGACATCCTTGCCCATCCTGATGGAGCACCCGTTAGCAACTGAGCATTTTAATATTTAGATGAGGGAAGCCTTAGAATATGAGAGAAACGGAAGAGAAGTTGTGTCTTGGGCCCTCTGTGCGTGCAGCCTTTGGTAGAGGTTAGGATGCGCTTTCTGCCGAGGAGATGCTTGCTAGCAGGGACATAGATGTACTTTGTGAATGAAAAGCTATTTGTGGTTTGTTTTACCCTGTCTTGGGGGGAAGTGTTGTCCTCCAGGGAGCGTCTCTTAGAACACGTTTCTATGTTAAGACTTTATCTGGGGACTGAGGATTTTAGCTCAGTTGGTAGAAACCCCAGCACAGCATACAACAGGCATGGCAACTCACACCTCTAATCCCATCACTCAGGAGGGTGAGGCAAGAAGATCAAAGTTCAAGATCCTTCTCAGCTATGTAGCAAGTTCTAGGCTAGCCTGGGCTATGTGAGATATGAGAATAGAGAGAGGCAAGACAGTGAGATATTGGTGGAGGTGAGGGCAAGACACCTTCTGTCTCTTCAGCCTCTCAGACCCTTAGCCTTGCTCTCCCTCTGGTCAGCGCACCTTACTGCCCCTACGCGTGTTACTGCTCCCATGGTCCATTTCCTTCTAGACCTCTCTCTCTCTGGCTCCCTAGTCCAGATAACACCCTGTGTCTTCACCTTGCTCAGTTCCCTTTGTGTTTTCCCCCCACCCTGCCAATGTCCCATTGTCACCCTTGACTGTAGGCCACTAGGACACTGCAGCTGATACTTCTTTCCCCAAGGCCCTGAGCAACATGCCACATGCACTGCGTAGGAAAAGGTCAGCTGTGCAAAGTGGAGTCAGCCTGCTTCTTCAAGTTACCACAGATGAGATAAGAGAGGGCAGCAGGTGACCATGGCTTGGTTCTCTGAAGGCTACGTTGAGCAGAGGTTCTCAACCTGTGGGTCGTGACCTCCTTGGCAAACCTCTATCTCCGGAAATCTTTACTCTAGGACTCACAACAGTAGCAAAGTTACCATTATGCAGCAGCAACAAAAATAACTTTATGGTTGGGCATCACCACAACATGAAGAACTGTATCAAAGAGTGGCGACATCGGGAAGGCTGAGGACCACTGCCCTAAGGGGAACATTGGTCTGACAGCCATGACTCTTCCCTGCTGTTTGTTCTTATAACGTAACGTGTCTTACAGGTTATTTCATGTTAAAACAGTCCGGGGTTCTCAGAACTATCCAAACAAATTGCTACAAGCTTGGTAGCTTCAAACAGTAGCACACACACGCTCTTGACACAGCTCTAGAGGCTAGACTTTGGCGACCAGTGTTAGCTACTTGGGCCAAATCAACTTGTCTAGGCAACTCTAGGCGTTGCCTCAGAGACGGTCTCTTTTTCCAGTATCTAGGGTGATAGTTCTCAACTTGTGGGTCCAGATCCCATCGGGGGTTAAATGACCACAGGGGTTGGATATGAGATATCCTGCATACGAGCTATTTACATTACAATTTATAGCAGTAACAAAATTGCAGTTATGAAGCAGCAATGGAAATAATTTTGTGGTTGGGGGGTCTCCTCCTCCTCCCTTTTCAAATATCCTCCTGCCTCCCCTCAGCTCTCAAGGTGACTGGTGCAGTCACACCTGGGAAATCCTTTTTGTATCCAGAAAGCACCATTTTGTGGTAGGACCAGGTATCTTTGGGAGGGTCATTATTCAGTCTGCCCCACATGCCATTGGTACTTTGTATTTCCAAAGAAGGGAGACTTGTCCAGGGTCTCACCTCACTGCAGGGTCAAAATCAAAACTGAGGTCTCTTTTCTGTCAATCTCAGGCTGGTGTCACAAAAGAAAAAGAGAAGTGAGGGGTGTGTGTGTGTGTGTGTGTGTGAGAGAGAGAGAGAGAGACAGAGACAGAGAGAGAGAGACAGAGAGACAGAGACACAGACAGAGAGCGAGACAGAGACAGAGACAGAGACACACAGGCAGACCCACAGACAGACACACAGAGAGAATATCAGTCTATGTAGCCCAGGATGGCCTTGAGCTCATGTTGCAAAGGATGACCTCTCAAACATCTGATCCTACTGCCTCTACCTACCTCCTAAAGTTGGGATTGCAGGCTTGTACCATACACCCAGTTTATGTGGTGCTGGGGATCTGACCCAGGGCTTCTTGGATGCTTAGGCCAGCCCTGTCCCAAATGAACCATGTCCCCATCTGCAGTGACAGGATTTTACATAACACTTGATGCCCTGCCTCAAGTGCGTCACCCTCCTGTTGTCTGCCTCTTGGGTCATATCTATCAGCCTTCACCTGCCATAAGGCCTTCATTGTACCATCTCCTCCCCCTGGAGTCCCGGTAACCTATCATCAGGATGACCAGAGGATAGCAGGCCTCAGTGAGGAGCGCCTGTGGTTTGGGTTATAAGTAGCATTTTCTTCTCTCCTTCCAGGACCGCCTCTTCTTTGTCATGGAATATGTAAATGGTGGAGACCTCATGTTCCAGATTCAGCGGTCCCGAAAGTTCGACGAGCCCCGTTCCAGATTCTACGCAGCTGAGGTCACATCGGCTCTCATGTTCCTCCACCAGCACGGAGTGATCTACAGGTAGTCTCCTCCCTCGTCCGTGTCTAGAAACAGAAGCAGTGCCTTTCCCAGACTCCTGAACTACACTGGCCCCTGCCCAGCTGGTCTCCCAGCAACTGGCCTTAGCTTAGCTGTTTGTTTCAATTTGCATACAGAGGACATGAGGGGAGGGCAGGAGGGATGCTTATCATGGGAGATCTGAACCAACTGTTTGTGCCCAGTTGGATTTAATGCTCAAGTGTGACATTTAAATGTTTGGCTCTGTGTGATCTTCAGGCCACCGTTGTCACCCCCTCTGTGTCTCCTCCACCCTCTTCCTCAAACAGCAAGGCATTCTCTTGACTTTGTCCTCTTGTGCCACGAACTTCCTCCACTTCCGGATCGCTTGCCCTTTCCTGAGCTTGTTTGGCTTAGTTGTCCAGAGTCCGATGGAATCTGGGAAGGAGAAGTCCTGGAGAGGGCTGGAGGGTTATGCTCCCCCTCCTGGCAGGCGTTGGGGTGGGGAGTGGGAACTAGGCATCCAACAGGAAGTGACTTTAGTTATTGCTAGTAGCCCAGTCCCTTTCCAACACACACTCTCACACACACACACACACACACACACACACACACACACACACACACACACACACACACACACACATGCTTTCCAGTAATAGAACAAAACTCTTTACGAAGGCTTTTCTGTGAGGTCAGGAATTCTGGGAGGGAGGGGTAAATATTTATAATTAGCAACAAGGATACTAACGGTCCTGAAGGTTTTTTCAGTGACTATCCATTTCTTTACTTGGTCTTTGCTTCCTCCTTTTCTAAAAATTGGGTGGAAGAGGCACTAGCTTGGCCTGGGCCAAAGTTAGTCACGCATATCAACGCGTCTGATCCATTCTGGGAGCAGCGTCTTGACTCTGTTCCTTGACTCCGTTCTGGTCAAGCCCACCCCAGGCTTCCTTCTGGTCTCCTCTAGCTTGATAAAGTCAAGGAGGAGGGGAGAGAGTCAGTGCTTTCCTGCAGACAACACTCTAGCCCAATGGCTCTCAACCCTCCTGGTGCTGTGACCCTTGAATGCAGTTCCTCGTGTCATGGTGACCCCCAACCATAAAATTATTTTCAATGCTACTTCATAAATAAAGGGACTCTAGACAGCCCACGCCTGGCAAACATGGCTGTGGCAGGCCTTGCACTTCTCCCCCATCCCCTCCGCCATGCTGAAAACCATTAGATTGCACTCCTAAAGCTACCCACCAGGGTGTTCCCTTATTTGGCCACTTGCTCTTCCTAAGACTGAATATCAAGCAAGGTCCAGCTATCAAAGTACTGAATTCTAGCAATCAAAAGCTCCCTTTGGCTCACCTAATTAACATGCCCAATCAAAATTAAACACATTGTCCTAACTTGGGGTTTCTCTTTTTACTTTTTTTTCACATGTTTTATTATAATTTATTATCTTCTCTGGTGTTTTCCCATTCTCCCCTTCCTCCCTCTTTCACTCTATTCGCGCCCCCGCCCAACCTCTGACAAGGAGGTCACGACCCACAGGTTGAGAACCTCTGCTCAACGTAGCCTTCAGAGAACCAAGCCACGGTTACCTGCTGCCCTTTTTTATCTCACCATATGATCACAGCCTATCAGGTCTCATCTGGATAGCCTGCTTCCCCTTCCTCTGTGTGCCACTGGGCCTCCCCACCAAGGGGAAGTGATCAAATGGGGGGGGGCACCGGTGTTTGTGTCAGAAACAGTCCTACTCCCCCCCCACAACCGTGGAGAACGAGCTGTCCATTGGCTAGATCTGAACAGGGGGTCTAGGTTTACTGCATGCGTTGTCCATGGTTGGTGCAACAGTTTGTGCAGGCCCCTCTGGGCCATTCTTCTTTTACCTTCATAAACTGCCCTTTACCTATGGGCTATTATCTGTCTCCTCTCTATCCAGAGGCAGGTCCTTGTGGTCCAGTCCCTCTGTGTATCCATTCCCCATCCCCCACCCTGGGACGGATATCTCTTCTCTCCTCCCCACCTCGCTTCTTTCCCCTTCTCCCTCATCCTTTACCTCCTGTTTTTGTCTCTTATTCCATGCCCTTTGTCTCTCTCTCTCTCTCTCTCTGGGGGCAAATAAATCTCCTTTGTGCTGAGAACTTGGTCTTGAGGCTCTCTTGTGCCAAAACCGGTCCCTTCAATAACTGTAATTTCGCTATTGTTATAAATCCTAATGTAAATATCTGATATGCAGGACATCTGATAGTTGACCCCTGCAAAAGGGTCGTTCAACCCCCACAGGTTGAGAAGCACTGCCCTAGCCTGCCCTATAGGAATCCGTATGTGTGCTTCACATCCGTATCTGGCCTATACTGCCCAGACTTGGAGTCTGGGAACAACCACTGCTTAGTGTTTCCCGGCTTCTCGTCTGTGTCTTATGCTCGGCATCTCGCCATACCGTGGTGGAGGTGAGCTAAGTCAACGTCTTATCCGAAGTCAGAGTTCTTCTCCCAAGATCACGTGCTGACTGACAGAACCTTTGTTCTGGGGAGGCTTGCTTGAGGCCAGCTGGAGAGAGAAGTCTTCCTTCTCAGAATCTCTGACGTCACAGAAGACTGCACCCTCCTCTCAAGGATAGCGAGCCCACCTGAGGTAATGCCTCCTTTGATAAACTCAAAGACAAGTTTGAGCAGATCTATAAGATTTTTATGCCCATGGTACACACCTGTAATTCCAGACCCTCAGGAGTCTGGGGAAATAGGAGCACGTGAGCTCAGGAGTTTAAGAACAGCCTGTTTAAAGCCCCCATGCGCTGCCACACTGTGTTGTCATCTCAGTAGTGACATCGTACTGTCTTTTTTGTTGTGGTGCGCTATGTTGTCTGGAGGTGAGTCACGGCCCTGCCTGCTTTGTGGGGAGGGAGGAAGCATAGAGACTGTGGTGCACTGGGGGTCACCTTCGGTCCTGTTGGCTGCAGGTCAGTAGAGCTCTCTCTCCCTCCTTCCTCACAGCACATTGTTTTTGAACCCATCAGGCTTGGTAGCTGTCCCCACAGTATTCCACTTGGCTAGCCCCTGCCTTTCTGCCCTGTCCCTCAAGGCTTCGGTCCAGAAATCTGACTGTGGGTAGCAAGAAAATGAAGAAAGGACAGACACTTGTACAGAGGACTGTGTGTACCCCGAGGGAGCTATACCAGCTCTCCTGCTGAAATAAAACAGAACCCCCCTTGCAAGATAAAGCCTTAGCCCCACTAAGTGTTGACCCCCTGTCATTACTGCCTGTGGGACTGAGTGGTTCTGGAACAGAGGCGTGATAGATGCACGTGGCATGGAGACAGTACCCCTACTTCCACTTGGGTGGGTGGGTGGGGTGGGGTAGAAAGGAGTGCCTTCTCTAACCCAAAACATCTTTCTGTGTATCTTCATCTTCTGGAGATGCTGTGAGAGAGAGAATGCTTGATGCTGGGTGATTTATAACAGAGAGAAGCTTCGTACTTCATCACACCTGTGGAAACCGAAGTCCAGCATCAGGATACTGGTACCCGACTGAGGGCTTCCGTGCTCTGCCACGATGTAATGGGCAAAAGCATCGGTGGCCACAGGAAAGGGAGGGCATGGCAAGAGAAAGTAACTCCGCCCCTGTGGTAATGGCATTAGGACATTGGGGAAGATGGAGCCTATGTGGTCCAGGTAGCTGAAGATTCTCAGAGCCCACCTCTAAGTCTCTTCACCATGGCAATTAAGTTCTAGTATGCATTTCAGAGGGGCAGACACTCAAATCATAGTGTCAAGTTTCTCATAGGCACCACAGGTGCTCACAGGACCCTGGTGGCCCTCGAACTTTCAACCTTGTCATCGTTTCCCTGGGGTAATCCAGATTACACATGTTCTGTTACACCCGATGCTGTTACCTCTCATCCCTCTGTGTTGTGATGAACCCCTGAGTTGTCTTCATCAGAGGCCCTCAGTTCACATCAAGAAGGAGTGCTTGCTGCCTCACGATGCCAGGCTAAGGTATAAATACGGATGGTGTAGTGTTGGAGGAGCTGAAAAGGTAGAGGTGAGGCAAGGAAGTCATGAGCTGGTGTTTGTTGAAGGGGCATGATGGGCCAGAGCTAGTCACTCTTCTTGGTACCTATATGAGCATTTTGTCATAATAAAAAACAGAATGCAAATTTCAGGTAATACTCCCAAGATTTGCAGGCTGCTTGGGGGAGGAGCCTGTGTGTTTCCTAATGTGTTCCCAGGTGACTTGCTATCTTCCTCGCTGTTCTATTGCTGCGGGGAAAAGACACCATAAGCAAGGCAACTCTTATAAAGAAAACCATTGAACTGGGCGCTGGCTTGCAGTTGCAGAGGCTTAATCCACTGTCACCATGGTTGGCACACGTGGCGTTGAAGCCCTAGCTGAGGGCGTTACGTCAAGATGACCAGGCAGGAGGGTAGGACTGGCAGGAGGGTAGGACGCACATGTGTGACTGGGCAGGAGGGTAGGACGCATATATGACTGGGCAGGAGGGTAGGACACACGTGTGACTGGGCCTGGAGTGGCCTTCTAAAGTCTCAGAGCTTACCTGAAGCAACACAGCCCCTCCAACAAAGACAGGCCTACTCCAACAAGGCCATGCCTCCTAATCCTTCCCAGCCCTGCAGCAGCTGGAGACTAAGCCTGAGAGCCTGTGGGGGCCATTCTCATCCAAGCCAGCATGCACTTGAGAGAACTCCCTTCCGCCTCCAGGATAATGACCAGCTCCCCTGCTCTGCACAACTTTCCCTCCCTCCAGCCTACCATGGAGTCATGCTTCTCCTAAACAAGATATAAGGCCTCTCTAGCTCACATTTTTTTTTTTTTTTTTTTTTTTTTTTTTTGGCAGATGCTTTTGCTAGCCTCACTCCTCTCATTCAGATGCATCTTACTTTCCTGAGAGCTGCACTGGGAGTGCTTCTGTGGGGAGGCGTGGGCCAGCACTCTTCCCATCAGCGGTATTCAGTGCATGCTCGTTGTTCTGGTATGTTCTGTTCTAGAACTGTCTGGGACTCGCTGCTTCATGAGGCCGTGCTTCCCAAAGGTCTCTGTTTGGAGCGTTCCCGACATGACATGCACTTTTTGGGGGGGTGGGACTCTGAAGGCCACCTCACTCCCTTCTGTGTCTTATAGATTCAGGAAGACCATGGGATCTCTGTGTCTCATGCTGTCTTCATCCCAAGCTGTCAAGGGTTTGAGTCTGAGGTTGACACAGAGAGGCTGTGAGTGTGTGTCCTTGCCTTCCAGCTCCTGCCTGATCTAGGGCTGGGCAGCCATTATGTTCTATGTGACATAACAGGGTGGCAGCAACCCCGGGGTCTGTGTGGCAGATAGGCAAGGCCAGGTTGTATGAACTTTGCTGTTGAAGTTAAGACTGGGCTTCCTTCTTTCCCACTGGTATTTTTGTGTAAATTGGTTAACAGCATATTGACCAGTGCTCAGTAAGGAAGGAGAGGTCACTCCTTCAGTGGCTCCAGCCAGTGGCTCACATTTAAAAGAAAGCCCAAGTTGATAGGCACAGCTGCCTTTTCCTCTAGTTCCTCTTAGACTTGGGCTTTCCAGTCCAGGGAGCCCAGGGCACTGTCTCTGTGTCCCTGACTGGCTGTTTAATGCTGCTTCTTGGTGCTATAGGGGAAGAATGCATTCAAGCACTGTTTCCACTTGTCCTGACATGGAGCTGGGAAGGTAGCTCAGAGGTTAAAATACCTGCTGTGCAAGTGTGAGAACTGAGTTCAGAAACCCACATGAATGACATGTCAGTGTGGTGACCCACCTGTAATTCTAAGATTAGAATTAAAAAGACAGAGACAGGCTCCCCCGAGAAAGCTGGCTAATGACTCTTGGCCATATTGCTGCATTATGAGTTTGGCTGAGAGAGCTTGCCTCAGTGGATAAGATGGAAGGACATACATGTGCCCACATACAGGCAAACCCATGCATGTACACACACACACACACACACACACACACAAACACACACACACCACTGCTGTGAGAGTACCCATGCAAGTGTACACACACACACACACACACACACACACACACACACACACACACACACACACACCACTGCTGTGAGAGTACCCATGCAAGTGTACACACACACACGCACACGCACACACACACACACACACACACACACACACACACACCACTGCTGTGAGAGTACTTTTGAGGACTGAACCTTTTGTTAGTTGGTGCTGTGGAGCTTTCTCCTCATTTGCATTGTGCTCAGCGTAGAGCAGCAGCCACTGGCTGTCAGAGAGGACACCTGTACCCCTGCGGTGTGAGAGGGAACAGAAAGCTGTGGTTGCCCAGAAGCATGGGAGAGAGCAGGCAGAAGTCAGGCGGCCCTGTGTAGCCCAGGGTGGTGAAGAACGCACAATACGAAACTCCCAACCAATGGTCTTCCTGCTTTAGGTCTCGTTTTCTCAGCCGCAGCTGTACCTGTCCCATAAGGCAGCACGGATTCTGTGAATAGAGGGATAAAGGTAAAAGCAATCTTAAACTTCTACCAGTTTCCATTAAGAGAACATAACAAAAGATCATTGAAAAATCTCCCAGCCAGCTCGAGCTTCTAGATTCCATTAGAAGCATGGAGCCCTTCTTCCCCATGAGCCTCCCTTCTCATGAAGTTGAGCTTTGAAGAGGATGAAGGGAGTAGTCACAGGACAAATAAAAAACATAAGCAGTAAAGCAAGGTGTGGCATCGGGAACCTCATGGCAACCCAGAGGTCAGTGAGTATAGCTGTTTCAGAGGATGCTTGGGGGCAGGACAGGGCAAGGACAGGACCTCTTGATGACTGGTTTCCATCCGAGGAGTCAAGACAGCACCAGCTCCTGCTCCTTCATGAGCTCCTTGAGGGTGGCTGGACGGTAGTCAGACTGCGGTCCAGGACACGAAGTCAAGGAAATACAACAGCCACTTTATTTACCTAAAGTGTTATGCAGGATTAACATTTGACATTCTGAGCACTAAAATTTGGTCTTTGGCTGCCAGGGAAGGAAGTTGTAATCACCCCTGTTTCTTAAATGCTCCAGGACTTTCTGTCCTTAATGATATTTTGACATAACTCCCAGACCAGTCTTCCCAGGTGTTCTTGAAACTGTCCTCCCCTGGAGAATGCATGCTAAACTGTGATATAAAAACAAGCCTAGCCAGGGCTGGAGAGATGGCTCAGAGGTTAGGAGTACTGTCTGTTCTCCCAAATTTCCCAAGTTCAATTCCCAGACACCACATGGTGGCTCACAACCATCTGTAATGAGATCTGGTGCTCCCTTTTGGCAGGCAGGCACGCATGAGGTCAGAATACTGAATACATAATAAATAAATAAATAAATTTTTAAAATGAGGCTAGTCTTCTGTACTAGTTAGGGTTCTCTAAAGGAAAGAACTGATAGAATGGAGTGGCTTGCAGGCTGTAGTCCAGCTAGTCTGTCAGTGGCTGTCTCCCGATGGAAAGTCCTAAGTTCTAATTCAGTCCCTGAAGCTGGACATCTCCAGTGTACATTAGAATCCTGAAGTTGGCTCTAAGGCCAGTGCAGGGACGACCTTGCCAGTGAGACTGAGGGCAGTCAGCAAAAAGTAAGAATGTCCATCTTCAGTGTTCTTTATGTAGGCTGCCACCAAATGCTGTGGCCCAGATTTGGGGTGGGTCTTCACCTCACATGATCCAGCCATGGAAAAGTCCCTCACAGATGTGTCCAGCTGCTTGAGTTCTAGTTAACTCTACATGTAGTCAATTTAACATCCAAGCACAGCCACCACACACCTCGGTCCCTAGAATCAATGTCCACCACTGGCACAGCTGAGAAGCTCCCTACTCAGAGGTCTCTAGTTAATACCATATTAATAGTTAGAAGGTCTGGCTGGGTGTGGTGGCGCACGCCTTTAATCCCAGCACTCCGGAAGCAGAGGCAAGCGGATCGCTGAGTTCAAGGCCAGCCTGGTCTACAAAGGAAGTCCAGGATAGCCAAGGCTATACAGAGAAACCCTGTCTCGAAAAACCATTTTTAAAAAAGTTAAAAGGTCTGATATTTGCCTTATGTCATTTCAGTGCATGATCAGTTTACTTAAAATGTAAGACAAAGCAGCAGAGGGGGTGTGGTGGGGCAACCAGTTCCCCAGATTTGCCAGGCTTATGGGACCCATTCCCAGGAAATACTTTGACATTATGTTACCACCAGACATTGTTTCTGGCTGTCAGCTTTTCTGCCTTCTCTAGAAAGTGATACTTCAATATAAAATTCCTCGGTATCCCATAGTTGAGTTTTTAATGAGAGTGTCAGCCACTGTGACAGGAATTATGAACGACTGTTAAATCAAGGGCCCAGCAGGTCATACGTTCCCACTCCTTTGTTTTATAGATATGAAACTTGAAAGGCAAACTTGGGCAATAGCGCACCGGGTTTACACAGTGAGATGGAATAAAGCTTAAATGTTATTTTAATCAGATATGAATACAGATAAAGCTTCAGACAGGTCTATAAGGTGTTTATACAAATAGAGTTTCTTTCTGTCATGGTGATGGCGCATGCCTTTAATCCCAGCACTCAGGAGGCAGAAGCAGGTAGATCTCTGAGTTTAAGGCCAGCCTGGTCTACAAGAGGAACTTTAGGGCAGGCAAGGCTACACAAGAAGCCCTGTCTTGAAAAACCAAACCAAGCAAACAAAAAATAATTTCTTTGTGCTCTCATTCCCCCTCCTTCCCTTGCAGAGAAACTTTTCCATCACTTTCTCTAACCTCCAGTGGCCTCTGTATTTCTGGGTGGGGTTCCTCACTGGCCCCTCTCTGTGGTTTGGGTACTATCTGGTGACTTGGCACTATGTGATAAGGCTCTAGCCTTCCCTGTTGACCATCACCTGAACCCACCACCCCACCACATGCATGGTTCCCAACTCTGCCTCTGCTCACTGTAGTTGACCACAATCTTGAGGAAGTGGCTACACACTGTGCACCTCCTTAGGACTGTTGACCTGCCTTTGGGGACTGACTCATGTGGTATGCTCTGACTATTTTCCTTTATATTATTTTGGTTTGCTTTCTCTGGAGTTAATAATGATGTTTGTGTGCTTTATGCATTGGTTATTGATTCGACAACGGATTCTCCACAGATGCTCGCATCATCCCTTAAGACATCCATTTGCAGCCGGTGTTCTGCCTGTTTCATATTCTTGGGGGACTTTCTCTCATTGCCTTCTAAACTACTCCAGCATGAAGAGTTGCCCGCTGTGCCAGCTTTGACCTGCCGACTCTGTGCTCCGTTATCTCATGCGTCTTTTATGGCTTCTCTTTCCTGGATCCCATGTGTTGCTCTTTCTTTTTTAAAAAACATTTTATGTTTATTCTTTGAAAATGCCATACATGTATACAATATAGGTTCCCACAACTTAACGAGGCACCAGTTTGAGTTTTCCAATACTACATTGTTTTAGCTTCCTTGCTGCTGCTGTTAAAGTCACTCTGACCAAAAATAGCTCAGTGGAGGAAAAGAGTTTATTTCTCTTTATATTTTCAACTATAGTCCATCATTGAGAGGAACTCAAGGCAAGAGCCGTGGAAAAATGCCACTGACTGGCTTGCCTTCATAGACTCAGGCTTATCTAGCTGTCTTATATAGGCCAGGGCTACCTATGTAGGGATGGTACCTCCCACAGTTGCCTGGGCCCATCCACATCAATTAGTAATCAAGATACTCTCCCTCAAACATGTCCAGAGGCCAGTATGATCTGTGCAATTACTCATTGAGGCTTCTCCTCTCAGACTGACAATGGAGGCTAACCATAGGGGAAGTGACATGTTGAGACCTTCCATTTATACTGGAAATCATCCTGTCTTCACCTTCAAATGATGAAGACTGAGAACTGTCCTCACTCAGAATTGAAGGTACCACTCTGTTATTGCCTAATTCAGGGTTACCTCTAAATGTCATTGTTATTCTTGATCCTTACACAGTTGAACCTACTCCATTCTCTCCAGAAATATGTTAAAGTTTTTCTGTCACTAGGATTTCAGAACTACCTAGTGATACAGTATAGGTCTACCTTGATGGGTTGTGCAAGCCACTGATAGATCTTTTCAGCTTGGAAAGTCAAACCCTTCCGTTCTGGAAGGTGCAGTGCTATTTCTGAAGGATTCCTTTCTTCCCTTGCATTATTTTTCTCTAAAATTACCCCTTAGGGATGGTACCAGTCGAGTTGAGTTCACTCTAGACTTAGCTGGGTGGCTGCTTGGTTGGGAAAAGCCCATGGCTATTTGTAGACCTCCCCACTTAGAGTGATTATATCACCCCAGAAGACCCTAGCCCCTATAGGAAAATGTGAATACACAATGTATACCTTATTATGATTGCTTGAATATGCTTTGGAACCGGCTGACGCATCTGGTTCTGTCAGAGCCAAGTAAAGAGAGAAGCTGGAAGACCATCCTCATGCCTCCGTTTGGTCCTCTCACCTTCACTGTCTTAGTACCCACCCCCCAGGTCTGGCAACACACTGGTTCCCTTCTCCAGGAAATACATCTCTGGGTGCAGGTAAAGGTGTGGTAGGCATTCCTGGCCACCTAGGTTGTCTCTCCATCTCCATCTTTCTGGAAACAACTTACTGTTTATTCCTGAGCTCTGGAGGGGTGTGTGTGGGAAACTTTGAAGAATAAATTTACTTTTTCTTGATTTCCTCCATTGCTGCTTCAGGACTCAGCTTGCATTGGCCAGATAAATCTGTTCGCACACATCCATGTGATTTACTTTTCCAAAATTATGTGACTATTGTTTCTTCTCTGGTTCTCCTTATCTTTGTGTACAATTTTGGGAAAGAGACAAAAACAGTAATAGGTGTTCTCTCCGCCCTCTTTATGTAGAGGCCACTGACGACACAACAACAACAAGCGTAGAGCCCCCACGGGCTCCCTGAAGTTGCTATAGTTACTATCCACAATATTTATGATGTTTCCTAAGAAAACGCTCTTCCCAGATCCCATCACCTTCACTGGCACTGTCAGGTCACCCTGTCCCTGCCACTGTCTGTCTCAGTTTCACATGGGAAGCAGAGTTTTATTTTGGAGATGACACTGAGTTTGGGGTCAAAGGACTGGGGCTGAAGGCTGGGTCAGCCTCTTCTTTGTTGTGTCTCCCTAGCCAGAATAACCAGACTGTTTGAAATGTGTTCCCCACCGCCCCGCCCCAACCATGGGAATTATAACATAAACCTCTTTGGACTGTTTGGAAAATTACATGCTGAAAACATCCGCAGGAATGCTGTGAGCAGTCCCCGGCACCTGGAAGGTTCTGTAAATGCTGGTTGACCGGATGGAGAATATTGGGTTTTGGAATCAGAGAATATATGGGATAACCTCTCCCCGCATCCAAATCCATGTACTGAAGTCTTAATCTCCAACAAGTCAGAATATGACTCCATTTGAAAATAGAGTCTTTAAAAAAAGGTAATTACAGTCAAGTCTGGGTGGCTACCAATGTAAGACAACTGCTTTCCATAGAAGAAGTGAAATATGAAGACCCAGGGACGTGCAGAGAAAGGACCCTGAGAGGACATTTGGAGAAGATGGCCCCCTACAGAACCAACCAACCTGCACCAGCATCTTGACCTTGAGTATCTAATCATCCCAGCTGAGATAAATCAATTCCTGTCATTTTAAGTTCTGCAGTTGGTCACAACTTTTACAAACGAGTACAAAGGACCTGGGTTCAAGCATCTGATTTGCCGCTCAGGTACATCTCTCTGAGCCATTGGTCTCATTTGTCAAATGGTGCTAATAGCAAAGTAAAAAAAGTAAGATGACAAGAGGTGTGGGCTTGGCATGGCTTGGTTAGTGGGCTAGTTGGCAAAAGCATGCCTTTGGAGGTTGTTTCGGGGCTCAGCCACGGAACCCTGCGCGGTAAAGGCAATGTTATAAGCCACTGTTTGGGTGGATGGGCTGGTGGGCACGTGAGTTCTGTTGTGAAAGTTAATGGCCATCCAAGCAGAGCCACTAGCTCATCAGCAGACAGCATCGACCCTTTAATACAGTTCCTCATGTTGTGGTGACCCCCCCCCCCAAGCATAAAATTATTTCATTGCTACTTCCTGACTGTGATTTTGCCACTGCTATGAATTGTAATGTAAGAATATCTGATACGCAGGGTATCTTATATGTGAACCCTATGAAAGGGTCGTTCAACCCCTCAAAGAGGCTGTGACCCACAGGCTGAGAACCACTGTGTCAGAACCACAAAACAGGAAAAACATAGTCATTACTTAGTATCTACAGTGGCATACCTCCAGGATCACTGCAGGTACCGAGATCCAGAGATGCTTAAGCATCTTATGCAAGATGAAGTCTGTTGGCAAGTAACTTATGTATTTACTCTGCAAATAGCCATCTCTCGATTCCCACACTACCTAAAACAGTGCAAGGGCTATGTAAACAGCTGTCATCCTGCACTGCTTAAGGGATGGCAAGAATAAAAAGTGCATGTTTGGAACGGATGCAAGTTTTGTTTTTGTTGTTGCTTTGTTTTTGTTTTGTTTTGATTTTTCGAGACAGAGTTTCTCTGTAGAGCGCTGCCTGACCTGGACTCACCAGATGCAATTTTTAAAAACCTATTTTGCCTTTGTGGCTGGGGAGTTCCACAGCTGTGGGGCTCCTGGCTATGTATGGAAGATACCTGTACTGATTCCTACCCTGATGATAGTCAGTGAGCTGGAACGGCCATTGGCTGCTGGGTTTCTCTGTTGGGTGATCTTTGCCATGTCCTTGAGCTGCAACCGTACACCATCCCTGAGCCCCTCAGTAAAGTGCATTTTAGTCATGGGACTCCTCTGTCCCCTGCTACACTGACGACTGAGTAATGCATCTCCTAATGAAGGATGCTAAATATTATCCCGTAATCTTGAGAGAGCTATGTTTTTAAGGGTCGGGATTTATTTCTGGATAAGGCCTTTCCCTCCCCTCCTCTCCCAAACTCATTCCCATCCTATGTTTACTACTGCTAATAGCGTGGACCAAGGTCACCGTGACATGAGGAGGAGGAGTGGAAGGGGCGCAGGACCAAAGCCGTCTTTACCTTCCTCGGAAGAAGCCTCCACACTGCTGACCAGATCAGAAGCAGAATTACGCATGTCATTGACATCGAAGATTCAGAACAAACAGGAAGTTGGAACCGGAGGGAAATTCCCAGTGAAATTTGAGCTAGTAATGTGTGTTCAGAGGCAAAATGGCCAGAGAGGCTGTGATCTCCTACACTTATACGTGACCTGTACCTAACATAGACCCGATAGCCCAGTTCCGGGCTTAGGAGCACGACTCACTCTACACCTTTAACCTTTGGTTGCTCTATCTGTAAAGCAGGGTGAGAACTCTGCGTGCGTTAATACGTGTGAAACGTTACAGCCGTCCCTGGTGTGGAGCCTTTGCTTGTGTTAGCAGATGAGTGTAAGGGTAGTAGGCCTCATATTGTCTGCAGGACTTTCACTGTGGGTATGGCCTGCCAGTGGGCAGACTGATCAAAACATCTCATCTGCTTAAGAGTCTTCTGGACGCTGAGGTGTCAGTCCTATCCTGTGAAGGGGAGTTGGATATCCGCGTGTTTCCTTATGAGCACGCAGTGCTCTATAGAAGCAGAAATCTTGGAACGAGTGTCACAGCAGTGGATTCAAGCAGAGACTAGATTCTCCAAGCTTGAGTCATACGGTTTTGTTTCTTTAAGGCCCTTGGCTAATGATTGAGCTACTAAAAATGGCAATTGTTTCAGCAAACAATTGGCAGCGTCTTGTGTGAAGGTCTGAGGCTGGCTCAGTGGCCCTCCCAGTTGGCTGTGTTTGTTTTGAGGTGACTTGGGTCTTCGGAGGGGTGGAAAAGGGAACAGTAAGGGCATCACAGTGAGCAGAAACCCTAGAGGCCATACTTAGGTGGCTTTGCTTCCTTTAATGGTTGTGTGCTAACAGGTGAACCAATTACGTCTGCTGTCTGCGCCCTCTGTTCCTGCCTCTGAGTCTCTTCTACTGTTCTCTACAAAGCCAGAAGCTGGGATATTTGCCTACAGAGAAAGATGATGTCTGGAGGTTCTTGGGCTCTTATACAATAACGCCCACAGCCTCTGAAAGCCTGGTCACTGGAACTTGCGCACAAGACACTTTCCATCTCACACCATGATCCCCCTATATCTTCCTAGCTGCTTCTCCCAATGACCCTCTGTCTGAGTCACCTCCTGAGCCTAGCAAGAGTGGTTTGGGACTGACCTCTGACACATATAGGCAGGACATGCACTCCTGACACAGTCTGTTTCCTCTGAGCCTCAGTTTAAAGCAGCATTACCTTTTCTAGAATAAAGAAGGTGGGTTTTGTTTGCTTAGCTAGCTCCTTCTCGTTCTTTAATTGTAACTCATTGGCCTTTTCCAGAAAGTTTGGTCGTTTCTTCCTCTGCTGAGCTATGCTAGAGCCATTCTCCCACTAGATTGTGTCTGCTTCTTGACTGAACGATTCTATAGGTGGTACGTGAATTGTCACAGGTTGAGGATCTCCTCTAATGAACCACAATCTCTTAGTGCATATATTTAGTTTATGAAAACAAAACAAAGCCAAAACGCTGAACTCCAGGGAGCTTGGAGGTCGGGGGGAGAGGGAGTTCTCTGAAAACACTTGACCCCAGGGATGACATTTTCTGTGCCTTCTTGCTGAATCATCTTTCCCCCAACCTTTGGAGTGAATTGCCCTGCCTCAGGTGCCCTTCTGTCCCTTACTGTGTCTGATCGATGAATTGCTTCAAAGAATACCAGGGTGGATATCAGACCAGAATGGCAGTAAAACTTGGTCTCAGCTAGGTGGCCTTGAACAAATTACTTTTCTTTACAGGGCCTCAGTTTCCCTCTTCATACAATATGGTGGCCAGAAAGGATGAGCTAGTTTTGTGACTCAAAGACTGTTTTGTCTGAGAATGCTTTGAGCATAACCCAAAAGTGGATTACAGAGTTATCTCCATTATCTCTGCGGTCGTGGCAAACGATGGTATCCATGGAACCTCTTGAAAGGGCTTAGAGACCATCACCCATGATTCCTATGGCTCCTAAGAACTTGTAACTTCATTGGCAGCTGACACTAGTGATGGGTCCACTCCTACCTGTACACACACCTCCAGTTTGTTCACAGTGCTTCCCTTTTTTTTTTTTTTTCAACAAAACAAATAGATTTTTTTGAGGCTCCAATGTAGCCAACTTATATATTTACTCCTGGGGTAAGCACACCACCTTGAGGGGATACAACTGATCTATGTGCAAGGACGTCTAGCCAAGGGCGGGGATGCATGCTGGGAAAGTCTTGGTCCTGTCGGAGACTCTCATAGACACCTCCCTCTTGGAAGCAGAGATGACAGTTGCTTCTTTGCTGGGCCACCCAGCAAAGTGCCTGTGTTATCCAGACAGCAGGTTAACAATGTTCGTTAAGATGCTTTGATGCCCTCCTAAGGACAGGAGACAGCCAGCCTCTGCCCTCTTGGCACTTGGGTGGGAACAGCAGACAACGAAGCAAACAGTAGCTATAAAAACTGATAAGAGTATTATGATGGGGAAAAATATGGTGCCGCCAGAGAAACACGGAGAGGCCCCTGGGCTGGCCTAGAGAAAGTCAGGGAAGGCTTTGGGGAAGGAGTAACCTCTCCCACTCCCAGCTCAGAGTCAGCCATTGCAGAGTCATTATACCCTAACTGTCACTAACATTGCAGATGAGGTCCCCTCACCTACCAGAGAGCCACCATTAGTCATTTGCTAGTTCATTACTTGAGTGCATTTACCACTAGCCAATAGGCAGAAATTTCCTCCAGAAGACAGACAGTGCTGTCCTATACTGTCACCTCTGGACTTCTTTTTCAAGAATGTCCAGTGTTCAGTACATTTAGAACAGCTTTGATTTCTATTTATTTATTTATTTATTTATTTATTTATTTATTTATTTATACTTTGGCTGGAGACATGGTTCAGTTGGTAGAGTGACTACTTCTTGAACACACACACACACACACACACACACACACACACACAAACAAAAACAAAAACAAAAACAAAAAACAAGAATCTGATCCCCAGGACCCCAGTTAAAAAATAAAGAAAACTGCTGGGCATGGTAGCACCCACACTTGTCCCCCCAGAAATGACCAAGCAGAGACAAGGAGGATCTTGTAGGTTTCAGCCTCTTGTGTTTCAGGCTAGTGAGAAATCTCAAAGGGCAACGGGGAGGAGGTAGAGACAGCACCTGAGGAACAACTGGGCTTGCATACACATACATGTCACATGCATACATACACACACACACACACACACACACACACACACATACATACACACATACACATTCTTTTTAGGATAATTTCATACATACAGAAAAGTTTCAAACATAGTTCAGCAAGATGCCGTGTGCACTCCACCCACCTCTGCTTCTTTGATTGACATCTGTGTTGGCTAATCTCAGATGGCTTGAGGGAGCCCTAAGCTAAGGTAGCAGCCTCTGGCTGCGTTTGTGAGGGTATTTTTGAAGAGCACTAGATCCTGCGGGCTCTGACCTAGTCAGTCCAGCCCCTCGGTGGATTCAAAGCTTGAACAGACACTTGGAAGGTGCAAAGTGGGGCCTAGCTGGAAGAAGAGTCATTGGAACATTTCTCTGAAAGATGCCAAGAGGCCCTGACCCACCCTCCCTCTCTACCTCTTCCCCCACCCCCTCTGTCTCTCTTTCTCTCCTTCCTGGCCACCATGAACTGAGATTTCCCTGCCACATGATATTCTCCCCCACCTCAGGTCCAAAGCCGCAGATCTAGCTAATACTGAGCCCAAATCCCTGAAACCACACCTCCTCTAAAATTGCTTTTTATAGGTGTTTGTCAAGACAACAAAGAAATGTAAGACAACTTCTAAAGTGTATGGTATTTTGTCATAGTAGGCCAACATTGATACTTCACTCAGTTTCCTCATGCTTACCTGTTACCGTCTGTGTTTGCTCGTCTGGGATCCAACCCAGAGCAGCACATCACATGACATTCAGCAGGTGCTGTGTCCTCAGGCTCCTTTCAGGCTGTGAGGTTTTCCGACTTCCTTTGTTGTGCCGGCCTTGATGCTTTGTGGGGTGCCAGCCCCACTGTCTCTCCAGTGGAAGATCTCTGATGATTTTCTCACAGGTAGACCATGAGTTTGGGAGAGCAATACCCCAGAGACGAGACCATCTGCTCACATCCCAGTAAACGAACCTGCTCTCCCCTCCTCCTCCTGAGTTGCTGTCGACTGTGCTCGCCAGTGAGGGAACATCACCTGGTTGCTCCCTGGTTAGGCGGTTGTTTTCCTCCATTTACTGCTTGTGGTTTTGGGAGGAAGTTGGTCTATGAAGTTCAAGGTTAAGGAGCTGGGACTAGTATTGAGTGCAGGGTAGCTACCTGCCTTACTTCGAATTCTCTTACATGAAGACGCAGTATTTTGTTCACTAATTCATATCAGTTTGGATCCCAGATGCTTTATTGTTCAGTTTTTCAGCATTTCATTTGGAACTACTTCCTTGGACGCCTGTGGTGCTTACACATACACATATACATACACACACACACACACACACACACACACACACACACACAGAGAGAGAGAGAGAGACAGACAGACAGACAGAGGGCGCAATGTAGGTAGCTTGTCTGTTTCATGCACTTTCATATTTCTGCTACTACAATGTGCCTTAGGGTTCCCTTGCATATTTTGTGCACCAATGCCAGGGTCAGCCATTTTCCCAAGGATCTCTGGATTATTTGATACTTGGTTTGTGTTTTGTTTTGTTGTTGTTTTGTTTTTTGTTTTTTGGTTTTTTTTTGTCACTGGGGTGTCATTTGTTTCAGGTCCTCTCAGATGACAAAATAAGGAATTACATGCTCAGTGGGCATGTAGCTCTAAACATATGCACGTTTCTATGTATAAAAACGTCTGTCTGTGCTAAGCTGAACAGAAGCTTTCGCAAATACCTCCAGCTCTAATCTGCTACCCATGGCCCATTCTCTGTAGCTCCCTTTATCTGGAAGCTCCACTCTGACAGTTCATCAGTAAAACGGAAGAGATTGCAGAAAGCCAAGCTCTAAGTGGACCATGTGTACTGTGCTTTTCTCCTCCAATGACTTAGGGATCATTGCAGAAGATGGGGAGGAAAGAATGTCGGTGTCAGAGGTCAGAGGCAGTGGATTGTTACAGTTACACAGTGTCTCCTGGACATAACAAGACAGCTGCACATAAGCCACAGCAGTTCCAACAGTGTGTACAAGACCTGTGCAAGCACAGGCCAGACCAAACCCTGGCAGGAAGGCGGAAGTTGGGCACACATTACCAGCATCAGCCGAGGACTTACTGGCAATTTTTGGTTTCTAGGAGAGGAAGGGTCAGCTTCCTCTGGAAGTGTTGTAGCCTCTGATAAAAGGCCATGTTCCAATGGAAGGCCACACATCCAGGAATTGACATTGATGGCACAAAGGGGGAGCGGGGAGACTCAGTGTTGGATGGGAGGGAAAAGGGGTGGATCTGGAAAGAATTGGAGGTGGGAGAATGAATGTGATTAAAATTCACACACAATTCTCAAAGGAAAAAATGTTTAAAGCTGAAAAGAATAAATCTGCTATCCAGTTAACTGTGCACTCCCAGTATGTGTCTGTTACTTGCATAGCACACTAACCAGGTACCTGACAGAGAGAACTCGAGATAGAAAAGTTGTATTTTTACTCACAGTTTCTTAAGGTTTTCAGCCCACCATTGCAAGAAGGAATGACAGAAGGAGTTTATACTGGTGACTGTGGAAGACAGGAAATGTGGCTAGAGCTAGGACCAGGGCTTTTCAAAGCCCACATCTAATGACCTACTTTAGCCAGCTGGTCCCCATCTCCTGAAGACTCCACAGCCTTCAAAATAGCATCATAGCCTGAAGGGCAAGTATCCAAACACGAGTGGTCAAGATTTAATTTATATGTATTACTGAAATAGTATTTTTTTATATGAAAGTACACAAGAAATCAGTTGACCTTATATGTTAACTTTACACTGGTTTGTCAGTTCCAGGGACGTGCGATCAATTATTTCAGGTTTTCTGTACAGACAAGTCTGTCCCCTGTAAGTTCTGCAGATTCCTTAATGTTATCTCAGTAAGAAGGATTTTTCAGTCCAACACTGAACATTAGTAACAGGAGAGGAAATGCTCACGACTTTAGTGGAAAAGCAGCTGAGTTTTTTGCCAGTAAGCTGATACCACTGGGAGTGGACTTTGAAGTTTTTCTCTGTCAGGTTCAGGATGTTCTTTTTGGTACCTAGTTTGCCAAGAGTTTTATCATGAGTAAGTATCAGTGTTGTTGCATGTGTTATTGGTTGACATGCAGTGCTTTCCCTCTGCAGGGGACTAGTGCACACACAGTAACTTCCGGAGCTTGAGCCAGCCTTGCATGCCTAGACTCCGACCTTCTTGACTGTTGGTGATATTGACTCCATCCTGTGCACCGCTGCTTTGCTGACTGTAGTTTTACTTTGGGCGGTGTCTTCATCTGGTTCTAAATTAGGACATGCTGGCATCCTGGAATGAGTTAGGAAGGTTATAAGCTATCAATGCAGCTGAGTGTGGTGGCGCATGCTGAGGTAAGGGCTGAGGGGGCAGGAACTGCCGTGAGCTCAAGATTAGCCTGGGCTATAGGATGGGCATCAGGGCACCTAGCACTTAAATAGCAAGACTTTGTCGCACAAAAACAAAACAAAAATAAATAAGTAGAAATACAAATTTTAAACAGAGGCCTAATCAGATTATGTTTTTTCCCTATGTAAGACTTAGTAGTTTATTTCTCTCGGGAGGCAGAGGCAGGTGGATCGCTGTAAGTCCGAGGCCAGCCTGGTCTACAAAATGAGTCCAGGACAACCAAGGCTACACAGAGAAACCCTGTCTCGGAAAAAACAAACATACACACACACACACACACACACACACACACACACACACACACCAAACAAATAAGTTAGTCCATTTCATTTAATTATCAAATTTATGAACATAGAATTATTCTTAGTGTTCCCTTATTTTAGTGTTCTCATGTTCAATAGTACTCACTGATACCTTTGAGTTTCTCTTTTTCCCTAAAAATCAAGTGCACGTTATGATCTGCTTTGTTTCTAAAAGAAATTTAAGTATAACAAAGCACAAAAATAATGCCTGAGAAAATGAGCCGAGTTAATCCAGGTAAACACGGACACCTGTTATTTTCATGCACACACTCAAACATTCTTCTGCAAGACTCTGCAGACTCATAGATTCACACGTGCGCACTCCCTTCAATCCCCCAGAACAGACAGTTTTCCAGAACTCTTCCGTCATGTCTCCTGAGGTTCAGCAGCAAGGATGAGTGTGTGGGACCAGCCTTCACCTCAGACTTTGGGGTCACCTGTTCCCTTCCAATTTGTTCACTGTATTGTCCCTTTACCACCTGTGAAACAACAGGTCCTTCTCAAATTCTTCCTCCATAAATTTACCTTTCTTAAACCTTTTTGAGAGCCTTGTATCATTAAGTTACTCTAGCCAAGCAGTGGTGGCGCACACCTTCAATCCCAGCACTCAGGAGGCAGAGGTAGGTGGGTCACTGAGGTCGAGGCCAGCCTGATCTACAGAGAAAGTTCCAGGACAGCTAAAGCTACATAGAGAAGCTCTGTCTAGAAAAATTAGGAGGAAGATGGAGAAGAAGGAGGAAGAAGAAAGAGAAGAAGAATGAATGAAAGGGAGGAAGGAAGGAAGGAAGGAGAGACATTTCTCCCCATTCTCATCACTGAGGACATAAAACATTCATCTTTTTCTTCCTTTTCTTTTTGACCTTCTGATGCGACCAAACTTGATTTTTAATAAATATTTTTCTACCTTTTTTTTGTTTTCTTTTTTTATCTTTCTTTTTTTTTTTTTTTTTTTTTTTTTGTCACCAAAGTTACCGCCTCTGTTGTTCTTCAGTTTTATACTTAAATGGATGTCCATAGGTACAAAATCTGGAAACTGTTTAATTGTTATCCCCTCAGCTCTGGCATCCTCAGCATCCTAAGTAGGGCAGAACTGCCAGCAAGCCCAGCAAAGTCAAGATTCTTACCCTGAAGATGAGGCTGCTCTCATGTCTTCCAGAAGCCTGGATGTAGCACTTGAAGGCTTTCATGCCCTTCTCAAACATTCTTCTGTCAGCTGTGGCCGTGGCCACCGGCAGAGCTGACTGTGTTTCTCTGGAGGCTTATCTCCTGCAGAGGGCATTTTTGGTTGATGGCCAGGAAGTTGATGTAAGCCTTCTCCACAGGCATCAGGAACACCAGAGCGCTGCCTCAGTGGCCAATGTGCAGCTTCAGCAGTGCGTGGAGGTGCTAGGGAGGCACATCTCCTGGTGGCAGTAGATAAACAGAGCCAGCTCCCATAGTTCGAGGTCCACTAGGCCACCAGCCAATGAGCATAGGAGAGCCTAAATAAAACAGATGGGGCTGCAGACAGGACAGTGAGGGATATTCTGTGGGCTCTGAGGGACTTGACCAAAGCTGGGATTCCTAGGCCACACAGCAGATCACAGAGCAATCGATGAAAGGCAGAAAGTTGAAAAGGCACCCTCCAGTGACAGATGGCAGTGAAAGTATCACTTGGAGTTTGAATTCAGACTTTGGCGGTTTAAAGCTTGTGAGAACTGTTTGCTCACTTCAAGGGAGATACTGCAGTTTCCTTAAAGTGGTTTGTGCTGCTCTTTTTCATTTCAACATTCTGTAATTTGTACTTCTTCAAAAACTTCCATTAATGGGAGTTTTCTTTTCCTTATTTATTTATTTCTTTATTCCTCCATGGGCCCCTTTGTCCTGCTTTTTTCTTTGTTCGTTTGAGACAGGGTTTCTCTGTGCAACAGCCCTGGTAGTCCTGGAACTTGCTTTGTAGACCAGGCTGGCCTTGAGCTCACAGAGATTGACCTGCCTCTGCCTCTCAAGTGCTGGAGTTAAAGGGGTGCACAACTCCCTGGTCCCCAACTCCTTTTGCAGACACTTTCTCAACTTAGTAGCCCAGGCTAACAAACTCATCAATACTCTCTAAAGCACGGCTTCCTAAGTATCGGGATTACAGATCTGAGCCAGCACATCTCAGCCATTTGAGAGTGATTGCTAGAAAACACATCATCACCACCATCATCGTCGTCGTCATCATCATCATCATCATTGGTTTTTTTTCAAGACAAGGTTTCTCTGTGTAGCCCTGGCTGTTCTGGACTCACTTTGTAGACCAGGCTGGCCTCCAACTCACAGTGATCCGCCTGGCTCAGCCTCCTGAGTGCTGGGACTAAAGGTGTGTGCCACCACACCTGATGAGAACACACCATTATAAGCACATAAAAGCTATTTGGCCACTTTCTTGCTTCTGCAATTTAATGTTTTAGGGGCCGGAGAGGTAATTCAGTTGGTAGACTGCTTGCTTAGCATGCATGAAACCCCAAGTTCAGTTCCCAGCATCACATAAACCAAGTGTGGTGGTGCATGCCTGTCACCTCGGCACTCGAGAGGTTAAGGCAAAAGAGGATCAGGAGTCCATGACATCTTTGGCTACATAGGACTCTTGTCTCAAAAAAAAATATTAATGACATTCGAATGATGTTCACAATTTTCTCTCCTTTCCTATCTTGCTCACCCCAGTCCCTAGACTGAGGAACAACACTGTGCATACCTGGCATTGCTTGGAGGGTCACACTGCAAAACTCAGTTGACTTCAGGTACACCTGTCCCCCGAGCCATTACGCCAGTGCACACCAAGATCCCGTTCTGCAGTCTGTGCAACTCCGTGACTAGTTTACTGCACCTGATCTTCCCATGGGATCACAGGGTCCTCATTCACTGCAACAAAACTTCCAAGGCCTTGGGTACATGCCCAGGGGCAGGAAAGGACCATGCAACCACCCGTGTCTCCTGCTTATGAGTCCATCTCTGCTGGCATCTCTCATCTGCCAGACACACCTCCCAACTCAGATCTGGCGCCAAGTACGGGAGCTGCAGCACTAAGGAAGCACAGTGCTCCGGAAAGGAGCCTTAGTGATGACTTGAAGGGCCACCATGGGATGGCCAGTCACATCTTCCACCCAGACCCAAAGGCGATACATCCAGTCCCTGTGAATGCATCTTCCTGGTTTTTAGAAGAAAAAAAAAAAAAAAAAACTAACAGTGCAGTTTAGAAGTTTGTATCATGCAGCAAGGTGGCTCTTGTCTGTAACCTGCAGGGAAAGGGGTAAGACAGAAGGAGCCATCTTTGTATTTCTTTCCAATACTCATAATTTATGGCTTTTCTCTCTTGGTTAGCCCAGGTAGAAGTGTAATAAAGTAAAATTGATATTTTCTTAGTTCTTTGAGAGTTTCATACAACATATTTTGATCATATTTACCCCCATACAGCTCTTCTCAGATTGACTTCTTTTCCCATTCCAACAAACTTTGCTTTTGTTTTGTTTTCATAATCCTTTGAGACCAATGTGTGCTGCCCCAGTATTCTAGGATGTTCAGTCTTCCACAGGAAAGCAGTCAGTTTAGCAGGGGCTATGCTCTCAGAGAACACTGTCTCTCCCTCTCCTAGCAGCTAACACTTGTCGATAGCTCCACAGCAAGAGGTGGGATTGCGTGCCCACCTAACCGTCTTCACGATCTTGGTTATGCTGGCACATGCCTGGCGCATGCCTTGATAATTTCTGTGTGTGCATATCTGCAGTTGTCCTCCTGTGTCCACAGCCCCTCTGCAGCAATGACCCCTGACCCTGGCCGGAGGAGGCAGTGTGTACACTCTCTTTAGGGATGAGCACTTTCTGGTCTTTACTTCTCTGAGAAGCAGGTTTTTGGACTTACTGGTTTTCTCTGTTATTTTCCTGTTTGTAATTTTAACAATCAATGCTCTAATTTTTGTTTGTCTGGTTTCTGTTTGCTTTAACTTTAATATTGTTGTTCTTTTCTAGTTTCTGAAGACCTAGCTTATAGATTTTAAGTCTTATTTTATCATATGTTTTCTTATATATTTCTTATATAATGTGTAAATTTCTCTTTACATACTGATTTTGATAAGTTATGTTTTTACTTTTATTCAGTAAAAATTTTAATTTTTTTCTTAAGATGCTTTGGCTCATGTCAGCTTCATAAGTGTATTATTTAGAAATTTTTCATCTATTTCTCTCTTCCTAGAATCTAATTTTATTCTAATATGATTTTATTCTTTGTTAATTTTAATGCTTTTAAATAAAATATATGTCTTTGTGGCTTGGATAATGACATATCTTGATGAATGTTCGATGCAAGCTTAAGAATTTATGGTCTATTATTATTAGGTAGAATAGCTCATCAATATCAGTTAGATCAAGTAAATTTATGCAGCTTTTCTGGCCAGCTCTATCCATATTGATCTTCTGTGTCCTTGAATGATCATTGTAGGAGGGGGTTTGTCTTTTCTCTTTTTCAGTTCAATCATCTTTTGTTAGCAGTTCATGGGGTTGTCACTCACAAACTTTATGATCCACCCATCAAAAACACACCAGTAGTTTCTTCTATAATCAGAAAGCTGTGTGGTTATCACTCTAATTACTTTAGGATGTTCTTATTGCAGCGGTAAGGGAAATTCCCTTTTTTTAAATCACCATTCTCTGTCCCTCACATGATCTTTGAAGCCACTTTTCGGCTTTCTTTATAATTTTTCTATTCTCAACATCTCATATAAAATAGAATCCTACAATCTGTAATCTTTAGTGACTAGCTTCTTTTAATTAACATGGTGTTTCACAGTCCATGTTGTGCCGGGCATTAGTATTTCATCCCATATTGTGCCACCGTCTCACTGTGTGACTATGTTATGCTTTTTATATATTTATTCATTACTTAATGGCGACTTGAGTTACTTCTACCACTATTATAAATATTAGTGTACAATTTTTTGAGTAAACATGCATTTTTCTTCCTCTTGGATATATACCGATTAAGTGACTTGGTAAATCAAATGTTTACTTGTTTGAGAAATTACCCGACTGTTTTCCAAAATAGCTGTACCATGTTAGATGTCTACTAACAAAAAATGAGGATTCTAATCCCTTCAGATTATCATCCCTACGTCATCATCCATCCTGTATTAAGTGGATGTTATGCATGTCCCACTGTGGTTGTCAATTCTTCATTTTTGCCTTTCCCTGTTTGGACGCTTCTGTTGTTGGATGCATACCTGCCCAGCACTCTTAGGTCATTTTAATGAACTGACCAAGGCATTAGCCAGGGCTCTCTAGAGGAACAGAACTAATAGACTGAATCAATACATATGCAAATGGGATTTATTAGAGCAGCTTACAGCTGTGGTACAACTATTCCAAAAATGGCTGCCTCCTGATGGAAAGTCCAAAACTCCAATAGCCGTTCAGTTCCCCGGGGGTGGACATCTCAGCCGGTCTCTGGGATACATCAGAATCCCAAAGAACTAGGCTCTAATGCCAGTGAAGGACTGGGCTTGGCAGAAAGAACAGGAGTAAGCAGTCAGAGAGCAAAGGCTTCCTTATTGTCCCGCCTCACAAGAGCTGGGTCTAGGGTGGGTGCTTCTACCTCAAATGATTCGCCCAAGGAGCCCTTACAGGTGTGCCCAGACCCCTTGGGCTTTAGTTAATTCCAGATGCAGTGACGTCGACAGCCAAGAACGGCCATCGCTGCCCCTTTATTAATTGCAATAATGTTCCTCTTCATCCCTGTTCTCTTCTGTTAACATCGGTTAGTGGGTACACTAATGGGGTTCGGTGTGGCGTGTGGGGGTGCTGGTCAAACCCCTCCTCAGCTTACCAGTATCACTATTCTACACCCGGCTTACTTCCCTTGACATAATATCTTTTGGTTACATCTTTAGTCTATTTTGTCTAAAAGTAAGACAGGTAGTCCTGTCTTCTTCTTTTAGAGAAATAAAAAATGCAGTTTCCACAGATTATATAGCTTTGTTTTTAAATAGTTTTTCTATCTTTTTTTTAATCATATATGAACCTTCGTGTTAAAATTGGTTTCTTGCAGACAACACACACACACACACACACACACACACACACACACACGAGAGAGAGAGAGAGAGAGAGAGAGAGAGAGAGCGAGAGAGAGAGAGAGAGAGAATTAGTTGCCATTTGTAATTGTAATAGGTATCTACTTTCAAATTTGTTAAGATGTGAAAACAAAGTGTGTTCTAGAATCTGTGACATGATCAGAGCCCTGCCCCTCCCTGCCCCAGGAGGTTTGGAGGATTAAGAAAGACAAAGCATTTAAATACTTAGCGCATTATTTGGGTTGGCAGTAAGCACCACTTATTAGCCACTACTACGATTACTATTTAATTGCTTTACAGAGCTCATAACTGATTTACACATTCCAGTCCTATCTCTGCACCCAGGTTGGGAGTAACTACCCTAAACATAGCAATATAGTTCTAGGTTGCTTTTCTGTAGGCACTGTGTGTATTCTCCTTTCTTGTTTGTCCTGCAGTCTATCATTAAGCTCAAAACTCTTGTACCCTTGTGTCTAAGCACCAGGGGGTCACTTACTGACCTCACAAGCACCTCATTGCCTCTCTCAGTTGGAGTTTCCTTCCTGTAAAATGTTTGCACTGCTACCTTTCTGGAAGAATGTGCTTAGGATCCAGAGGTGCCAAACCCATTGGGTATTGCTGTTATTGGTGCTCATCAAATGTCTGTCCCCCGCCAGGCAAAATGCTCCCCGTACTCGGTTCTCCTTCCTACACCCCTTAAAGGAACACTTTGGGCTTTTTTGAAGGGCTAAGGAATGGCTAAAGATGGTCAGAGGAAATACCCTGAACCACAAATCTCTACAGTTAAGTTTTCAGCCACAAACTCAGGCACTGGAAAGGATGGCATTATATTCTGCGTGTGTAATGCAGGGGTCCCTCTCAGCATAGGCTGGAGCCGTTCCCAGACAAGAACTCCCTGAATGACAGTGGCAACAAGAGACAGGGCGTAATCATTCCTTACCCATGCTAAACCAGTGACTCCAGAAGCTATCTGTACACCTTGCTCCCCTCAGCCTTGGCTGCCATGGATGCTTCACCTATACCGTCCGCCTAGTCATTTTCACTTGTTTATTTTTCCCTCGCATCCATTTTCTAGATCTATAGCTTTGGCTTCCTAGGAGTAAATCATTGTCTTTGTTCTGCAGACATTTTAATTGTCAGAGCAACTGTCAGCCTGAGTCTTTGGACCCGGACAAGCTGGGGAAAGACACTGACAGAAAAATCCTGAAGGGATGGTGGTGCAAAGTGAGGCTGGCCCCGTGAGGAACCTTCCGAATTTCCTGTAGTCAGGGGGCTTTATTGTAAAATCTCTGAGTCACCATGGTTAGAAACCCGGCCTCCTGGAACCCAAGGATTCTGGGAAGCTCAGATTTTTTTTTTTCCTTTTTTCCAGGAGTTACATTGTCATGCCTTATGAGTCACTAAGAGTTTTAGTATAATTTTATCAGCTCACAATGTGCATGTGTACATATGGATATAAATTATATATGCGATATGTCTTTATATATACTTAGAGAAAGAATGATGGAAATGTGAATATATATATACATATATATATATATATATATATATATATATATATATATATAGAGAGAGAGAGAGAGAGAGAGAGAGAGAGAGAGAGAGAATTGCAGTTTGCTAGATTACTTAAGCCAAAAAGGCAAAATTTGGGAAAAATAAGTACTTGACACCTCAGTAATTGTAGTAGATATATGCTATTATATATATACACATATACATTATATAGTATATATAATAATAATATATTAATATAGAATTATATAGTAGTATATATTACATATATTATAGTAACAATAATTATATATTATTGATACATATTAATATACATTAATACATATTAATAATAATTAATAATATATGTAAATCCATTTTTCTAAGAATATATGTTACAGAGGACTGCCAGGATGCCTGGGCTGCTTAGACCGCAATCCCTCCCGGCCTGCTTTTAGTAGCCCTCCTTGGGGGTCATGTTGCTGGACCATTGCTTCACCTGATTTGTCCCCTGGAGGACGGGAGTTCCAGCCTCAGTCCCAGGCACTGGCAGCTTCTTCCTGGGTAAAGCAGTAGAGCCCATCCATGGCCGGTGATGAACTATCTAAAGCCCAACAAAACGGTCTGAGCTCAGCTTGTCTGCTGAGACTCTGTCTGCTATCCTCCCGTGCTCCCATCAGCAAATACTGCCTTCCACCCGCTCCAGGCTCCTGAAAAGCAGTCACCATTGCTGTGAGTCTGAAAAACCAACTGTTGCACAGAGACATGTTTATTTTTTTTAAAACCCAGTGGAAAATTTTGACCCAGCCAATGTTGCCCAGCAATCACACGGCAGGAAGAGCCAACTGAGAAACGTGAAGCACCCAGAGATTTGTTTTCCTGCACTTACCCAGGATTTGCAGGGAAGGGGCCCTTTATCCACACTTATGCATGTACAACCGCTTTTGTGCAGGGGTGGGGGGGGTCTTGGTTGTAGAAATATCTCTGTGTACCAGTGCTCACTCCAAAGCTACCATGTTCTCTGTGGTCAGTCTGAATAATAGTGTTGTAAATCAGATTGGAGCAAAAGTCATCTATAATTAGAACCTATTTGGAACCAGACCCAGGCTGCTTTCCTCTCTGTAGCTAGCACCCATCATGAGAGAACCTGAGAGAACTCGGGGCACTCCACTAAGAGGTGGTGTTACCACCTTTGCCTTCTTTCCTTTTAGCCCTCAAAAGGTCAACAACCCTACGCACAGTAGCATTCGGGATTTCCCAGTGTGGATAGGGTGCTTGCTTGGTCTCAAAATATTTCAGCTCATGTGTTGAGTTTCCAGCTAAACAGTCCACCTTTGGATGTCAAGGGCCATGAATTCTTCTCTTGTTGTGTACCAGCGTGCCTGGCTTAGGGCTGGGCTGAGCAACGTAGAGAATCAGTGCACATTTCCAACCTGACAGACCTAGGTGCTCTGAGGGGCTTCTGGGTAAGTAGTGTACACAGGTGTCACCGTGCGTGACCAATAGATAATAAGCCATTTGGTCACCTTGACCTGACTCTTCCATTTTAGTTTGAAATGACGTAGCATGGTTGAGGATGATGAGAAGGAGGTTGGTGAGATGCTGAGGCAACCTGGTGCTGCTCACGTCATGGATCAGTTCTTTTTCATTTTTATTTTGTTTTAATTGAAAAATAAAATCATTCATATCACATCTCATTTGCTATCCCATCCCATGCATCCTCCCATTCCTCCCTCCCTCCCGCTTTCACCCCATCCCCCTTCCCTCTGACTGTGACTGAGGGGGACCTCCTCCCCCTGAATATGATGCTAGGGTATCAAGTCTCTTCTTGATAGCCTGCTATCCTTCCTCCGAGTGCCATCGGGCCTCCCCATCAAGGGGATGTGGCCAAATATGGGGCACCAGAGTTCGTGTGAAAGTCAGTCCCCAGTCTCCACTTAACTGTGGAGAATGTTCTGTCCCTTGGCTAGATCTGATTAGGGGTTTGATGATGACTGCACGTATTGTCCTTGGTTGGTGCCTTAGATCGAGCAGAACCCCTGGGCCCAGATCCGCCCATCATAGTGTTCTTCTTGTTGGTTTCTAGGACCCTCTGGATCCATCTATTTCCCTATCTCCTATATTTTCTCACCTAGAGTCCCAATAGGATGTCCTCACCTCTGTCCCACTTTCCTGGTAAGTGAAGACTTTCATGAGACATGCCCCTTGGGCTAGTGTCCAGTTATAAGTGAGTATATACCATTTGAGTCTCCCTGCTTCATGGACCAGTTCTGAAATGAGGAAGCAGAGTGTCCTGAGTGCATGTTCCCCCATCCCATCCCAGAAAACTCCTACTGTGTGTGCTTAGCTCAGCTGACATCAAGTAACACCCTCAAATGCTGGAACCTGGCCTGTGCCAACATCCTGCCGCCTGCTGTGCTCACTAGACAGGTGTATGGCCCACACGCTTGTTCCTCGCCCCTCCCCTGGGGCTTGTTAGGGTGACCTCACAAAGAACAGTATTCTGAGAAGGACACCCATTTAAAGGGAAGAGATCCCGGAAGGGGTGACTGGGAAAATAGGAGTAGACACACCCTGTGCTGAAACTAGAGAAAGGGGCCTATTCTGGAGGCTTGGCTCAGAGAGGGAAAACAGAGCTGGCTAGCAGGAAGCCACTGCACTTGGGAAATTTAAACCATTGCATGCTGGGTCCTTCTGTTATTGAAAGGGAAGCCAGGAGTTAAGAGAGTTCTTAGCAGGGCTGGCAAGATGGTTCAGAGCATAAAATATTCACTACCAAGGCTGATAACCCGAGTTCAATCCCTGGGACCCACATCATGGAAGGAGAGAGCCAACTTCCAATGGCTGTCCTCCGATTCCTACATGGTACCATGGCATGTGCATACATGTGTGCATGCACTCACGCACACATGCATGCATACATGAATACATGTGGATTCCTTCTCTGGGAGGCTGGGCTGAGAATCTGGCCCCAGAGTTTTCTTCAGCCTTCTGGAGGCTAGCTGAAGAAGGCTCCGTTTTGAGAACTGGGCCACAAAGATGGCCTTCTGGGCAGGGAGGGAGCACAGGGCAGCTGCGCTCAGCTCAGCTGAGGCAAGAAAAATCTGCGTCCCTTCCAGAGGGGAAAGGGGGCCTCTAGCTTGTGAAAGGCCGGACAACACTTTATTAAAATAAAAACAAAAGAGTCAAACAACTAGATTTTAATTCACTGAGCTTAAGAAAAGGACAAGGACAGTGCTGTATGGGAGGGATGGGTGTGTGTGTGCTGCTAAACCTTCCAGTCCTTGGGTTTTTAAACTAAGCTTACTTGACTAGCAGGAGACACTCCCAGGACACTTCCAGGGGCTTGTCTCCAGGGTGCCTTTGATATATTTTTCTTCAAAGAGCCAGATTTTGATACCTTTTGTGTGGGTTAACACATTTGGGTCTGGTGGGTTGTTACCAGCAAGGGTGTCTGCTCACCAGTGTCTAGCAGGATGCTTACCGGGTGGGAGCATTTCCTCCGCCTGTAGACAAGGGCCCGCAAATACACACATGTGTACACACACACACACACACACACACACACACACACACCATGAAATTTAAAACTATCAAAAAAGGAATCTGTAAGTAAGTTTTCACAAAAGAAAAAATATTAAACATTTCAACTTTAAAGCTAAGAACATAATTTGGTGTGTGAGTGAAAGAGGGGGAAATTGTTTTAAGGAATGAGACAAATAAAACTTGGGCTTTCAAAAGTGCTGTAGAATCTGCCAACCAAGCTCTTTCAGAAAACTTGGGAGGGCAACCAGGAGCGGGAGGGGCTCACATTTTAACATGAGAACATAGGGTTTTGGTTGTTATTGTTGTCTTTGTTTTTCAAGAAGACATGTCAGAATTTACAGATCCTCCAACAATCTTCTCAGGAGAATTTAGACCCGGGGAAAAAATACTGCTTTTATTTTTAATAATTTTATATTCTTTTCTTAGATTTTTTAGAATATTCTTTATGCCTACAATTTCTGAAAACCATTTTATATATTAAAATGTATTTATTAAAGGGGATGGCTTTGAAATGACTGATTCTAAAAGAAATTTTATGGAAGGCCTGGAAATGACATAGTCGGAGCCCTTAGTGCCTCTTGCGGTACCTTCTGGGAAGGCTCTCATGCAGCCAGGAGATAGATGCACACCTGCAAGCCAGGCACACCTGTGGGGACCCTGTCTCCACACACAGCCATTTAATGTGTTCTTTCTCCCCTCTGACCTTCCATTTTCTCACTTAAAGGCTGGGGTGGGGAATTGGAGAGATGGCTCCACAGTTAAGAGCGCTTGCTGCTCTGTGGGAGGACCCGGTATCAGTTCCCAGCACCCACGTGACACCTCCCAGCCCTATAACTCCAGCTCCAGGAGGTCTAATACCCTCTTCCATTTCCCACCAACACCAAGCACACAGACATACCTGCAGGCAGAAAACTCATCCACATTAAAATAAATCATTAAAAATTAAAATAAAATTTAGACTCTTGGGGCAGCAGCACTGCCTAACTCGTGGTTATGGTGACTATTGAAGGAGGAATGCTTGGGGAAAACACACAGAGCCCTTTAAGTGCCTTGACGTGGAGTCAGGTTGCAGGCAGGCACTTGTTGGTTGTAAGGGTGCTACTAAGGATGCCAGGTTTAGGCTTGAATGTCCACCCACTTGTATTTGAAGAGTAGCGTCACCTGAAGTAACTGCAGAAGGGCGAAGAAGCATTTCCAATTCTTGATCTTGTAAAACTATTCCAGGCTGGCGTCCACTCCCCTGTAAGGTCAAATGCCAGCTCTAATGGCCTGTGAAACTGTGGTGCTGAATTACACAGGACAAAGGGATTAATGTCAACACCCAGGGGGGAAAATGTTAGTTAAGTGGCATGGAGAATTGAAGAATAAATTATTGGAGCTGGGTAGTCTTAGAGGACTGACTGAGAGGACAGATTTATGCAGTCAGCACCCGTTGAGGCTCCTCCATGGTTGAGTCATTTAAGAAGACAAAGGCATTGTTCCCATGGAGCAGGCAAGTGTGCCTCAGAGGGAGCTGCGTAAATCCCACCCACCACGGTGAAGGCATGTGTGGGTGGTTGTGGGTCCAGGTGGAGAAAGAAACGGCCCAAAGTTGGCCAGAGATCTGCTCACCGTTACGTAATGCCCTCAAACTGGTAAAGAAGGTTTTCGTAGCCTCTCAGAAAGTCTGGAAGACTAGCTCCAGGCATCTGTGGAAGCATTGCATTGCATTGCATTGCATTGCATTGCATTGATGACAGAAATTCAGTGTGAGCCCTGGTAACAGTACAGGGACAGAGCCCAAGAGATCTCAGCAGTGGTGATGCTCTCTGCCCACCCTGACAGAGTAAGCTTTATCTCCAAGAACACATGGAGGAAGGTGAAGACTGACTCCTGCAGGTTGAACTCTCTGTCCCACACACTCATGTATGCATGCAAACACACACACACACAAATGTAAATAAATAATTTTTAAAGATTTATTTCTAGTTAAGGGGGAGAGCGGTATGGGCATGTGAGTCAGTATCCTGTGAAGACCAGACTTCCTAGAATGAGAGTTAACATCAGCAACATCTGTACTCTGAAAGAGAAGTACATACTTTTAGCTCTAAAACCATCTCTTCTTCAGGCCCAATTTCTCTCTCTCTCTCTCCCTCTCTCTCTCTCTCTCTCTCTCTCTCTCTCTCTCTCTCTCTCTCTGTATGTGTATCTGTCTCTGTGTGTGTATGTCTGTGTGTGTGTGTGTCTGTATCTGTCTGTGCGCATGTGTGTGTGTGTGCGCGAGCGCACATGCAAGTGCGTGTGTCTCTGTGTGCATGTGTATGTATGTGTCTGTCTCTCTGTGTATGCGTGCATGTGTGTGCACACGTGAATGCCTGTGTGTGTGTGTGTGTGTGTGTGTGTGTGTGTATGTGTACATAGGTGCCCGCAGAGGTCAGAAGAATGCATCAAATCCCTGAGATCCAGCATTAGAGACACCCTAGGCCAGTGCTAGGCACCAAGCTTTGCTTCTCTGATAGAGCAATGTGTGCTCTTAACCACTGAGCCATAACTCTCCCTAATAAATATATTTTAAAAAGAAATGTAACAAGACTGAAAAACAAACAAATGAAAACCAAACATAGTACAGACCAATTTCTGGAAAGGACAGCGAGGTAGTATGTGACGCTTATTACACAGTGGCTGGCTTCAGCAAGGAGACTCCTGACAGGAGGCTCTGAAGAAAGAGCAAGAGAAGTGGCAGGAGCTCCAATAAAGCTAGACCTGGAAGGGATGCTGCAGGGAAGAACACCTTGCCCTTAGGGAGGTAACTGGGTATAAAAAATAAAAATAAAAAACTATAATATCTGAGGTTTAGGAATAGGCCAGGGCAAAGACAAGCCTGGACACTGACCCACCGGGAGTCTGGGGACCTGGGGACCTCTCCTCAAGTAGAACTTGTCTCACTCGAGCAACCTGCAGTAGATGGAGCATTTGCTCTATCTTGGGATGCTGGCAGTGAGATGGGATAGGAGCAGAGGAGGAAGTGTGGGGATCTGCTCTCCTAGGAGAGCAAGTGGCCCTCCGAGGTTTTCCTGTCTCTGGCTGGAAACCCTACAGTCAACATGATAAAATTAGCAGAGCTAAGTAGGCAGGTTTGTGGGTTTAGAGGCATAATTGGTCCTGTTTTTCTCCAGCCTTGACCTAACTGGAGTTCACTGGGTATGTAATGGAAAAAAAACAACCAGCTTGATATAAAAATGCAGGAAATGCCTTCAATCGCTGCTGATTACAGTAGCAGCTTTCCTTCTGTTATTTTTGTGGAGGAAAAAAAAAAATAAGAAAGAAAGAAAAACAAGGCTCCCCCCTCCAGCCCCACCCCCAGCCACCCCTTTCTAAACAGTAGAAACCAGTTGGATTATTAGTTCTTTTTAGGACATTCTTTATTCTGCCTAAATGATGTCACTTATTTTTTATAAACGGGAAAGGAAAAGACAGCATTTAAATCCTCATCAATAAGATGTCTGTGAGTGGAATACACAGACAGCAGTTCAAAGTTTACTTGTATATCTGGCTGTGAATTCCAAATTCTATCAACTTCTGGTCTGTCCAGGATGGGTTCAGGTCTTGGCATGCTGCCATCTTGTGTCATAGTGCTAGGAGAGAGAACACTGCTCACTGCTGCTTTCCTGCTGGGCAAACGGAGCCTGGCTGAGAAACATACTGATTGTTCTCAGAGGAAAAGGTTTGGTTCAGCCGGGGATTGTAGCTCATGTGGTAGGGTGCTTGCCCAGCACACACAAAGCTGCTTTGTCCCCAACACTGTTTCTTCATAATCCTGTAACGCCAGCACTCGGGAGGTGGAGGCAGGAAAATCAGACATTCTTGGTCGTCCTTGGACACATAAGAAGTCCAAGGGCAGCCTGCCCTTCGTGGCACCTGAAGAGCTGAAGAGTCAGGGAGAAAGAGAGAAAAAGAAAAGTGCTAGATTCTCACGAAGGGGAGCTAGCAGGCATAGAGGCGACCACACCATCGGTCTGTTGGCGCTACTTATTTAGTACATTTTAATTTCTGCTTCAGGACTCTCAGTTTCTGTTGCTGTAAATAGAGTTGACAGTGTCTGTAATGCTGGTATCTTTCATGTCATATTTGGACATGCTGGGGTCTCCTGTTTTTTACTTGGCAGGTTCCCTGGGGATTGGCAGGTCATGGGCACCCCATAGGAGAGTCTATGGCCCACCTGTGGGGCCCCAAGTCTCCTTGGTTCATAAAATTCTAGGAGATGCTGGGAGCACTTAGGGCACTCAGTTCCCCTGCTCAGGTACAAAACCGGAGTCTATTTAAGTACCCATCTTGTTTTCGAGAAAAACGTGCAAGACTTACTGTAGACACTGACTGGCCATTTTTCTTCACCTTTTGATAACAGATAACTCTTGTGGGTCCTCTAGCACAGAGGTGCTCAACACTAGAGATGACAGTTGACAATGTCTGGACTTGGGTTGTTGGAACTTGGCAGAGCTAAGGGGAGGATGCACATTCAGGTTGACAGGTAGAGTCCAAGAGTGCTGTGGGTGCGGAGGATGGCCACCACAGCAGAAGGCTAGTGACCCAAGCTGCCCGCAGTGCCAAGGCAGAAAAGCCCTGCTCAGGTTCTGTGATCATGCGATTCTCCAGGCTTTGGGAGCTAGTGTGTTTAAAAGGCCTGTTATTTGTCACCATGGGCCTGCGGTGGAACACAACCAGATATGCAAGGTGGCATATCCTGCCGACCCTGATCAGGCTGGTGAAGGCAGAAGGCGGAAACTTCCACCTGTCATCTCCTTCCCTTTCTCCAGTCGAGACGGTCATATAATTTAGTTTCCCACACTGTATTGAACTTTCTTTCAAAGGATGTCACCACTTTGAAACACCAAAAGGCTCTTTTTCCCCCCATAAATATTAAGTCAAGAAAAATAATTAACCTACACTATAAAAACTAGAATAGCCTAAGGGTTTTTTGTTTATTTTGTTTTGTTTTTTTTTATTAAAGTCTTAGTGGCAGTTCCCGTCCACTTGTGGCCTGTAACTTTGTGATGCTTTACCAGAGTCCAGAAGGCAGTTACAAACCTAACATAGGCAGAGATGAAAAGAGCACCATCTAAGGCAGCAAGTGTCCTTCAGACCACTGGGACCCACTGCCCCTAAGGAAGACCATCTCTCACCACATAAAGTGAACTACAAACGAAAGTAATTTTAAGTCATTTTACCATCAGAGTAGCCTCTCTTCCCTTCCCCTTTCAGAATCCTTTATAAGGCGTTTATGCCAGTAAATGGTTCCGTGTACTTGGGATTTAAAGGATTAGGAGTACACGGGTAGACAGCTTTCATTTCTACCTTGGTGCACACGCTGTAGACACTGCATTGTTTATGGCCTGTTGGAGCCAGACTGCCTTGAACGGTTTATGGCATAAGATCAATCTGAGGAAGACTGTCCCCTTGGCAGGCCCTGAAGCAGGCTCCACCCTGCAGTGACAGGAGTCTCTCATTCTCTTTTCTCTGATAGTAGGGGCCCCAGAACAATCTCTCCCAAACTTTGATACCGACAGACAGATTCCTGCAAACTCCTGCTTGGTCTGCAAGCCCCACACAGGAGGCCTGAAGTATTACAGGTGTGCTCAAGGAATTTCTAAGGCCTGACATAAGTCCTGATTTACAAGGTCTGGGAGTACAGCTGGCTGTGGTGACGCTCGCCTTTAATCCCATGACTCCAGAAGCAGAGGCAGGCAGATCTCAGTGAGTTCGAGGCCAGCCTGGTCTACAAAGTGAGTCCAGGACAGCCAAGGCTACACAAAGAAACCCTTTCTCAAAACAAAACAAAAACAAAAAACAAAACAAACAAACAAAAAACAAAGGGAGTGTCTAAAAACACATTGGCTAATTGATAGGAAATCCTGGATTGATGATCATGCTTACTATTTTTGCTTTTGTTTGGAGACAGGTCGTGCTACGTAGCCCTGACTGGCCTGGAACTCTAAGAGGCCAGCTCACTCCTGCAACCCCAGTGCTGGAATCATAGGCAGGCGCCATCATGCTTGGCATTCATGCTTACCATTTGTCTTTAATTTAAAGCCATGCGGTTATTTTACTTTATATGTAGAGGTGTTTTGCTTGCATATATTTCTGTATACTACAGGTATACAGCACTTGAGGAGGCCATAAAAGGGTGCTGGGCCCCTATAACTAGGATTTTTGACAATTGCCACCATGTGGATACTAGGAATTGAACTGGGGTCCTCTGGTTCACCTATCTAGCCCCGGTGCTTACCGTTTTCAATAAATGATCATTTAGCACCAGACATTCATAACGTGCCAGCACACACATTTGGTACAAAAGCAGGTAAGTTTGCTTGGCTTTAGGGGTCCCTACACTTCAATGTGTTCCTAGATGAAGGATCAGAGGCCAATTGTTTCCTTTCTTTTTTTTTAATATATAATTTATTTTTATTTTATGTTCATTGGTGTTTTGCCGGCAGGTGTATCCAGTTGAGGGTGTCAGAAGTCCTGGAACCTGAGTTCTAGACATTTGTCAGCTGCCATGTGGGTGCTGGGAATTGAACTCGGGTCGTCTAGAAGAGCAGCCAGTGCTCTTAACCTCTGAGCCACCACTCCACACCACAATTCTGGTGTTTTGTTTTGTTTTGCCTTAAGCCCTGTACCAACAAGTACTTACTTCCATTGCTAAACATTCTTGTCAAACCAATTATTCTTCATGGAAAACAGGGTTCTGTCCTCCCTAGTAAGATCTGAGGGAAGGTTCTAGAGCTCTTCACCAGACTACGTTGTCATTGGTTGTCCCAACAGTGCTACTGTCCAGTGGCTGTGGTTATTGAACCACTCTCCAGCCTATACACTTAAACTTTAAAAAGCAAGTTGACTCAAGTTCATAGGCAATTAAAAAAAAAAAAAAACTTAGAAGGAAAGGAAAAGCTTTACAAAGGAAAACACTTGAGGTTTTCTGTTTTCTTTTTTGTGTGTACCCTGCTTAAAGGAAACACAGAGTAAAAAGATAAGCGACCACACTCTTTCATGTCTGAAGCTGTTGCCCCCAACTGTGAAGCAGAAACTGGCATTTCTGAGGCCAAAACGAGGATCTCTGGGATGGGGAGGAGGAAAGGATGGGGCAAAGGTGTCCCAGGCAGTAAGCAAAGTGAGCAGCCACTGAGCCGAGCCCATGAACGCTTTTATCTGTTGACAACTGCTGGACCCCTAGCTCAACCTCGAACGGGGTGGTTTGTAGGTTCTAATTTACCTTATTTGCTCTTCAAGACTCTTAGGCATTCAGTGGAAAGGATTGTGCCTTTTTGAACCCAAAGTTGCAGAGTCAAGGACAAAACAGCTGTTTCTAATATACACCCCTACTTAAAGGGGAAGCAGACCCAAATTGGGACTGAATTCAAGTAACTTTCTTAGGCAGTAAATATTTGCTAAGAGCCCACTGTGCTGTGGAGGGGTGCTCTAGGGACAGAGGGAAGACCCTGACTGTGTTTCCTCACCCCTTCTTTGAGGGCCTCGGTGCCCAGGAAAGACTTTCCTATTTCCTTATGATGAGTTCTGTGGCAGCACAGGCCCAGGTGACTTGGACTCATAAGGGAGGCAGGCAGACATGCTTGCTGCAGGAAGTGATGAGAGTCACTGGCTGGGAAAGAGAAAAATCTCAAAGCGCATGTTTCCATTTGGGTCCTCTGACACTTAGCCAAGCCCATACTTCTTGTTTAATCCCGAATTCCAAGTCTCCTCCGAAGAGTGCATCTTTCTTGACTCTTGTGTTCTGTGATCAGAGGTCTAGAACAGATGCTGCTGGCGAAAGCATTTGACAAAATGGGGTTACGCCCCTCCCCTGTCTTCCCATGAGAATTCACAAGGGAGGGTAGAGAGGCCTAAGGGAGCAAGTGCGTGTTGGGAGGCCAGAGGCATGGAGGCCAAGAAGGGGCACCACAGCACACAGGTCAGGGTAACCAAGGAAGGGCTGCAGCCGAAGGAAGCGCACAGCGACTCGTGTTTTGACACTTCTCTTCTGGATGACTGCAGCCAACCCCAAAGCGTGAGCATTACTGAGCTCTAGAGTCCGAGTCAGAGCTATTTTGAGTCCCCAGACCTTTAGCCTCAGAGTTGAGGAGCAAATAGGAAAAAGGAAAAGCTCAAGGGTCAGAAAGCCTGCCGACCTGCCGACCTGGACCTTTGCGGGTCCTCTGCTGCTTCGGTTTCGATTCTTTATTTAGCTCTCAGGTTTATGCAGCTCAGCATCATTGATCCTTGCCCTGGAGCAATTCATCATTGATATTTTGTTTGTAGATTACTGAAATCCTGGATTCCCAGAATCTTTTTAAAGACAGCCCATTGTGTGACGATTCAACTCAGTATTTTCTTATACTTTGGGGTTGGAGTAGAAACAACTGTTTAGATTTTAGGTATTTATTTGTTTATTTATTTTTGGTCTCTTGAGACAGGGTTTCTCTGTATATCTCTGGCTGTCCTGGACTCACTTTGTAGACCAGGCTGGTCTTGAACACACAGAGATCCACCTGCCTCTGCCTCCCTAGTGCTGGGATTATAGGTGTGTGCCACCATGCCCAGGGAGATACTATTTTTAAATAAATATAGGAGAGCATCGATGTGCTTGGTCATTATTAGCTTCTAGGTCAGTGGCTAATGCTGTGGCCCTTTGATATAGTTTCTAACACTATGGTGACGCCCATCCATAAAACTATTTTGTTGCTACCTTATAACTATAATTTTGCTACTGTTATGAATCATAATGTAAATATTTGGTATTCCCAATGGTGTGAGATAACCCTGTGACAGGGTTGTTCAGCACCTGTCCCCCCCAAGAGGTCACAACCCATAGACTGACTAACATTGGTCCCTGCCTCTTCTCAATAGGGAGGCCAAATGCCTTGTCGGTGTTGACTATGTTGGCCTTGACTGCTTGCATTGGACTCTAACCTTGCATAAAGCCACGCACACAACAGGGGACTAACAGTCCCCTGTGCTGTGGGGATGTGGCCAGCAGGGCCTCTCTAGCCACAAACTCATGACACTGGCTCCTGAGGTCGCCCCTACTTTATAGCTTTGGGTGGTGAGATATTTGCCATCCTGGGCAGTGCACTAGCATGGAGACCAAGGGGGTTTCAACTTGGCCTGAGGTAAGGGATTTGGTCAGGCTCTTCATAGTAAGTGTAATTACAGCTCCCTCACACAGGAAGGTAGGCAGCACAGAGATACATCCGGGAAGCTGGAAAATATGAGTAAGGAACAGGGAAGTTCAACATGGCCACGTGTGTTAGACGTGAACACGGGGACCATGGCTCGGGAAGCCCACTGCCCTTTGCCTTCATGCTACTGCCTCAAAAGCCCCAGAGTGCCGAAGAGATCAGACCTCAGCATGCCCCGTGCTTCTACAGCCCACACATGGAGGTGAGCCCCAACCCATGCCAAAGCCTCCTGCCGTGGAAAATGAAGGCAAAGCCATGTCTTCATTTTAGAAACTGCTTACGACAGAGAATCAGACCATATTTGCCAGGCGCCACTCTGTGCCAGAAGTGGTTCTGAACCTCCTGTTTTATCTCACTCAGGCATCACAGGACGCCTTTGAAATGAGTCTTGTTATCCCCATTTTATAGAGTAGGAAACTGAGGCTCCATAAGCTAAAGTAGCCGTGGTCATATGCCATTAACGGCAGATTCGGAGTGATCTTCAAACTCAGCTCTGTGACATGCAATGTGTTCCTGCACAGTCTTGGGCAGCTTGTCCTCCTAACCCTTCAGTGACATCCTGGGGCATCCCCATCATGGCTTTTTTCACTAAGCATCTCCAGGTCCTGATGGGTAACTAGGGATACAGTCAAAGCCCAGCAAGCCAGACAACCTGAGTTGGAGACCTCAGCTCTACATGGCACAAGGAGAAAGCCAATGCTTGCAGGTTGACCTCTGACCTCCCTCTGCATGCTGTAGAACATGGACATACACATGTGCTCACACAGAAATGCTCGCGCACACACACACACACGCACACATGCATGCACGCACGCACGCACGAGCACACGCACACACACAGGGGAATAAGTAAATATAACAGATTCAGAGCTGGAGAAACTACATACTTCTGAACTAAAAAGGGGACCAGGAGAGCAACTGAGCAATCAGTGACCCCTGGAACCTGGCACTGTGGACCATGGAAGAAGACAGAGCTTGGAGTACAAACAGCAGGTCTCTGCTCTTTCTGCATCCACCCCAGACTCACATGGAAGATGGGATTGATACCTTATCTTGTGTGTGTGTGTGTGTGTGTGTGTGTGTGTGTGTGTGTGTGTGTTGGGTTGGGGGGGCGGCTTTAGGAGATAGTGCTCACCTTCTTGAAGTCTAGTTAGTCACCTCTAAAATGCACATCATGATAGGACCCATGCCAGAGTTTTGAGGAGAGTGTAATGAGGTCAGCAGTCATTGCTCATCAAAGGATGCCATTGAGCATCGAGTCCTGTGGCTCTTTCCTCATTTCCATCCTAGCCTGGACACCGTGCGCTGACATTTCATTATGTATTGTAGCAGCTGCCTTTCCCGTGCTAACATGTGCACACCATGAGGACAGAGACCTTGTTTCCACAGAGCCAAGAGCAAGTGTGTGTCACAGGATCGCTCTGTAAACTCTTCACCGCATCGCTGAATGACTCATTCTGTGTGGGAGGAAACAGGCGAAGTTACCGCTCCTGGGCAGCCTCTGTCCCAAACCTCCTGAGTCCTGCTGGCTCTGTCCTACCTGGGACTGCAGTCAAGCTCAGCTTCTTACTGGAGGCCACCCCAGTCCCTGTCTGTCTGTGCCTTGGCCCGCCCTTGCCTCAGCCTCTCCAGGGCCTAGGGCAGACTCCACAGGTTGGCAGCTGTTTAGTTTGATGTTGTAAGACTCACTGGGAGTTACTGCCATTTGGATTTATTATTTTAATTGTTTTACAGTTTATACTTGTGCCCTGCAGTGATTTTCCACTAAATCAGAACATTTATGTTTCTAAAAAGAACAGGTATGGCTGTGGGTGTTTATCCTAACAGTTTAATCTCTGGCAATACATCTTCTTTGCCAGTCATCAAGAGATTAGAAAATTAATGCCTAACTAAGCTCCATTATGGAGCTGTTAGTGCATGAAATGGTGATTTTGTTTTAGCCTGATAAGAAGACAAAGTTTAGTTTGTCTGCTTTTTAAGTTTTCTGGAGTAATTGCTTTTAGCATGGGTTATATCGCTGCTATCATAAACTATCAGGTTGGTTAAAAAATACAAAATCGGAAGTTTCAACAGCAAGAGGTATAATAAGTCACTGATAATGACATGCTTGTTGATTTTAAGTAATGTGTACACTGTATATCCACGTATTACAAAGGATATAGCCAGGAATATATAAATAATTCTGAGTAATTGTTACATGTTAATTATATTCTAGATAATTTATATAATAAACTATTTATGGGAACTTAGGGTTAACAATTTATTATACATATATAAGCTACACACTAATTTCAGTCTATCTTATTGAAAATATCCATTACTTTAGGCATGCCTTACTATACAAAGAAAGTGAAGCCACATCCTATACAGTGAGGCTTAAGTGTCAGACTGAATGGACCAGTGGTAGACCCATCGGACTGTGTCATCTGCTGATACGGAGGCCACCTTAGTTTGTGTTAAGTCCTCTCGATGGTGTTTGTACAAAATGAAATTGCCTAATGGCATACTTCTCCAAACATATCCCATCGTTGTGCAGCACATAACTGTATATATTGTTAATAAATGAGACAGAAAAACTTAGAGTTATAGCCTGTCTGGACTTAGTCTCATACCACATAACTAACTACTTTATTGTACAATGATATAGTCATTATATTATATATTTATATAAAAGTAACACATAGCTCCCAATCTCCCCCCTCCCCCTTGTATCTCTACCTCCACATTTATTGTTAATCATACTGTGTATTGCACATATACCTCACTCATAATTATATATATATATATAAAACATTCTATAAATATATATATATAACATGCTATAAAAATAATTACTATTATATATGTGTGTGACACAAGGCTAGATTGTAACACATGCAGTTTAAGATCTAAGTGGCTGTTACGTTAAGATTTCCTGAATCAGAGCTGCCTTCATTCCACCAAACAGAAAGAGTTCCCACTGGGCCATCGCAGACTGTGTTAGGGAACAGGATGGTATCCGGAAATGGTTCGCATCAGGCCACTGTTTTGTAAGGGTAAAACTAGAGACCCCACCCTCAGTAGTTAAGGCTGTTGTATTTGAGAATATACCTATAATCAGTTCCCCCTCCCTCTCCCTCTTCCTCTCCCTCTCCCTCTCCCTCTCCCCCTCCCCCTCCCTCTCCCTCTCCCTCTCCTCCCCCTTTTCTGTCCCAACTCTATCCTCCACCCTACCCCCAGGGAAGGTCAGATGAACAACTTGGTTTTGTCTCCCTGATGGTGATGTGGACCTTTTTATCCTTTAATTTGTTAATGCAGCAGATGCTCAGGGCTGCCCAGCCTGCAGCTCATGAGCCAAGTGCAGCCAAGATATAAAACCCAACACAAATTTATGAACTTAAAACATTGATCGCCCCTGTAAGAGCCTCCTGTCAGTTTCATTTTACAGGTATGAGAGCAAAAGGGTTTGGAGTGGTGACTGGAGCCCTGTTTACTGAGAGAGAGGTTAAAAGCTACCTCTTGCCTGGCACATCCCATCGCACGCTAACCTCCTCCTTAGTTTCCAGGGAAGTGTCCCTTTGAGCCATAACATTTCCTACGACTTCTTTATTTTAGGATAGAATGCTAAAGGACTTGTCAAAGCTCTGGGGCACCACCAGTTGCCTGAGTCACTTTGTATCCTTTCTGAGAAGTGTCCTTCTCACAAACAGTGCCATTTTTTAAAAACTTGGTTTGACTGACTAGCTTCATATAGAAAACTAAGTGCTAGAGAGACGGCTCAGTTGGTAAGCATACTTACTGCTCTTCCAGAGGACCTGGGTTCAGTTCCCGGAACCCCACATGGTAGCTCACAACCCCACCCCATTACTCTAGTTCCACTATCCGACACCCACTTCTTGCCTCTGTAGGTACCAGGCATGCCTGTGGTGCCCAGATATTCACGCATGCGAAACACTCAAACGCTAAAAATAAAAAATAAAAAATAAAACCATCCCTTAGAAAAGTCAAAATACTGAACTCCGTGCAGACAGAATTTGTACTCAACCTTCAAAGTTGCTCAAGAAAGATAAAACCATACATTCTTAATGTAGGGCCTTGTAATCTCCAGGTATGCCACACCCTTGTAACTCTTCTACGACCTAAAGGACACTTGGGACCTGTGGTCAGTTTTTCCCAAAAGCAGAGGAATATCTTTCTCCATAGAACTTATCTTACTAATAATGTCTATACCTGTGCCCAAATACCTGCTCTAGTGTGAGGGCCATTCAATGGTGCCTGGCCCCAAAGCTCTTCTCTCAGGATCTATCGAATGGTACTGAGAAATCCACACAGGGATCTAAGAAGGCTGTAGAGTTAAAACAAACAAACAAACAATACAAATCAAGCAAAACAAAAAACACAAGGAAGCATCTGGGTGCGGTGACACACATCTGTACTCCCAGCACTCTGGGAGTCAGAAGAGGCAGGCGAATCTCTGTGAGTTCGAGGCCAGCCTGGTCTACAAAGTGAGTCCAGGACAGCCAAGGCCACACAGAGAAACTCAGTCTCGAAAAAACAACAACAAAAACAAAACCACAAGGAAGCGGTGGCCTGTGAGATAGGAGTAAAGCCGTGACCGCTGGGCTTGCCCTGAGGAAGCCAGGCTCCTGACTCCTTCCATCCCCCACCTGTGACTTCTAGTCCAGCTCCACAGGGCACCTGGGAGTTACATTTGCAGTCCTGTGTGTCCACCTGAGTTCAGTGATGCAGCACTGGTTTGCAAGCTACCCAGAAGTGTCCAGGTTGGAAGAAGGATGGATTTGAATGAGAAGATAGTGAAAGCAAAGACCCAGTGTTCAGATGCCCCCTGGGTGCCCGAAGCCATGATGCTTGGTTGGGTGAGGGGGGCTTAAAACTAGACCTCTCAAGGACATCCTGGAAGAGGAAGCTGTGGAGAACAGGGAGTTTTCTCTGAATGAGGTGTCCTCCCTCGGGGTGCTGCTGCTGTCTTGTGCAAGCGTCACTCGGGGCCACTGCTTTCCTTTCTTGTTTTCCCTGGGGAATTCTGGAAATCCCCTACTGTTTCCATACTTTGAGGTCCATAGCTCTCTTCTTTCCTAAGGCTGTTTTCTGGGCCAGCCTTGGCATGCAAAACGCTGAGGTCTGGAAGGACGGACGATCCTTCGGTGCGATAGCTTCTCCTATCGCATACTCTAGTTCCGGGAGTTTGCTTTCTGTCTGAAATGCTATGGATCAAACCCAGGGCCGTGGACATGCTGTTCAAGTATTCTACAACTGAGATTTATGCCTAACTTATTTACTATTTTTTAATTTGGAATCTCAAAGCATAGAAAGAAAAAAAAATTAAATAACTCTAAGGTAACCGTTCTCAACCTATGGGTCACGAGTCTTTTGGCAAGCGTCTTATCTCCAAAGATATGTGCATTGCAGTTCATAACATTAACAAAGTTACAGTTATAAAGTAGCAAGCAGTAGTAGCAGTTATGGTTGTGGGGGGGCGGGGTCACCACAACATGAAGAGCTGCATTAATAAAGTTGAGAAGCACTGCTCTCTCTTAGGGCAAATGACTGTTCTCCCTAGGCCACAACTTACTAGGCTCTGACCGTCTAGATTGAGGATCGCAGTCACTGACTAACCATGTCTTTTGGTTGCATTTTTGCCTCAGGACTTGAGGCAGCACAGTCTCCCTCCCTTGCTGCTCTGTCACAAATGCTAGTGGCTTAGTGTCGGGTCGGGCTTGCTCCCAGGTCTGTTCCAGCCCTCTTCTCAAACTGTTAACTTTCCTCCTAACGATCTTGCCTTCCCCTGCAAACCTTCCCACGTGACCAGCTAATCATATACCCTGTCAGAAGTCTCTGAGGTAGCTTTAAACACAGGTATACCTGTAGAACTGCTGGTCTGCTCCTGACCTCACTGCAAATCCTGTAGCTCGCTGGGATGCACCGTAAGTGCCAGTAAAGTTATCAAGTGAGTGCCAAGTGAAGCCATCAGATGGAAGCACTGAGAGTATTGTTAACTCACTTAGGTTGTGCCTTCCCTGATGAATTTGAGCCATCTTAGCCTGCCTCATCTTCTCAAGATGTATCTTCCTCTTCCTCCTCCTCTTTCTCCTCTCTTGGCCCATGTGTAGGCATGACTGTAGCACTGCACCCCTCCTCACTAGTGCACGCACATGTAAACACACACACACACACACACACACACACTTCTAATCAGCTGAAACACAACACACAGTCTAAAAGCAAATACCTCCCAAAGCCAAATTAAACAAATACAAATGTGAGCCTTCTTTTCTTAAAAATAATAAAATCTGTTTTCTGTCCCTTCAGAGGTCAGTCCATTTTCAGCTCCCTGGCCTTGGAGGAGGCCTCTGATATCCTCCAAGTAGCCTGAGTGACCTCCTATTTGCAAGAAGACGTGCCTTCCCAACATCCCCCTCAACTTGTGCAGACTTGCATTTGTGTCTCCTCAACTCTTTATGGAGGTCAGGTGACCTGCGAAGGCTGACCACTCTCCTCGCACGTGGGTCTGTATGTGGCAGGACATAGAAGATGGATACTAGCTAGTTTTGGCAGCTTCTTTCTTCTTCTTTTTTTCCCCTGACTTAAGAGCTTGGAGGGTTGCTTTCTGGCTTTCCTGTCTGGGAATGCTGGTCCTTCACTGGCTCCTACAGACCACTTTCCCCAGAATCCAGGCATGGCCCTGGAAAGGTGACTCTTGGCCTTGTGCTGGCATGGGCCTTTCTGTGATGGCAGCGAGTTGGCTAGACTGAGAACCACACATCTCTGAGGCCTAAATCTCTGCTTCCTTCTAAGGACAGTGCCTACTTCCCACTTGTCTTCCCTTGTGGGACTCATCACTCTCAGTGCTCTGGCCTCAGTTCCAAGTCTGCCTCTATATCCCAGGATCCACCTTGAGGGCAAGACTGTGCCGTCTTCCATGGTGTCTTAAGTGCCCATGATAAAGCAGATTTTCATAAACCTCAGATAACATTATGGAACTCGTACATGGCCTGGTGAGTGAGGGATAGCTTATTCCATTAACTGGCTGCCTACTAAAATGGTCTTAGCAGAGGCCCCACCTGGTACTTCATTCCAATATCCAATGAACATTAAGTACCAGGCACATAGCAAGGCTCTGTTGTCTGAGCTGCGACTACAAAGACACGGGTCTTGTTCTCATTGGGTTCATATGAGGGAAACAGTATATAAGCAAGCGGAATAATGACAAGCTGTGACCATTTCTGTGAAGAGAGTGACCACGGTGCTGTGGCTATAACTACAGTCTTCTTCTTCTCCTTCTCCTTCTCCTTCTCCTTCTTCTTCTTCTTCTTCTTCTTCTTCTTCTTCTTCTTCTTCTTTTTCTTCTTCTTCTTCCTACTACTACTAGTAGTAGTAATGATAATAATAATAATAATAATAATAATAATAATAATAATAATAATAATAGGCCATTATTGGGGGCCTAGAAATAGCTCAGTGGTTAATATCACTGGTTGCTCTTGCAGAAGACCAGGATTTGATTCCCAGCACCCGAATACTGGCTCCTGACCATCTGTAACTCCAGTTCTATAGGATCCAGCGGCTGCTTCTGGTCTCTCTGGGCACCAGGTATATGCAGTACACATACATACATGCAGGCAAAACACTCAAACATAAAATATAGATGTTATTTTTAGAAGACAGTAAGGACTAATATTAGGTAAAGAGTTACTGAAGAATCTCCTAATGTTGACTTCCAACCTTTACACTCACAGGCACCCATCTGCACATGCACCCAGCCCCACCCCCACATACACACACATACAAGACAATTCTTTGGATTCTGGGTGACTGAATTTTTCTATGAAAGTTGTAGAGCAGTTTCCCCTCCTGAACAACATGGAATGAAATGTTAAATTACTCCACATGGGCTTTATACAGCAGTATGCCTTTATTTACAATGAGCTATAACTCACTGCCTCACTATCTGCCTCATCTGGCCTGTGAAAGACAGAGCAATCTTAAGAGAGAGCAGGTGGGCCCTTGCCACAGAGGATGCTGAGCAGATGCTCCGCCGGCCATCAGAGCGTTTGCTACAATAGCCGAGGGCATTTAACTAGAGGGCAGTTTGAGTGCACCAGAGAAAGATTGCCTTTCTCTGGATTTCTCTTGAGTGTATTGTGAAATGTGGAGCTGTTTGGTAACGTGTGCCAGGGGCGTTTCCAGTCCCGCCTGCCTAGCCCCACTCAGCCCCCCACACACAGTCTCTTCCCCACCTCCCCCGAGGGGCTGCTTTGTGATGGTCAGATTCTTGGCATCCCTGAAGTCTTTTTCTGATCTCTTATCTCAAGTAACTGCAAGAATTTCCTGTCATCTGTGTGGCACTGAGGCCCAAGCTCTGTGGAAAGAACATTCTAGGGGAATGGAGCTTTCAACACCCAGTTCCTGGTTTACAAATTCAGGGCCAATCTGCTCTCCTCTTTCAGGATTTCAAGTCAGGCAAAAACGCTTCCCCCAGTTTTCCTGATCTGTTGTCTCCTGTGCTAACCATTTTCTAAAATGCCATGTGGTTTGTGGAAGGAATATGGTCTGGCTTTTATGCTTGGGGAAGTTGCCATCAGATTAGAAGAACTGTGTACCAATTGTGAACTGTGACAACCGAGGGCCACCATGAAGAGTGACTTGGGGCTCCACTGACTACCTGCCCTTCTGTACCTGGCTCACCTCTCAGCTTTGACTTGGATCCGCCATCACCCAGTTCCCTTTAGATGATGCTCCAAAAGATGAGCCTCGGCCTAGAACTTTGTTTTCCTCAGTCCTGGCTACTAAACCCAGGTCTACCCCACCACACTTTTACTCTCCAGCTGAGGCAGAGACAAAAAGGCCCTGGGGCTTGCTGGGATTTTTCCTCATTGGGTTAGGTGGAAATAATCCTCCCCCCATGGCAACTTATGCAAAGTAAAGCGTAGTAAATACTTTCTTTCAAAATTAAGAGTGGTTATGGAATCAATAATGTACCCAACTGGAGGTAGCTTCAATTTTGATTGTTTAAAGACCCCGCGAAAGAGCTTTCTCACATCATCCCATCCTTCAGTCATGGCAAGAAAGCCCCAATTAACACAGAAAGTAATGAATTCACAAAGATCCTCTGGGCTGGTCACCCTCCCAGCTAAGAAGCAGCAGTTAGGATTCACACCCAGAACTGTCTCACTCCAATACTTGGTCATCAGAAACAAAGCGGTCAGTGCCCCCTCAGCATCTCACCTCACTGCATGGAGAACTAATAGGTTGAATTCATAAGCTATCACACAGGCGTTGCATACTCACATAACCATACCTCGGAGGCAAGTCACAGAAGCCTTATTTCAGATCACCGTAGATGTTACCAGTGGTCTCTACAGTTCTTTCTTGTCATTTTAAAAGTATTTACCTGGAGCTATCACTCACAGACAGAGAACATACCCGGCCTACAAAAGGTTCCACCCCTAGCATCTCAGAAGAGAAAGAATCAAAACAAATACAAAGCCATCATATGGGGCTGAAGAGGTGGCTCCGCGACTCACGTGTTTTTGCAGAGGATCTGAGTTCAGCTCCTCGGACTCCTATCAGGTGCCTCACATGACCCCAACTCTAAGGGATCCAATGCCCCCCCCCGCCCACACACACATGCTTTTCACTCTGCAGGCACTACACTTCTGTAAGGTAGAAACTTACACACATATCTACACAAAACCCTCTTTTCTTCTTCTAGCTCTCTCTTTGGTTTTTGTCTGTCTGTCTATCTGTTTTTTGAAACAGGGTTTCTCTATGTAGTCCTGACTTTCCTGAAACTCGCTCTGTAGACCAGGCTGGCCTCAAAGTCGGAGATCTTCCTGCCTCTGCCTCCCGAGTACTGGGATTAAAGGCCCATGCCACCACTGCCTGGCTAACAAAATAAAAAAAAATTTTTTTTTAAAACATCTTTAAAGCATATCTTTAAACAAAATCTTTTTTGAGGCAAAGTCTCACTAAGAAGCCCTGGCTAGCATGGAGTTTACTACGTAGACCAGGCTGGTCCCAAACTCGTGGAGATCTGCCTGCTCCTAAGTGTTGGAATCCAAGACGCTGCCACCATGCCTGGCTGAAGCATCCTTTTGTTAAAGGGACAACTTGACCTTGTCCTGTCTCATCACGGAGACAGATGCTTGCCACTCAGAGACCCGTACACTAACGTTTGGTGTTATACTAGTCTCTGCCCTCCTCACGGCAAGCTTATTTTAGGAGCCTCTCCCCGCTTTCCTTCCTTACTGAAGTAAGGAGTATAGTTTATAAGTCAAGCTCCCCTCCCCACCCAAACTAACTGCCTTTATTTTCCTTCTCTTGTCATGGGCTTCACGGGGGATTTTTAAGTACGTTGTTTGGGAATTTCCTTTCTTGACATCCTTTTGAGGTCTGTGCTTCTGCCCCAGGGGAGCCTTGGGGATACCATCCTGCCTCTAACTCAGCCTGTCCCTGTCCGCAGCTGTGACCTCTCAGGCCCCGGGGTGTACCCTTCTTGCCACAGCCTTCTGTTCCCAGCCCGGAGGAATTTGGCTCTGTGCAAACACAGGGAGCCCACCCCACATTCCCTGCAAAGGTGATCATGGCTACCATGCATGAGACTTCAGGCAACTTATGATCCCTTCTGACTCTCAGTTTCCCCATCTGTTTTCAAAGGTGGGTTTCATGATGCCAAATATTACCAGGGTTAGTACAGCCAGGATTCCTGTCTCCCAATAATGAAACAGATATACACTCCAGGCCAAGCTACACTTTTCTTTGTTTGGCTTAATAACCTGAGCCATGCTATCTCAGAGGCAAGATTTGATCACGATCAATGTGACTTCCATTAGAATAATGGCTGTCAGCTGGAGGCCCTGTAAGGCACGCCTGGCATGCGTGGGGACAGTTTGGGCTATGCTGTGTAGATAAAATTAGTAATAACATGTCACGCTAGGACCAGGGATGGCACTGAACATTGTGCAGTTCATACTACAGCCAGCATAACCGAGAAGGTTCTACCAGAAGGCCGAGGCTGAGAAAACCTGGACCAGGCTAGGACTAAGGGTCTGCTCTTAACTCCGTGGTCCACAGCCACTATCCTTGCAGCCCTCTGAGTAGCCAGGGAAAGGGGTGTGGCTCCTGGGAAATTCTCCCTGGTCCTCAATCTACTGTGGCAGCCTGGAGGGCCTTCCAGGGATTCTGACTGAGGGGCACTTCTGGGAATGGCCTCCTAGAAGCAAAGACGCTTAGGCACGCGGGGCCAGCAGTATTTGTTTTAATTTATAAACGAGTGCATGTCATGTGTGTTCAGATGCCCAAGGAAGCCAGAAGTGGAAGTCGGGTCCCCTGGGGCTAGATGGAGTTACAGGTATTTGGGAGCTGCCCGATGTAGGTGCTGGCATCTGGATTTGGGTCCTTCAAAAGAACAAGTGCTCTTGACTACTGAGCTGTCTTTCCTGTTCCAGGATCACCCAGATTCCTTAGTGTTGTTCCTGAGAGTCTAGTCAGACAAGAGAGAAGAACAAAAAACAGGGGCTGAGAGGTGAGAGATGATGTGCTCATTAACGGGAGATGATTTGAAAACTCCAGAAGAATCCATGGCAAAACTTCTTAACAGAAACCAAGAAAATTCAATATAATGGCAAGATGCAATGGAAAGATGCAATAGAAAGAATTGCCTCATCCGTGGAGAGACTGGAGGTGTAGAGCAATGGCTTGCAGTCCTAAGAAGCAAGCTCGGGGACAGTTAGCATAGCAGCAGTACTTTCAGTCAGACCCAGGGTTCCGCCATTCCTAGGACTTGATTCTTGTCTTCACGGTTAATAAGTAGCCGCTCACACCATACATGGTAACCTCATGCAGGACAGGAGAGAGAAATGCATGATTGGCTAGAACTTAGTCACATATCCCACGCCCAGCTCCAAGGTAAACTTTGAATTCTAGTTACAACTGCACAGCTTTTTAAAAAAGTAGCATTCTCTTCCTAAGGAAGCAAGAGGATGTTGGGACAGTCAGCAACCTGCCATAGAATGTAGCAGGAAAGCCTCAAGATCTATGTGAGAGAATACCTGAAATCCTTCTAAAGGGCACAAACAAGATTTGAACAAACGGAAAAACAAATAGAATTATTGGCCAAGAAGATTCAACATCATAAAATGTCAATTCTCCACAAGTTAATTTATAACTTTAAACGTGTTCCCAATAAAAACAGAATCAGGATTTAAAAAGATAAACAGACAATTCTAAAGTTCATATGGAAAATAAGCAAGAATCGGAGAGCTAAGAAAATTTGAAAACGGAGACCAGGCCCACCAAGTATTAAATAACTATAAATCTATAATAATTAAAAAGCATGCTATAGAGAGGTGTTACTGTGCGAATGGTGCAGCAAATCCTCCATTTGTATATGGAGATTTGCTATTCTGTTAGGGAAAGATAACTATTAAGCATTGTATTGCTTCCAGATTTCTAGGAACAAGGAGACTGAGCAGTGTATCTCAAACTTTTGTCAGAATAAATAAACGTACCACAGATTTATGGTTATAAAATGAAAGTGAAGTAAGTGAGAGAAACGTTGATAGGATACATATATTAATTGAAAAGGAAAAGTTTTCAACTCAAGATATGAAATCCAAAACCCATAAAAACTAAATATTCACTCAATTAAGTAAAAACAAATGATATTAGTAAAACCTCCATGAGCCACACCCACAGTCAAATAATGATCGTGATAAAGTGTTTGCAGTTTTCGTCCTGCACCAAGTCTGGGTCCTAATGGAAAAGAGCTTCTGAGAATCAGCAAGGAATGCCACAGTGAAAAGAAGGCATGTGTACACACACACACACACACACACACACACACACACACACACACACACACACACACCTCCCTCCTTAACACATGGGAGCAAATGCTCAAACTTTAACAGTGTACTGAGATACTATTTAACCTTAGCACACAAACTGAACCTTGGCAGTGTAGCGCATTGGTAGGTATATAGAGCAGTGGCGACACTGCCATCTGTGGCCAATGACAGGTCAGGTGTTTTACTCTCTAAGGAGGGCAGCTTGGTGACATCAACCAAACCCACATTTGTGCTTCAGATTCAAAACCATCTAGGAAATGCACCCAGTTCCTTGACATACGTGTAAAGCGTCTCATGCATGAGATTATATGGCTTGTGAGTGAAATAAGAATTAACTATTTAAGGGGTACTGAGGACCTAGGAGTTGTCCAGGAGGAAAGACTCTCCCCTGCCCCCCTCACCCTTCCCTTGTCCCCTCATCCTGCACCTGCTCTGTAGCTGGATGTCCAAGAAGTCAGACCTAGGCATCCTTCCTCCCACCCTTCCCTCCTCCTAGAGAGGCCTACAGACTCCTGCTGTGCCAGCAGCAGAGAGACTTCTGGGAAGGACTGGGGCAGGAGAAAGCCAGGGTCCTGAGGGAGCCACTGCTGGAGAAGAGAAGGGAGGAAGCCGGGAGAAGTGGCACTTCCTCCCCTCCTCATGGAGAAGGACATCTCCTCTTCCCTCGGCAGGCATGGCTTGGCTTCCCTGAGGATCCTGTCTGCCAAAGCTGTCCCCACCACCACCCCACACGGCTTCCCCTGACACCCCTGCACCAGACAACCTTGTCACAGAGGGAGAGGAGTAGCATTTCTGTTAGCTGTCAGGCTGGCTCCCAGGGACTGGAAGTCACCCGCTCACTCTTCCTGTGTTTGGTTTTGTGTGCAAAGTTAAGAATTTTCAAAAATTCAGATATCAGAGTGGGAATGGGAGGACGTGGCTGGAGGTAGGATTGCATACATCAATGGCTACAGGGTGCGAAGGAGGGTTTTGGCTAGGGCCAACCCAGGTCATAGCCAAGGGCACCCGTAGGACTTGCTCATATCTGACAGCAGCTGGGTCAACTTCTTCCCTAGGGAGAAGACAGGGCAGGAAACAAAGAGGCCAAGGAGGAGTGAGCTAGAGAAAGAGGAGAAATGACTGACGGGCTGCCCCTAACTACCTGTGAGAGAGAGACATGGCGCCTGGTGGGTGCCTAGAGGACTCAACCTAGCAACCTGAGTAAGACCAAAGCCAGGCTTAGGCTGCCTAGAAGTATTAGACCGTCTTCCACTCCTGATGTACTTCTGTGCCCAGAGGCAGTGCCTTGTTCAACCCACACCAGAGAAGATGCTTCTTGCAGTTAAGAATTAAAAGGCCAGGCGGTAGTGACACACACCTTTTATCCCAGCACTCAGGAAGCAGAGGCAGGAGGATCTTTGAGTTCGAGGCCAGCCTGGTCTACAGAGCAAATCTAGGACATCCAAGGCTATAGAGAGAAACTCTGTGAAGAAGAAGAAGAAGAAGAAGAAGAAGAAGAAGAAGAAGAAGAGGAGGAGGAGGAGGAGGAGGAGGAGGAGGAGGAGGAGGAGGAGGAGGAGGAGGAGGAGGAGGAGGAGGAGGAAGAGGAGGAGGAGGAGGAGGAGGAAGAGGAGGAAGAAAGAACAACAAGAATTACAAAGGCTCACTACTGGAAAATAAGCACATTTGCAGAGTGAGAGTGTTGGAGCAGCCCGTCCTAAATGAAATGTCACCATCAGCCCCTCCCCTCAGGACGCAGGGATCTATATGGAATCAGAAGTGGAAAGATTTTAAGAGTCAGAACTGACAGATGGCCCCAAGGAACAACGTCTTCTAAACATGCCAGGACTGGCACACATGTGACCTCACAGAGACAATAGCAGCACATACAAGACCTGCACAGGCCCAGCACTGAGAGCAGGAAGTGGACAGAGGCTCCCACCGCTAACCAAGAAGCTATTAACAATTGATACCCACTGGCAAAGGGAAAATCTGTTCTTTCTGGAGTGTCAGTGGGTATATGAGCCACACTCCAGGGCAGGGCCCATGCCCAGACGTAGCTAGCCAACATTAAAGGACTTCAGTGGTATTTTTGTGGCATTTTTGTTTCATTTTGCTTTGCTTGGACTTTTTTTTTTTTTTTTTTTTTTGGTCTTCATTGGACTTTGCTTGCTTGGTTTTTTGTTTTTTGTTTTTTTTCCTCTCTCTCCTTTTAAAGAGATAATAATTTAGATGAGTAAGGAGGTGGAAGTGGTTGGAGGAGGAAAAATATGATCAAAATATATCATATGAAAAAATTAATTAAAGGAATTATAAATCCTTTATAAGAATTATAAGCCCCTTCAATGGCACCCTAAAGGTTTTAAGGGGTACTTGGAGCACAGGCACTGTGGGTGTTTTATCTGGCCCTGGAAGGGTCGGAGGGCAGAGGAGAACCGCACAGGGTTGAGACAGCATCTTTCAGAGCAGGAGATCCTGGTCACCTAAAAGAAAGCACTTACTTCCTCCCTGGTTTGGTTCCTTACTTCTACCAGGGTAACCTTGGCCACAAAGCCTGCTCTTTTGAGCTCATGGTCCGAGCAAGAGTGCCGGTCTTGGAAATCCAGAGGTAGGCGTGTAACCGACTCAAGCAGAAGCTTTGCTTTTACTCCTCGCTGTTGCCATCTTTTGACTGTCATCTGAGCCTTGTAAAGGCATCTCTGCGTACTACAACATGGAGGAATGTTTGCCTCAGCCAGTCCCACTTGCCCAGGTCCCCAGTAACAAAACTTCAAGGGAACTGTCAGGCCTCCCCGGTCCCTCCAACTCAAATGTTCCGTAAAGGAGACGAATAAAATGAGATGGAAAACCTTCACCTTTCACACATTTCATCCTATTAGTCCTTCAGACAAGCATACAAACAGTGTGTGATCCTGACCTGATAGCTAAGGGACCAGCCCAGTGTGGTGACTAATCCAGGGCTACGCCACAGCAAGTGAGGAAACCGTGGCAGCCTGGATCCTAGCCCAACATTGATCCTGCTTTCCCACCCCAGCCAAAGCTGAGCCTTGCCCTCAGTCCTGTGCCAGGGCTGGCTGGGGTCAGGAGCTCACCCCAGTGGCCCAGATGGTTGGCCTCACTCTTCCTTCTGTAAGAGAAGCACTTTTCCCTGTGCTTTCTTCGTTCTCAAGGAATCACAGCTGTAAGCAGAAACAGGGTCACAGATACAGCTCGGGCCGGTCTGGGAGCACTTCCTGTGCTACCTCCCCTCCCATGGGATGCTGGGAGCTCAAGTTTACATGCCAGCAGGGGCAAAAGCACCACCCTTCCTGACCTCTGCTTGTAGGGGAAGAAGCCGCCTCTTTGAGGCTCACCTCAATATCCTAGTAGCTGCTGAGAGAGGCACAGGGCGGTAACCGACAAATACTGTAGATTCATCTACAGTGCAAGGTCTGGGTTTGCAGGACATGTGCGTGCACATGCCTGTGTGTCTGTGTCTCTCTGGGTGTGTGTGTGTGTTGGGGGGTGGTCTTATCTAGAATCCTGGTTTTTAGCCAAGAAATCTTAGACCCCTGGAGTGTTAAGAGGGCCACAGAGGAACCACCTTGCTGCGGGCTGGTCTGCTCCTGTGACTCTCACCCGTCCTGTACAGATCCTATATCAGAGCTGCGTTATTTCCCTCAGCTGCTACCCCCAGAAGATGAAACCTTGCGCGCGCCGTGCTCCCGCAGGCAGGGCTCAGTCCCCTCAGCATGGAGTTCAAATTCCTCTTCCTGGCATCCCAAGCTCTTTGAGGTTTACTCCTCCAGCACCTCTGCTGTACCCCTGTCCTCTGGTCTCTGTGCCTTCAATTCCTCTCCCCCAGCCACCCCTGAGGCGCATTGCTGCTAGGCTGTTTTCACTGCTCGCACCAGCCAGCCTTCATCTCCTGCTCTGGAGTCCAGCAGCTCAGACTCTGGTGCTTGTGGTTTTTCTCTGGTTTGGTGGTGTTGAGTTATGTCAGTCTGAAGGATGGAGCCAGAGAGAGACCAACTCATTTCTCACAGCAGGCTCTAAATGACATGAGTGCTAACCTAACACCGTCCCGAAGCTGTGGCCGATTCTGTCTTACTGAGGAGCTGTAAGTACTGTTGAGGGTTGACTAGCTGGGCGATGGCCCTAGACTGAAGTTACTTTGAGGCAGGTCGAAACCTCCTCCAAGACTCCCTTTCCTGGATATTTCCCTCTAAATCAAGAAACCTCTGTCGTGCGCCTATGCACGCGTGCGTGCGTGCGTGTGCGTGTGTGTGTGTGTGTGTGTGTGTGTGTGTGTGTGTGTGTGTGTGTGTCTAACCATGTGGCCTCAACCTGTGTTGCAGGGATTTGAAACTGGACAACGTCCTCTTGGATGCAGAAGGTCACTGCAAGCTGGCTGACTTTGGAATGTGCAAGGAAGGGATTCTGAATGGCGTGACGACTACCACATTCTGTGGGACTCCTGACTATATAGCTCCAGAGGTAAGCCCCGTGCGCAGGGTTAGCTTCTCCCCGTTAGAGTCATAGAGGAGGCAAATCCCAGTAAATGCCGTGCATCTGGGGGTCACCTGGGGGTGCTAAGTGAAGGCTCTGCAGACACAGGATGAATCCTAGGAAAAAGAAACAGGAAGGGAAATGGTTTAGGGATTTTTTTCTGTAAGGATGAGGTGGCAGTGAAGACCGCCTAGGTGAACTGAGGGTGACAGGCTAGTCCTACCCATGCTTGGTTGAGTCCTTGCTAAGTGTCATGCATTCATCCTAGTCCAGTGCTACCACCAGAGCCAGGACTAAGAGAAACTGGCTGACTTGCAGGAGAGTTTGTACTTCCTGCTAATCCGAACCAGTGAAAGCCCACTCAAGAGGCAGCAAATGCTTCACTGGATGTAATCCCCACAGCAAATCCAGGAATGCTTTGCCATCTCCACTGAGGTTGTAAGTCTACAGAGCAGGCACGTGCATGGAGCAAGAGGACCATGTAAGCAAAGGTCAGAGGTGTCCCCTGTGTGCCTCGCCAGGGGGTCGCCCTATGTGTGCACACTGTGAGGTGTCCGAAATTCAGCTTTGTCCTTTCAGAGCAGTCTGGCCCAAACCAAGAATTCCTTAGCATGAACAGTTTAGGCTTAGACATTCAGCCACATAGCCCCGTAGATGCTTGGTTAAATGCATTCCATGGTTTTGAGACACATGAGATGGGAGGGAGGTACCAATCCCACTAAGCATTGGCTGTGTGGAAAAGCGCCCTTCCACAGGACATTGTTTGAGCACCTGCCTGATGAAGCGACGTGGGGACGGAGAGCTGACTGAGACTCTGCTTGCTCTTCTAAGGGAGCTTGTTGGTCTAGACGGGGTGACACATGAGGGACCTGAAACAGGAGATTGCCTCTGGGTGTGGGAAGGCTTCATACAGCATCTGAAATAGAGAGATTGAATTTAAAAAAAAATACATTTTAGATTTCTTTTAACCATAGGGATGAAGAGAGCAGTGTTGAAAACAAGAAGGATCAGAGTGGGAGGCTCACAGAGAAGGAGGGCTATTATCTATAGGCTGTGGAGCCTCTCAAGGCGGAGTCTGTGCTTCTAATCTGGGTACTGCTGTGCCCAGCACACAGGTTCTAAATAATGGCAATTAATTAATTAATGAGACATTTCAACATGAGGAAAAACCAAAGGATGAAACATCTCGGCCATTTCCAGGAGATTTAAATAACATAACTAGAGAGCTGGCAGGATGGCTCAGCAAGCAAGAGCAGTTGTAGCATGGGCCAGCCAACCTGAGTCCAGTCCCCAGAACACACTTAAAGATAGAATGGGAGGGTCAACTACTGAAAGTTAATCTCTGACCTCCATGTGTGTACCATGATGTGTGGCCTCTACACAGACACACAGACAGACAGACACACGCACACACATACACACACACACACAGATAGACAGGTACACACACAGATAGACACACACACAAAGAGAGATAGACACACACACACACACACACACACACACACAGAGACAGTCAGACACACACACACCACTCCAATAAAATAAAACAGCATTTCAAAATAGTATAGACAGAGTAAAAGGTTTATTAGTGCTTGTAATGATGAACAAAATTAGAATAAAGGAGCCAGGAATATGACCTCAGTCCCATACAATCTATTTACTGACTACGGATTTCCTTAGAGGTGAGTCTTCATCATGTCCATCCTGAGAAGAAGGCAGCCACATGGTACACATTAACACGCTGTGCAAGGCCTTCACGGTGCACACGTAGCAACTGTGTAAACCAAACATGGCGGTGTAAGACTGTAATCCCAGCACCCAGGACATAGAAGCATGAGACTCAGGAGCTCAAGGGCATCCTCAGCTGCATAGTGACTCCGAGGCTACCCTGAGCTTCCCGAGACCCTGTGTCACAAAATATTCAAATTACTCCAATCTTAGTGAACTTGAACCGGACAGCTGGAGGATGAAATTGCTTACATTGCATATTTCTTTCTGGGAGTTAAATTGTTAGATAGCGTGTATGTCTCCTGGAGTTAGAGCTGCTTTTCCAGAACATTCCAGATTCTCCCATTCCCTTGAGCTAGGTGTGGTTATAGGTACATCTGTAGGGTTCACTTGTGTTCGTGGGTTGTGGTGAGCAGCTTTAATGGCCTCCAGCTTGGAATCGGAGCCTGTGTGTCTTTGTTCTGAAATGTGAATACTTCCTCTTTAGGATACTCATCTAAAAATGTTTTTAAGTGCACAGGAAAGGATTCACTCTGTGCTTTTTATGTAGCCACTTACAGTTTGATTGCACTATAATACAGCCCGTGAATGGCTGGCTAGGCTTTTCTTTAAGAGATGGGGACATTGCCTTTGTGTCCTTGTGATGATGTTTACCATCTAGTTTCAGAATTGATTCTCAATGCCGTGTGCATTGATAAAGTTTCTGCGAAAACAAAACAACAGCCACCACAAAAGGGCAGAGTAAAAGATAGGCCTTCAACAATCTGTCCCCAAGTCAGGCAACACAAGTGGGGCCAGGGAGAGCTCAGGAGTGAGGCTGGTGGGCCCAGCAGCTAGTGCCCGGCAGAGCTTTGATCTTCTTCTGTTAACGTCTTCCCTTAGCAGAACACCAGCAGAGCGTCAACGTGCAAGGAGAGAGAAATGGCCGGAGGGACTCTCCCCTGGGACTTACTTTCTCATCTTCTGCATTCAATCTTTACTAGGAGAATCTCCCATTCCTGTCCCTCTGTAAGCCAACACCACAGTGGTCAGAGGGTTAACAATGGTTAAGAATCCCCCACCCCCAAACATGCACTTTCCAGTGAAGGAGAAGCCAGCAAGATTCTTGGGTGTGCATCACACAAGGCTCCGTAACTCCTCCTGCCCACTCTCCTTTGAGCCCACTTACGGAATTGCTACAACACTGGAGATGGCAAACAAGTGCTGGCCTTACAGTAGGCAAATGACAGATGATAAAGAAAGGCATGGCCGTCTTGGCAAGGGCTGGCCTTCACGAGACCCTGTGTCATAAAATATTCAGACCTGAGTGAGCTTGAACTGGACAGCTAGAGATTGTTTACATTGCATATTTCTTTCCTGGTCTCGGGAGTTATATTGTTAGATAGAGTTTCTACATAGTTCTTTTTTTATATACTCTCGGTATAGTCAGATCTATGTAGATATTTCTATAGCCATATAGATAGTGGGGAGATGAAATGAAGTTATGCCCCTTGAGCACTTCCTACAGGGCACAGCTCACAATAAGGGCTGGCCAAGTGTCCCTCCCTCCCTCAGTCTCTTCACTGTTGGGCTGTATCCTGGGGTTGAGTCCAGACCTTCCCACAGTGTCCCCGTGTCCCCTCGATGAAGTCAGGGAGTGTTTCAGAGCCACGGGTTCCGGTCTTTCCCATGGGAATCCTAGTGCCTGCCCTGCCCATCTCAGCAAGTTGCTTTAAGGCTCTAATGGGATTAAAGGTGGGAGTGCCATTTCTGAAGAAGTTATGCACTTACTCAAGTAGGAGAGGCTAGCCCTGAAACCAGAGCCACCTTCTGCGGGATCAGCCCTGCCAAGCCGCCTCTACCCACCTTGCACCCCTGGCCGACCCCTCTGGCACCTTCGCCTCTGATTTCTCCACACCTGGCCCTGCTCTACAGGAAATGGTTATCAGTTCTGGGCATGCAGAGCTACCTCCTCACCGGATTCATTGCTGGCAAGGTGATTATGCCAAGATAATTAGATCTGAGCCTAAAAAGGAATTTTACAAAAGAGTCCACCAAAACCAAGGCTCAGAGGGAACCCAGGAAGGCTGAATATGGCCACCCTGCCATTGCTGTGGCATCATCCAGTGTCTTGCCGTAGAAATGCCACCAAAACCACAGATGCAGATGCCAGCCATCTACCCAGAAGTGGCTAACGCGGTCATCTTATCAGCTAGAGCCCATGAGCTGCAGAGTCAACAGGGCACACTGAGTAAGAGGCACACAGTGGGAGGTGCGAAGAAGTAGTTGTGTCTTGGGGACATGACCAGACTGGCCACAGCAGCAGGCTCTGGAAAATGATAGGGACTAACTTTGTTGTGCTTTCCAAATGCTCCAGGGGGGAAAGCTGTGAAAAGTGTCTAAAAATTCGGTATTATAAGGGGGGTACATAACGCCAACCTTAGGAACAGGCAAGACCTTAGGGTGTCTGTCATAAGGATCGGAGAATGCCAGGGAAAGCTGAAAGGGCTTTCTGGAAGAGATATGGCATAGGCATAACCTTGAAGGACAGAAGCCAGTAATACCAAGGGGACTCAGTAAGCCAGGCTGACTACCAGGTCTCAGGAAGCTTTGCCTGGGGCCCCAGCCAGCGTGGCCTATAGTTCTGATTTTACAGATACCCTGAATTAAGCCCGGACAGAGAACCCCCAGATGCAAAGGAAATGGGTTATCAGTCAAAGATACTTTAGAGGTAGCTGCATTTTTCTCACAGTCTTCTTCATCCCAAATTGAGATGGTTTCTAAATATGTGTGTGCTTGGTGTCATTAGGTGCTGCTACCAGATTCTTTCTGTTTAATCTCAAGTGGTTTGAGCTTGCTCTAGAAAGGTGTTTAGCATGGGCTCATCCTAAGCTAATTCTCTGACTATTCATTTGGCCAGATAAACCTTGGCTGGGAGGAAGGAACATTGCTGAGACTGAGTGGCCATTGTCAAAGATAAAAATAGTAAGACAGCCATGGAACTGAGTAAATGTTGCCTTTAGCCACAGGGATAACATTCACTCGCAAGGTTGGCCCTAAAGTGTCTTTTATTCTCCTGATGTAATTGTATCTTGGAGGCTTACTGCCTCTGTCTGCTAACCTAGGCCTAGTCCTGGAAGCTTCTAGCCTCCATACAATCTAACCTAGACCTAGAATGTTTTCAGCCTCTGAGACTTCCTGCTGAATAAGCTCACCCTTTCTAGTTCTTCCTGAACTCTGGAGACTGGTGTAACTCAGCTGTTCTGGCTCAAACTCTTCTCCAAGCTGACTGGTTCAATCTGGCTTCTCTCAGTTTCTCACTGAATTGTTCTGCTAGGTCTCAAACTAACTCTAGCAATCTGTTCTAATCTTCGAGCTCCTTCTCATTCTCTGGCTCCTTCTGTCTTTACCTGTGTCTAGCTTGTTCTCTCTCTTCAGCCTCTCTCTGTAAAACTCTCCTGGTAAAACTGCCTCTGAATTCTATGAAGTGAACTGTCACGAACTCAACCCCGCTGCACTGCCTCTCAACTCACTCTAAATGGAACTGCCTGAACATCACTGACTAGAACCCAGAGATCTACCTGCCCCTGTCTCCTGAGTGCTGGGATAAAGTGTGTACCACCATGCCTGGACCCCTAAGCTTTTCTTTACTTGAAACTTGCTCTATAACAGGCTAGCCTTGAATCCAGATCTGCTTGCCTCTGTCCTGGGATTAAAGGCATGTCTGTATTCTAGCCCTGTGACACAGACATGTGTCACACATGTGTCACACAACCCTGTGTCTTTGGATGTGATCTCTTGCCAGAGCAGCTATGCTCTGAATTAAAATTCCTTCATAAGAAAAGGACACGTCCTGGGATCTGTAGGGTCTACCCAATGAGAAGTTCATTGGTGAGACTCTGAGAGACTGATTTTACTGTCATAGATAAGTGCACAGTAATCCTTTCTGGGTAGAGCACACGGGCTGAGGGAGATGGCTTTTCTGTTGTTTCTTTCCATAGAGCACAGGACTCAGGTAAAGTTGAGTGTTGTCATCACTTAAGGAATGTCAGCTTTCAGGTTCAAGCCAAGCATGGCAGCGCACACCTTTAGTTTTGGCACCCAGGAAGCTGAAGCCGGCAGATCTCTGTGAGTTGGAAGCCAGTGTGGTTTACATAGTGAATTCTGGTCTTGCTAGGGCTACAAAGTAAGACTCTAACTCAAAGGAAGAAAAAGAAAAAGAAAAAGACTGCTCTCCTTTCCACATGGTTAGTCAGCCTGCCCTGGCTAGTGTGCTGGGGCCTGAGAACTCGGCCCGTCCCTCTCAGCTCCCACACCCGAGAGTTCAATGGTCAACTTGGGCTTTTTTCTTTTGAAAGTGGCCATAGTGCAAGTCAAGAGCTTTACCTGACATTCAAACAAAGAAGCAGCCTTTTGTTCCCACCAGAATTTAGATGGTAGATACTCCCTGTGGAGAGAGGATGGTTGACCTTCTACACTCAGTCCATTCTGAAGATGGTGGCGCAAGCTGGACAGGAGGGCACACACCTTCCCACAAGAGTTGTTGGCAGGGTTGTTGCTGGGGTAGGGCTCTTAATGATCCCTGACACTGCTTGTTTCCTGAACAGATCCTGCAGGAGTTGGAGTATGGCCCTTCAGTGGACTGGTGGGCCCTGGGGGTGCTGATGTATGAGATGATGGCTGGGCAACCCCCCTTTGAAGCCGACAATGAGGACGACTTGTTTGAATCCATCCTTCATGATGACGTGCTATACCCTGTCTGGCTCAGCAAGGAGGCCGTCAGCATCCTGAAAGCTGTGAGTCACTGTCCCTCACCTATGGCCCTGCTCCCTGGGGGCATTCTTCCCATCTCTTCCTCCCCTCCTCTGTGTGTGTGTGTGTGTATGTGTCTGTGTGTGTGTGATGTCTGTGTGAGCTGTGTCTGTCTCTGTGTGTCTCTGTGTGTGTGTCTGTGTGTCTGTGTGCATGTCTGAGTGTGTGTGTGTGTGAGCTGTATTTATGCCTGTGTGTGTGCCTGTGTGTATGTATCTGTGCATGTCTCTTTCTCTGTGTGTGTGTGTGTTTGTACATGTCTGTGTGAACTGTGTGTCTGTCTGTGTGTATCTGTGCATGTCTATGTGTGTGTTGTCTATGTGTGTGTCTCTGTGTATGTATGTATCTGTGCATGTCTGTGTATATCTGTGTGTGTGTGTGTGTGTGTGTGTGTGTGTGTGTGTGTGTCTGAGCTCACAGTCCTGCCTTCTGCCCCTCTTCAGAATACCCCAGAGCTCAGTAGTTAACTAGCCACATTCACAAGACCAGCCCTGTTCAAGAGCCCTCGCACAGTCCTCACTTTAGTCTATATATTTTATGAAGAAAGTTGACTGTCTGTGTGGCAGATGGGGAATTTGTAGCACTTGCTATAATATACAGAAGTCATGACAAGCATTGTGTGGGAGTCTGGAATCACACGCCCTCTCCTGCCTCACCTCTCTTTGCTCCCTTACCTTCCATGGCTGCCATGTTAGACAACTCCTGACTTTAGCTGAGACCTTGCAGTATAACCTTTTTTAACACAAGGAATTCTCGGTGGCATTTTCCCCGAGCAACCTCTCACTGGACACGTGCCCCACTGTGTGGGAGGCTTGTTCTAGCCCACCCTCACACCTTTAAACACAGAACATTCCTGGAAACTCTGTCATCCATCCTCATAGCATACTATGGAGGACTGGGCATGTAGCTCAGTTGTAGAGTGCTCATCTGTCATGCACGAAGCCCTGGGTTCAATACCCAGCCATGCATAATTTAGCCCTAGTAGCACATGCCTGTCTGTCATACTTGCACTTGAGGAGGCAGGACGAAAGAGCTCAAGGCCATTCTTCAGCTACATAGTGAATTAGGGGCCAGCCTGGGCTACCTGAGACCTGTCTCAAAGACACAAACATCATCATCATCATCATCAGAGAGAGAGGGCTCAGGAGGTAAAGCACCCACTGTCCAGCTGGACTGCACACAGCATTTGTTGCAACACGGAAGACTGCTCTCAGGTCTCGGGCTGTTCTCTTTACCCTAGTTTACAAGGTGAAATAAATGCCTTTGGTCTACAAGAAGGTGAGATGGCAGGTGACTTGAAGCATGGTGGGGCTAGAGTTTGCTTGAGAGAGACACACCTGTCTGGGGAGTGTCCACTCCTACCTCCAGCTGATTGCAGGCCTGCCGCAGCAAGGACTTCCTTCAGCCGACTTGCCTTTCTAAGAGGAAGCTTGGAACCCAGCTTGCCGTAGCATCATTCTCCATCTGATTCGAATTCCTTCCCTCAGAACATGCGGCTGAAGCAAAGCTGGAAGGCTCACCCTCGCATGCCACCTTTGATCCATGCTCCTTGCGAGTACACTCCTGGTCCCTGCTCCAGCTCTGCCCACCTAGCCCCCACGCCCCCAACCTGTGTTCTCACTTATTTAAATAACTGCCCACCCAGCCCCCACACCCCCAACCTGTGTTCTCACTTATTTAAATAACTGAGACACATACTGAGTCTCCTAAAATGCCAAAAGTACACCATGGGATCATGGGATGCTGTAAGAGGCCTTTGTCGTGTCCCCACTTCCGCCTGCCTGATCCCCACACTCTGTACCTCATAGATGACTCAGGAACGGAATTTTATACAACCTTCCAAACTTCTTTAGGTGTACACCATGCAGTTCAGACACGGACCCTCACTGCTTCCCCTTTCATTGTTGAAACAGAACGTAGGCTGCTCTGCGTCTACTTCGTTCTTCCAGAAGGGTCTAGTACTCCCTCCACAGAACGTTGTGTCTGCCTGTCTCCGAGCTTAAAAAGGCCCCTGAGGCAGCTGTCATGGGGGTTCCCCCACCAAGGACCATCCCAGAGTGATTATCTAGGGTGGGGATGTGAGCCTTCTGCTCTTGTTCCCAGATTCCCCACCAGGCCCCAGACAGCTGGTCTCTAGCACTGGAGAGAGCAGGAGTCTGCCTGGTAGATACCAGCTCAGTCTTTCTGAGAGTTCCCTGCTCACATAGCAGGGGTGTGTGTGTGTGTGTGTGTGTGTGTGTGTGTGTGTGTGTGTGTGTGTGTTTTATGTATGTGTGTGTGTGTGTGTGTTTTATGTATGTGTATGTGTGTGTGCGTGTGTGGTGCATGTGTGTGGCTTTTGTTATGCATGTGGTGTGTGTGTGTGGTGGTGGTGCATGTGTGTATGGTGTACATGTGTGTGTATAATGCACATGTATGTATGGTATCTGTGGTGTGTGTGTGCGGTGTGCATGTGTGTATGTGTAGTGTGCATGTGTGTGGTGTCTGTGTGGTGTCTGTGTGGTGTGTGTGTGTGTGTGTGGTGGTCATGTGGTGTGTGTGTGTGTGTGTGTGTGGTGTTCATGTGGTGTGTGTGTGTGTGCGTGTGTGTGTGTGTGTGTGTGTGTGTGGTGTTCATGTGGTGTGTGTGCGCGCGCGCGCGCGTGTGTGTGTGTGTGTGCGTGTGTGTGTGTGTGTGTGTGTCTCCTTACTCTCTCTCTTCCTCTCTCCTCTCTCTTTGGATGGGCCAGGCAGCGCCATGGTTTTGACACCCTCCCTCTAGACACATATCCAGCAAGTCTGGAGATAGTGACGTTGACACAGTTGCAGGGAGTGTGTAGGTGCTGACATGAGATGCAGCACAGCTGCTGCTGAAGAGCCTGCAGCACACAGGACAGCCCCACAGCAAAGAAGGACAGCAGCGCTGGGTATGAGAGCTGCTGACGCCTGGGGCTGCACAGGTAGCTCAGTGGTTAAGAGCATGAGCTGCTGCTAGAGAGGCTCCAGGTCTGCTTCCTGGCACCCACGTTGGGCAGTTGGCATCTGCCTGTGACCCCAGCCCCAGCACATTGATACTGTCTTTTGAATTCTCCCAAACTGCACATCCCCACACATATATAACTACATATAAGTTAAATGTTTAAATAAATACATTTTGAACGAAAAAAAGAAAGAAGGAAGGAAGGAAATAGGGAGGGAGGAAAGGGGAAAGGAAGAGAGAGAGAGAGAGAGAGAGAGAGACGCGCATTGACCTACAAAGACTGAGGGGTTAGAGGTCATACTGTGTTAACTGTTGACCGTCTGAGAAGAGAGCCTCTGGCCCAGGGCCCAGGGAGTTACCACAGGGGTTCATCCCTAAGCTGATCTTCCCTCTCCTAGAGGAGGAAGGCAGGACAGGCTGTGGAAGGGAGGAAGAGCCCTCTGCTATTCTTTGGAACCTCTGTTCCCTTAGGTTGTCACTTGGTATTTCTAAGCCTCTGTCCCTAGAGCTATGTCATTGAAGAATGTTTCCCATGGGGCTAGAGAAGGCCATTTGTATCATAAAACAGTAAACAGCGCATGCAGCAGCGGGCGGCCATCTTGCTGCTGTTGTACTCAGCACAGTGGCCTGGGCCTCAGGTCGGCCTCCTATTCAACCTTCAGGTTACCAAGCTCAGGTAGGAGGCAGGAATGGAGCCCGTACTAGGTGGATGTATCACAGGGCTCAAGGGAAAGTGACTTTGAGACAGCTTATAATTTAGGTTGACAAGAAGCATGGTACTCAGGATACCAGCGGAGCAATGAACACTTTGACTGCTTATTAGGGAATGCTAAGGCACTGCAGGGACACTCGTCCAGAGATTGAAAGTAGGCAGACCGCAAACTGAGACACCTCCATATGCCAAAGGAAAGAGTATAGGCCAGTGCAGGACATCTGAGGTCATCGAGCTGGGGTGACTTCCTGGACATGAGTCTTCCTCAAACTTGAGGCTTCTCGGCACTCCTCTGCCCTCTTCCCGGTGGCGTCCCCTCCCCACCTGGCCATCTTTTCTTACCTCCTTGCTGTGAGTGACTCTCTAGAATTCAGTCTCTGCTGAAAAGACTTGAACATCTGGGGTGGCCAGAGACCAGGAGTCAGGTCCTAATCTCAATGCGGTACGTTGCCAGCTGTGCATCTCCAGCCCCTTAAGTTCCTCCCCTTATGACATAGAAGCAGCAACGGGACTCACAGGGAGGTGGACCCATAGCTGTACTGTGTGTAGAGTGCTGCCTGGCACACACTACGTCATATAATCAAGAGCAGGACGCCCTGAGAGTGAGGCCCCTGGCATGCAAACGCAGGTATGAGAGGCGACGTGAAAGGCCTTCTCTCACGACCCTCCTCACGCAGGGAGGCTCCATCAGCTCTCATGTCTTCCTTCGCCCCCACAGTTCATGACCAAGAACCCCCACAAGCGCCTGGGCTGTGTAGCAGCGCAGAACGGGGAGGATGCCATCAAGCAACACCCGTTCTTCAAGGAGATTGACTGGGTCCTGCTGGAGCAGAAGAAGATCAAGCCCCCCTTCAAGCCGAGAATTGTAAGTGGGGCTCCCAGCCCACCCCTCCATGCTCACCTGGTCCTTCTGCACAGTCTGTGGGGTATGGCTGAAAGCTCAGGGAGGAGGGCGCCTCCCCCCAGAACGTGATGCCTATGGCACAGTGCTCTTGCCTCCTCAAGCTTTGTTGTTTGTTTCGATCAGTTATAACGATGCTAGCTTTCCACGTGACATAGAGATACATACAAGTCGTTTTCTTTTTTTCCTTTTTCTGAGAGATAGGTGGGGATTGTGCTTTGAAAGCGTCCACATAAAAGAAAATACTCGCTCAATGCTTGTCATGGTCCTTACGTGGCAGAGGGTGAGGTGAGATCGAGGGACTATTGCAAGAAAGGCTGACCCAAAGTCCTGCAAGGAGGACTGGTCTTTCCTGGCCTTTATCACAGTCCTGTTTCTCAACCATCCCTGCCTTCCACCTGCTCCAGGGCACAGTCTACGCTGACCTGCACATACAGTGCCAGGCACAGGTGATCAGTGGGGATCAATGGGACAGGACACTCAGAAATTGGACAGTGGACTACAGTTTAAGGCTTGACCACGTCCTGCAGGCTGACCTACTGTGTTGGAAGAACAGACAATATAATCCCAGGGAGGGGTGTCAAAATCCCAGTATTCCATGGCGCACTGAGGTAGTCGTTCAGACTGGGAATCTGGGCGGCCAGCTTCCGGCACCAGGGAACTGAAGGAAAAGTTCCTCAGACAGGGGCCCAGCCCCAGGAGGCTGGCAGCAGAGGTGAGACCATCAACCAGCCATGTTCTATCAGAGGAGACCTTCCTCCCTCAGTTGCAAGGACAGAAAAGACCCTTGGGTGCTCAGTGGGTCCCCAGAGAGAGGTGGTTGTTAGGAGACAATGTGCTCCAAGCCACGGAGTCAAACGTGAACAGGTTGATACAGCGTGGTGCTAAGGCTCGCCACCATTCCCACACCGCTGTCTGCTTTGCTTTGTGTGATTCCTGGGAGACACACAGCTTGGAACAGGCCAGGCTTGGAGTCCCTTTCTCTCAGTGAACCTCGCCTCCACTTTAGCCCATCTCACCACAGCTCTGCCCCCTCCCCCGTACCGCCCCACCCCCATCAGGCCTAAGCTGTGGGTTGTGTAGATAGGGAAGATCAGAGATTCTGGATGTTAGGAAAGACAGAGCCCTCTGTGTGTGCCAGCTGTCCTGCCTGGTGGCTTGGCCTGGGGCCACTGCAAGTAGTCTCAGAGGACACGAGTAACTGGATACCTGCGCGTGTGCAGCAGGTCACCAGAGGCCTCGCTGAGGGAAAGAAACTGAAAGGTCCAGCCCGTGGAGTGGATTATAATCATTTCCATGTAATCTAACTTGATGAATCCCTAGGGAAGTGAGAAGCAGAGCTTTTAATAGTTCAGGCTCAACTAACAAGAGCCCAGGTGAGAGCAGGGGCCCCTAGGTGTTATCAGCATTTGTAGAACGGTGTGAGCTTATGTGGAGACTCCAGGCCAGGGAGCCACTTTCAGTCAGACTCATAGAGGACTAGCAGACCCAGAAAGGCCGGATGAGGACACAGGCTCAGCCTCTCAAGACAGTGTATGGAAAAGCGGTCCAAGGAAGCCCCATGGAACTCTAAAGAGAAGAAAACACTAGCGTGGACAAGGGAAGCAGGTGTTGGAGAGAAACTCCTAGAAGGAAGGAAACAAGGGAGAACTTGAGCCACAGTTCCTAAAGGATGTTTACACGAATGGAATCCCTAGGGCTAAGCTCTCCCTGGGGTCGAATGGAAGATGGGGTAGAAGAAGTGGCCACAGGCCTTGCCTAGGATTATTTACTCAAATCCAAAGCAGGCTCTTGGACTTAGGCAGTGGTGAGACATGCCACTTCCGAAAGCGTCTCTTCACACTCCATCAGTCCAGGACGTCCTTGCTAGGTTTCCAATCTTCGGCACTCTCTCTAGACTCTTGTCCTCACCCTTCTGTGTCTTCTACAACAAGGCGTTCTGAGAGGAACCACACCCTGATCGTGGCCACCCCAAGAGTCAGAGCGGAGTGACAAGAGGGCCGTGAGAACAGTGTGAGGTGACTGTGAGCCGGGGACCTGGGACAGAACTCAGATGCCAAGGGAAGGGTGAAAAAGTGGGGAACAAATGGAAACAGGCTAGCTCTTGTCTCACTACACCACCTAGCAGGTTTCACCCAGGCTCAGGCAGGCAGGGAGCCCCTTCAGGTTGTCCCTAGAAAGATGGGAGGATATTCGTAATAGGTAAAGGTATAAGGAGTCCCAGAAACCAGAAGGGTCTGGGACCACACTTCCCTGAACCCCAGTACACAAGAGCCAAAGACTTCTCTTACTTAGTCTCTGGGTCTAGAAGCAGGATCCTGCTCTGTTCCTTTGCTGGGGACACACGTGAGCTTCTGGTGGCTTTCTTTCCCTGTGAGAATATGTCCAAAAGAAAGGACTGGGCCATTAGGGCTTCCAACATCCATCTTAGTTTCTTACTGCTGTCTCTGCCATTTCCATGGAAACCATCTTGTGTATGTGTCCCCACCGTGCCCCAGACTGCCATGCCGGAAGTCAGGGAAGGATTCGCTGGGCTGATTACGTATGAGGAAAGTGGGGAGGAAGTAAGGAGACTGTGCAGGAGGTGTTTCTGGTCATGCTTTTGAGCCCTCTGGATTGTTCACAGCTACAGTTTTAGGTCTTCCAAGACTTGACCAAGGTATTCAAATATTTGATCATATTTCTATCATTGGGATCTAAGAGGTCTCTCATAAATATCAAATTTGTGCGGTTAAAAAAAAAAGGGAGACAGAAGGAGAGAAAAAAAAAAGTTGTTTTCAGAAAGGTGTCCTAGCTCTGTCCTGAGACACGGAAGAGGCGTTAGTCTGTGCTACCTGTGTGCTCAAGTCTAGCTGAAGATGTTGAATTAAATTAAAACCATTCCCTTTGTCATCTGGGCAAACCTCAAAGGCCCAGGGTAAAAACTCAAATGGGTTTTCTATGGGCTACTTTCTGCATGTAGCCACCTAGCTCAGGATGTCTGCCTAGACCAGGCAGTAGCAGCCGGCAGGCCAGCTCTGGGCCCCATTAGCAGGTGCAGCCTCAGGCAGCGCACTCACCCACAGGTTGCTGGGGAGAGAGGTACACACTGCCACAGAGCCCTCCTTCTACTCAAGGGCCAGAGGTGCCATTACAAGGCTGGCTTTCCCTGGCTCAAGGTGACTTAGACCTCAAGGACACGCCATTTGCCTTCTGAGAGGGAACTCAGGAGGGCAAGGTTTTGGCAGCTGGAGGAAAGCCAGTTCCACAGTGGGAAGAAGCAGTGAGGGACAAGGGACCACATGATCAGCCAGTGACACTGTGAGATTCTTGCATCTCATCTTATAGACAGATGCCAACTGAAAGGATAGATACTGTGGGAGGAAAAAGACAACATTTATGAACAAACAGAAGCAGCCTCGCTTGTAGTTGTTGCTAGCCACAAGGGGACATTGGCCACCCATTGGCAAGCAAATGAGGCAGGTTCAGGAGAAAAAAAAAAAACACACACACACACACACACACCTACTAATACCAAACATCTTAACAAAAAGCATGGCCAAGTGCTAGGATGCATGAAAAAGCCTGAGTTTCTTCTCTTTGGGATTAACTCTACTTGCTCTTCAGCTATGCCCTGTTGACCAAAATGCCATTGTTCCTCAGAAACCTACTCAGTAGCTATTGTCTCACTTGCCTTACTGGCCACCACAGCAGGTGACCTGCCTGTTGGGCCTGTTGGGCCCAGGGGTGGTCATAGCATCCGAAAATAGCCACGATGTAGTATTTTGTGTTTCCAGACCTCTTAAGTCTCTCCAAACTCATTCAGCCAGACCTGCCTCTGCCATGGCTGGCTCACCTGGAGACTGGGGCCCTCCTCACACCCGCGAGAGCTTAAGGATACATCAGAACAGCTTCCGACCTGGCTCCCATCCCCCTCCACAGGAAGCCTCCTGCCTCTGAAGATATCACCAAAAAGATTGTCCAGATTGGAGGCTGGAATTTGGCCTCTGGTCAATTTCCATCACATACCTCCTCCACTGGCTGCTGTCCCTGAAGGCTCTGCCTTCCTGGCATGTTTGCTAAGCTGGGATTCCAACGCCCCTGGCACCTCAGTGCCTCTGTGTAACCCTTGCTCTGGTCCCCAGATGTTATGAGTGCAGCTGGCTTTCCAGCCTGTAGGTTGTCACCCTTTGTGTGTTGGCCCATTTGGTGCCTCTACTTCAACGTGGAAAGTTTCTTCTTGTGTGTCCTCCGTCCTCGTGGCTCCTGTATAATCCTCCTGTCGCCTCTCTATGCACTCCCACACTGGATTGGACATAAAGTCTGATCAGCAAAAGCCAGTAAAAAGACTTTGATGCGAGAGATAACAGCCAAGCATGAACAGTCCGTCTCACTGGAGATATCCTTCCAAGATGGCAGCACTGTCTAATCACTAACGAGTGTCTCTCTCATTTAGCTTTTATGCTCCTGGTAGGCTTACCTTTGGGCGGGGAACATAGAGGGAAGAGATGTATCTGGTACGGTTGACATTGCAGACTGCTGGGCTAGTCAGCTCACTTCTGGGCCGGATTTGTTGCCCCCTCCCTGCAAAGCATTAGACCCTGAGACCACAGCTCCTAGGGATTTGCCACCATAGTGGGAGCAAGCCAGTTAGAAGGGAGAGCGCTGCCTCCCAGAGACCTAGCTGTCCTCCGTGAGCGCCAAAGGCCCTGAGGGAAATGCTGGCCGAGTAAACTTCTCTTTGTGTACGTGTTCTCTCTTTTCAAGTTTGCTTCAGTGTGAATGTCCCTCTGTAAGGTAAGGCTTCCAGAGTGGGGAGTCTCTCCAGGTAGGTGAGCCCCACAGGCCCGGTGACATAGAGGCCCCCCCCTTCAACCTCATGATCCGTCTCCATTCAGCCATCCACGCTGCATGGCAGGACCCCAAGGGAGGCCCCTCCTGCATGCCCCTGCATGACTGAGCTGTGCTGAGAGAAAACCTGGGAAGTGGGCTCGAGAACTCACATCCTCACTGATTTAGCCCCAAGAGGAGCCCTGCTGGGTAGGCATCCCCTACCCCTAAAGCTAAGTCCACCTCCCCAGAGACCCTAAGAGCATGGATGGTAATACAGAGGCCAATGAGACACCATCGTCATCTTCCATCCTGGTGGATCAGGACCAGGACTTTGCTGGGTCCTTCATTAAAGACACTTCCAAGACAATGTCCATGTCAGAGTGAGATCTCTTGGCCCCTAAGAGGGTATTGACTCTCACAAAGAGCCATGGATCTAGAGCCGATGTCTAGAGGCCATGGGAAAAGCTTGCTTATGTGGTGGCATGGTACAGTGCACAGGGGACTGGCTTTGATTACAGACAGCCTGGGGTTGACTGTGATTGCTCTCTCAGGATAGCCTTGTGATCTTGAGAAATCACTTCACCCTGACCCTCTGACCTAGTCCATAAAATGGAGTGAGAATAGTTCTCTCACAGAATTGAAAACACAACCAGTTGCAGGCCTGAGATGCTTTGTGTACCCCTGGCTTCTTGGGAGCAGTTAGTTCTTCTCTCTCCCCTCATGACTCCGTCCCATAGTCTGGAGGCTCTCTCCTCCTCTCTCACCAAGCCTCTAGGAACCAAGAGTTGAGTAACGCAGGAAGTCATATGATGTTTGGAGGCTGGGCTCGTGAGATGGACACAACCATGGCCTCCCACTTTGGCCTATGGGATCTTAGAGCAATGAGTACTGCGCCTGCTACCCAGAGAACAGGAGAGTAAGGAAGACCAGGAGCCTAAAGGCAGGGGAAGGCTGGTCTGGATACTACCCCTGCCACACAGAGGACAAGAGAGCTCCAATCATGGGGTGGCACCACCACTCAGGGCAGTACCCATCAGAAAGCAAAATGATACTGAAGGTCAGGGAGAAATGCCTCTCAGGAGCCTGCGTGGAGCCTGCTGGGTTTTCATTCTGAGGCAGTCATTGGTGCTGCAAGAGCGTGGCTCACCAAATGGGGGACTCTCAAGTCTTTGTCCCTCATCATAGTGTCAAAGTTCCTTCATAGTATAGTCACTTGGTTTTGAGAATAGAGAGCTCTGTAGCCCAGGCTGGGCAGGAACTAGCTCTGTAGTCCAGGCTGGGCAGGAACTAGCTCTGTAGCCCAGGCTGGGCAGGAACTAGCTCTGTAGCCCAGGCTGGGCAGGAACTAGCTCTGTAGCCCAGGCTGGGCAGGAACTAGCTCTGTAGTCATCCAGGCTGGGCAGGAACTAGCTCTGTAGCCCAGGCTGGGCAGGAACTAGCTCTGTAGCCCAGGCTGGGCAGGAACTAGTTCTGTAGCCCAGGCTGGGCAGGAACTAGCTCTGTAGTCCAGGCTGGGCAGGAACTAGCTCTGTAGCCCAGGCTGGGCAGGAACTAGCTCTGTAGCCCAGGCTGGGCAGGAACTAGCTCTGTAGCCCAGGCTGGGCAGGAACTAGCTCTGTAGCCCAGGCTGGGCAGGAACTAGCTCTGTAGTCCAGGCTGGGCAGGAACTAGCTCTGTAGCCCAGGCTGGGCAGGAACTAGCTCTGTAGCCCAACCTGTCTTCAAACTCCAAATCCCGCTTCTTCAGCCTCCTAAGCGCTAGGGTTATAGGCTTGTACCACCACATCTGGCTCAGGTTGCCTCTTTTTCTCTCTGTGAATGAGATCAACACATGCATTCCCTCTGCCTACATTCTCGGTTGTGTTCTCAGCTGAATAGAGCTGTATGGCTCTGGGTACCCTATTTTTAACATGGCAGCTGTCACCAATAGACACCATTCCAGGGCACAGGTGTCCCTTTAGCCAAGCAGTTACGGGGATAAAACCCAGAGAAACCATTTTGCCATCTGAGAATCCTGATTGCAGGAGTATTCCTCTAGGTTGCGGTTTTAGTACCCGTACCCTCATAAGCACCCCAGGAAAGTGTCTGAGCCTGACCACGCTGTTCTGGACTTGATGAGGCATTTCTTTAGGCTCATGAATTTTTCCATTATGGCTTCCTGGCTGTTGCATTGGGCTATGCCTTCCTAAGTTCATTAGCATAGTATTCATTGGAATTAATTTCCTCCTTGCCCTATCAATATTTGAGCATACGCATACACCCACACCTACCTGTTGGGAGCGGAGGAGGATCCCTGAAGCTAAACGTGATGGAAAGGGAGAGGAGCAGGGGAAATCGGGGCCAGGTGGCTGGAGCAGCAAGTCTGGGCAGACAAAGATGCTGACGCTTAAGGAGAGAGAAGCACCCAAGAGAAGTTGGCTTTAGGCCACTTCTGGTGAGCAGGACTTATGGAACCTGCACCTGGTCCTTTCTCTACAGTCCTGGAGGAGACACTGGCAACAGCAAGGCAAAAATCTTCCCACCAACACTCTGCCAGCAGTACCTAGACAGAGGGGAGGTGCGGGGAGAGACTAATTGAAATGTGTAAGTGATAGTAGTGATTACAGGATCCCAGACTTACTGACAGGGCCCAAGGAGAGAGGCTGTAAGCCTCGCCTTTCAAAGTGACAGGACAGAGAGGGAAAGATGGGGTGAAGAGGAAGATCTCACCAGGCAGGCTGGATGCAGGCCCTCCATGATCTTTCCAAAGTGAAGGGGCTTGACCACACGCACGCAAGCCATCTTTTAGCCACGTCTTTTTGGGATTCTTATTTCTGAGGTGTACTCCCCCCTGAAGGGTTTCCATGGAGCCCAGAGTGTCCTTTAGCATGTGCGGTCCAGATGATTCAGGGTTGCTAACGGCTGGGCCGGTGAAACATGCAACCTCCTGCCTTGAGTGGTGACAAGCCGTATAGATTGTGCTTGTCAAGTTGAGATGACCTTCGGAGGGAACTACGTCTTTCTTGGAGACAGACTGTAGCCAGCCTCCCTCTCCTCCCATAGCAGCACGCGCGCGCAGACACACACACACACACACACACACACACACACACACACACACACACACACACACACATGCCCCCAGCATTTGCCAACAATAAAGCTTGAAGCCTTCCCAGAGAGGTACTGAGCTGGAGCTGGAGCCAAATAATCCATAATAGAGTCACTCCAAACTATTGGAGTCCAGAATTATACACTTAGAGGCCAAAGGGAAGACACTAGACACCTGGGTGCTGGTCCCTGTTGTCTGTAGCACCCCAGATCCCTTCCGATGAAATAAAGAGTTTAAGCCTTAATGTCCCCTGCAGTCCTCCACGCCAACACACTTCATAAGGGAAGGAATCTGCGAGGTTCTACAACTTCTCGTGACAAAATGTCCATGTACCATAACATTTTGGTGAATTTTTGAAACATCTGTACCCACATATCTGCTTGCCCAGTGAGTACAAAGAAAACCTACACCTTCTCCAGAAATTTCTGGTTCCCTTAGCTTCACACAACCTTGATTTAGTTTTTCTAAAAGAGAGAGTCTACCCTTCTGTCTTCGAGTGTGTTCATGTGTAGTGGCAGGCGTAGGGGTGTGTATATACACAGTGTGCATGTGTGTATGGGGCCGGAAGTGACATCCAGTGTCACTCAGGCACTATCCACTTTTCTTTTTGATACAAGGGTTCTTCATAGACCCAGAGCTCACAGATTAGGCTAGGCCAGTTGGCCAATGAGCCGGGGGCATCTCCGCACCTCGGCCTTTCCAGTGTTTGGATCGCAGGTTTGCCATTCCTGGCTTCCGGGGATGGAGTCGGGGGCGTCATGCTTGCACAGCAAGCACTTGACCAACTGAGCCATCCCAATCTCCTCAGGTTTCCTCTTGTTATCACTGTTTCAATTGGTTTTCTCAACTTTTATGTACATGGAACCACACGGCGTGACTACTTTTTGCTTGTTCGTGTTGCGTCTTCTCCTCAGCATCATGCCTTTAAGGGTAGGGCTTGTATTTTTAAGTGTTTATTAAAAAAGATCCCAATCATGCATTGATGTAGAGAGGAAGGCCCAGCGGACCATCTTAGACCTGTGAGCCAAGGTCAGCAATTTCTACTGAGGAAGTTCTGCAGCCTTGATCAGACGTGCATTCCGGTCCCCTCACCCATCCCCCACAGTTAGGATGCCTCCTGATACACAGTGGGTATTTGGTCTATTTGGAAGATGAGCGGATGCACTCTGTAGATCTTAAGAGATCTCCACAGTGCTTCTCCAGATAATATTTCTCTCCCAGATTAACCTCTAATTCTCTTCTCACCTTTTATGGCCCAAGACCCATACACACACTGTGCCTGGAAGTTTAGGGTAATTAGATCCTATATTAGGAAACCTGAAATTGTTCTTAAATGGGGAGAGAAAGTGGGTGACCTCACCTTGACGTGAAAGGCATATACTTGAATGTTTACAGTTCTTGTTTCAAAGCCAGCAGGCAGCGGAATAATAAATCCGAGGCCAAGAGAACTGATTTCTATCTAGCACATTTTCATAAATAAGGCAAAGATGAAGCGGGGCGGGGAGACTGGTGGATAGAGAACCCTGGAATTTGCCTGGACCAGACAGCAAAGTTTCCCTCTTGAAAACTCTAGTTCTTAGCAATGAGACTGCATTGAAATGTCCACAGTAGGTGGCAAAGGTCGCCACGGTCAGCTGCAGAGTGAGCTCAGGTGTGCCAAGGTTTTCTGCCTGCTTCCAACTGGAGACACAGGCACAGATGCTCCTGCGGCATGCCCAGCCAGGTGCAACCTGCTTATTGCAGAGCGTTGCTCAGTGGCCTTGGCCCAAGAAGCCATAGCAGGCAGGGTGACATCCCCCCCCCTAGAGCTTTTCAGCCCTGCCATTTCTATATTGTGCTCAGACTCTTGCCCCGCCCCCTACAGGTGTTTCTTATTGTACTTTGGGTCTTCCCAGTGGCTGTCCAATCAGTTCAGTGTGTATGTGTGTGTGTGTGGGAGGGGGGTTCATCTGAAAAGGCATAGGTTAGGGTGGGGGAGAAATAGAATACAGAACACATCACAGATAAAACATTTAAAGTATGGTTTGCTGAATCTTGGATGGTAGCATGAAATGATATGTACTACAACATACATAGAGACCCCAAGTTTCTAACGGCTATGAATTAGGTGCATATTACACCCATAAAGTATAAGAAATGACCCTGAAATATTTTTAAATGTTTATTTTATTTGTGTTGGGGGCAGTGTTGTGCACGCACTTGCCTAGCTGTTTGTACGTACAGCACATGCATGTAAGAGCTCACAGAGGCCAGAAGAGGTGTCAGACCCCGGGCCTGGGCTTTCGGATGGTTGTGAGCTCTCATGTGGGTGTTGGGAACCAAACCCAGGTCCTCTGCAAGAGCGTTAAGTTCTCTTAGTCACTGAGTTTTCTTTCTACCCCAACACCCAAATCTTGATAGTCGTGGTGGCTGATGAACTGAACAATGTGAGGTGAATGCATTTTCTTTTCTTTTTTTCTTTCTTTCTTTTCATGTAAAGCTTTTACTCTGAGACATCATGGGGAAAAAAATCTTACAGGCACACATGGAGAAAACATGATCATAGGATGAAGATAACACAATTAATCGCATCAATGCCTGTCAGCCTAACATGGAAGCTGACGCCTTGGGAGTTTGACAGTGCAGCCACAAGCAGCTGGCAGAAATCACAGAACTGGCGGCTTTGGCTGGACAGGGTTCTTATAGCTAGTACACAGATCACCACATCTAGGCCTCCTGGCAGGGCCCAATAGGAGATGGGAAGACACACGCCAGGGAACCCAGCCTCAGGCAGAACAAGCTAAACACTAGTCCTGATTCACTGCTTGCTGACTGGCTGAGGGCCCCGTGGGCAAGTCCTTTAAGGCGTCCAATCCTGGCTCCTATCTTCCCAGGAGGATATGGCAGCATTCCTTCACCTCCCTATAGAGCGAGTGCAGGCATCCAGGTGACAGGCACCTAAAGCACTCCATGCAGAGCCCACAATCTAGCCAGGTCTGTAGCTCTGAACTTTATCGCTTTTCCCCACAAGAAGAAAGTAAAGCTATTGCAGGCATCCTGGTGGAAAGAAACACTAGGCAGATACCCTCATAGCGCTCCAGGCTACAAGAGACAGCCACTGGCTGAGCCATCAGTCTTAAGTGCCAAGAAAGAGGAGTTCCAGACATGGAGGAAGAAGCTGGAGGTGTGAGGACAGGACCAGGGGCTTGGGGGATGGTTCCTCAAGAAAGCATTTCTTTCCCATGTGGCACCAAAAGACCCATGTCATTACAGCAGCTTTCTGGGCTGGTATGCGGCATTGTGAAGGAAGGGTAACCCTCCCCTGCCCTCAGTTCTGGTGCTGAAGGGCAGCCGGGCCTCCCAACCAAGCAAAAAACGAGCCTGCTGTTGTCTGCTGGACTCCGCAGAGCTCATTCAAGCAAAGGGAAGTTTGCTTGTCAGACCTGGGCCAGGCACCGTGGGTGACAGAGGCACATGCAGCAGGTCTCCTTGTTCTGGGTGCTGACAGCTTTCCTGGGGCACCAAGACTAAAAGTATGGTTAGAGACATTGCTAGGCCATTTGTGAATTCTAGACCCAGTTGTGTCCATGTGCGCTGTAGGGCAGCATGGACTCAATTGGCACCAAGTGGTTCTTGGCTGGAATTTAGGCTTTATACTTCTACTGTCAGGTTTTATGGTCAAAGGGCCCAAGCCAAAGCATTCCCGTGTGCAGAGCTGGGCAGGCCTAGGCGGTTGCTCATGGGCATTGCCCACAAAGCTTCATTCCCAAGAGTGGGGAAAAGGTGAGCCTGGAGCTAATGGTCTCAGACAGTTGGCCCTACTTGTCCTTAAAGGTCAATTTTAGAAAGAGCCTTTGATACATGGTCTAGATCCAGAAGAGGCCCCTGTTATTTACAGCCCAGCCCCCCACCCCATAAATCATAATATAGCCCTTGAGGCCTGAGGGGTTCCTCATGCTGGGGACTCACTCCTGTGTTCTGAAGGTCTTAAGCCACGGGGCCTTTCCAGTCCTGGAAACCATCTCAGGGTTTGTCCCGGGGTGTGTTACTCAGAGAGAGCCGTGGTACCACAGAAAGTCAGCTTTTATATGGGGATGCTTCAATGCAGTGCTGAGGAGGATAAACCCAGAGTCTTGCATGCTAGACAAGTGTTCTCCCACTGAACTGCACCCCAACTCCAAACCAGGGTGCCCCCCACTCGAGGAACCTGACAGCATATTCTCACCAGGAAAACCTGCATCTCCCACTCCATAAAACACAGCTATGTTGTGCCACATAGTATGCAAGGGAATCTGAAGTCCCTCCTTGAATCAACAACGTATCCAGGCCGGAAGTCTGTGAGAGTCTGATGTCAGCATCCATGAATAAAGTTTTATTGGCATGCTATCCAGGGCCAACCGGTTACATAGTGTGCACGGTGCCTTTGTGCTATAAGAGTGGCGTTAGGGACGGCTGCGACAGAGACCACCTGGCTCACAGAGCCTAACATGTTTATTATCTAGCCTTTTAGGAAAATGTGTCAACTCTTGCCTCAGGGAGTGTATTAGTCACCTTTCTTGTCGTCATAGTGACAAAATGCCTGACAGAACAGCTCCAGACAGAAGAGGTTTACTAAGCTCTCTGTTAGAGAGAAATGCAGAGACCCTGTGGCTGGGAAGACATGGCGGCAGGAACAAATAAGTAACATATTTAGCTGGCCTCTTCCTTTTACCTTTATCATTCTGTCCAGAGCACCCAGCACAGGAAATGCTGCCATCGCTTTCATGGTGGGTCTTGCCCTGCCCATTTAAAATTCTCTGGGGAGACACCCTCACAAATAATGCCTAGAGGTAGGTGCCCAGGTGAGGACCACAGAGAGAACCAGCTGTCACAATCTGGGCACCCAGACCCAGAGCCTTCTAGGAGCTTCCAAACCAGCCCTGCAGCCAAAGAGCATGCCAACAAGTGTTAGAGGTATTGTGACCACCTGCCCTGTCCTGTGATGGAGGCCAGGCTTGTCTGGGAGGCACAGCTAATGCAGACACAGGAACCAGCTGAGCCCTCTTGCTTTGGGAAATAGTTGTTGAGTGTGAGGAGAGGAGGGGGTAAGTGCACGAATTCTAGAGCTGCTTCTGTTTTTCTTTTCCTAAAGTAACTTTGCAAGTGGAATTATTATTATTTTTTAATCCTTAAAGTTGAGCAAACAATAGCTGAGAGGAGCGGGGACTTCCGTCCTAAGGCTGGCCTGCCAACCCAATTGTGCTTAGTCAGTTGTTCAGAGTGCCCGGTGGCCTGAGATAATTTGGCTCATTTTAAAAACACATTGGTAGCCAGGAGTAGCGACTTATACCCACAATCCCAACACTTGGCAGGTAGAGGTAGGAGGATCAGGAGGAGTTCAAGATCAGCCTTGACTACCAAAGACAGTGTCTGCAAAAGCAAATAAGTATAAACAAACACACAGACAGCGTGGGAGGCATCTCACAGTGGAAAGGTACTGAGTTCACAAGTGTGAGGCCCTGAGTTTGAGCCCCAGAACCCATGTGAAGAGAAGGCACCTGAAGTGAGATGAGAGGGAAGTGGAGGCACGAGGGTCAGCCAGAAGCTCATGGGCCAACAGCCCAGAGTCATGAGCACAGCCGAAACAAGAGCTTCTGCCTCAGCAAGGTAGGCAGCAGAAAGCAGCTCTGGAAAGTTATCATCAGACCTCCACATACATGGAGTTGCACATATGCACATGCACACACACACACACACACACACACACACGCACACACACACACCAAATTAAAAAGAGAAAGCATGTACACATGTATAATATATATAAATGCATATATCTATAAATGTATATGTTTTATTCTTGCTTATAAATACATGCATATGACTATTCCTAGGGATGGTGAGCAATGCCTGTAATCCCACGACCAAAGAGACAGGGGATGACTCTGAGTTCTAGGCCAGCCATGCTATAGAGTAAGACCCTGTCTCAAAAGGGGAGGGAGGGAAAGAAGGAGAGAGAGAGAGACAGAGACAGAGACACAGAGACAGAGACAGAGAGAGAGAGAAAGACAGAGATATGGAGAGAATGTTATTCCATGCCCCACAGAAGTAGCCTAGAGAGAAGAGCTGCCAGATTGGGCTGGGGTGTGTGGGTTCCCCATCTGTGCCTCCTCTGGTTCCTGTCTTTATGTTCCAACTACCTCTCCCCAATGCCCTTTGCCCTCTTTGGACCAGGGAAGGGCCAGGAACTGAGCAGTTCTGCATTTGGCTGCTGTAAACCTCATCATTCATGTTTTACAGGAAAATTGGTGTTGATTTTTTTCCTCCCACTCAAGGTGCAAGCAACTTTATGAAATTAGAGAGCAATATCTACCGACAGTCTACTTGTCTAAGACTGAATTGGCAAATTTTGAATATCAAAATCAGGAAAGTGCAAGTGGGGGCACTGCTGGGACATTGAGAAGCCCTAAGAACAGGTGGTGCGATCAGGGAAGGCACATGGACTCCGTTTGTCTGACTCTGCTGCTCCCAGGGCCCCTAGGCTCCTAGCACTGTGTGTGTGTGTGTGTGTGTGTGTGTGTGTGTGTGTGTGTGTGTGTGTGTCTGTGTGTGTCTGTGTGTGTCTGTGTCTGTGTCTGTGTGTCTGTGTGTGTGTTTTCTTCATAGAAAGCAGGAAGTGCAGTGTCACAGCAAGCAGTGCTCAGAGCAAAATCTGGATTCTTCCATTTGGTTTTGCTATGTTGCCTTGTTTCAGAAGGCGGAAAGATGGCCCACCAGGATGCAAGTGTACACACCACTACTGCGAATGCTATAGCAGGGAGCGTAAAGGGGAAGAGTGAGGCACAAACAGAAGTTGTTTCTCTCATTCATTTTTGCTTATTTTTGAGATTGTAACTTAATTACATTTCTCCCTCCAAACCCTCCCATTTACCCCACTCTACTCTCCTTCAAATTCCTGGCCTCTTTTGTCATCAATTGTTATTGCATGCATACATGTGTTTGTATGTACCTATATATGCCTGAACACAACCTGCCGAAGAAGATTCTTTTGAGTGATCACACATGTTGCAGTTTGCTATAACAAAGGCTGGTCAGTTCTAGATTTAGTGGGCATGGGAGATGAAAGCACAGCACTGCTAGGAAGTGAGACCGGACAGAAACCTCTCTTGGATGGTAACCCAAAAGATAATGCTGCTTGTTGGCAGTTTCAATCTGTTTGAGAAGGGCCATGCTAATAATTTTCTTTGTTGAATGGCATTTAGGGTTCCCATTTGAGTGTATTCAGCCTCTTGCTACTTATAACACATATGTGGGGAGCGGTCTGAACAAGCCCCCCTGGCTCAGCTGACCTCTGTGGAACTCCTCACAGGCACTCGTACAGACTTGTCTTCTCCGTGGTCCAGATCCCATCAAGTGAGCATGCCACCCATTTCATGGCTGAGCAAATGAGGGCATAGCTATCCTAGAATTTGCCCGAGGCCAGAAAGGTTTATAATTGGAGAATCCGGAACAAAAACTAGAAGACTAGAGAGATGCCTCCACTCTTAGGAGCACTGGCTGCTTTTCAAGAGGTTCAAGTCTCTCCATCCACATGGGAGTCCTACAATCATCTGTATAGGGTCTAGGACAGTGGCTCTCAACCCCCAATCATAAAATTATTTTTGTTGTTACTTCATATCTGTAATTTTGCGACTGTTAGGAATTGTAATGTGAATATCTGATGTGCAGACTATCAGATGTGACTCCTGTAAAAGGGTCATTTGACAACCCCCCCAAAGGGGTCACGCCCCACAGGTTGAGAACCACTGGTTTAGGTGTTCAGGAACAGCTGGACTGCTGAGTAACCTTCCTTTCAAAGAATGGCTTGGAAGGACATCCACTGGGGCTCACTGGTAAGCCCTTTCAGATGTCTCCACTTCCTTTCCTTTTTCCAAAGGAATAGCAAGCCAGATGTGGTGCCGCACTTGGGAGGGAGAGGCAGGTAGATCTTTTTGACTTTGAGCCCAGTGAGTTCCAGGGCAACCAAGGCTACACAGAGAAGCTGTCTCGATAAATAAATAAATAAATAAATAAATTAATTAATTAATTAATTAATTAATTAAAAGCAAACAAACACAAAGGAATTATCAAGTGTGGATAGAAGTGGAGAAACTGAGAAGAAATGCCCGCAGTTAGCGTGAACTTCAGCGGGCTAAATCCAGAACTGTAGACTCCAGACGAAGCTTGCTGACATCAAAAAGGCAGGGGCGGGGGCATTTGAAACTGGTACGAAGAATGCGACCCACCCCTCCGTGCACAGCCTCAACCAGGCTGAGCATCTAAACTATCAGAGCTTTAAAGCACAGAGGCTGGGCCGGCCCTCCACTGCAGAGTTCCTGAGTCTGGGGCAGGGCTTAGGGTACTGTACAGCTGTGTGTTTCTGATAGACCACAAGCCTCTGTTAAACAGCGACCAGGCTGGGGCTGTAGCTGGGTGGCTTGAAGCTATGGGTTCTGTCCCCACCACCACCACCGCGACTCCTATGCATGTACATACACGTGTGTGCACGCACACGTCCCAAAGGACAACACTAAATGAAGCGAAGCCATGATGCCTGTGACAAATTTCCCCAAGGAGAAATATATTTAAAATACAAAGAGCAGAGCAAGAACTCCTTAGAGGGAACCGAAAGCAAAGAGAAGCTAATTAATTACGTTTCCTAAGTCTCACTTAGGCATCCCTAACAGCTCAGGGCTACCTCAGCTCAATTAAGGAGACTGAGGGGACAGAGCACAGGGCCGCATTGGTTTAGACCCTCCCAGGTCATTCGTGTGTGGCTCCGGGACTGAGCTCTAGGCCCTGTGGCTGAAGGTTCCGCTATGATCGCTCCAGCTTATGGTAACTTGAACATGACAAAATAGACGGGCAGAGGCAAACAGAGACAGGCACATAGGCTCCGAACATTCAGGAATAGTATTTAGGAAAATATGGGTTTTTAAAAAAATAGATGTTACTTCTAATATTTTTACATATACTATTTATGTGTGTAGGGGGCATGCATGCACATGTGAGCAGAGGTCGGAGGTGAATTTGCAGGAGTTGGTTCTTTCTACAGTGTGGTTCCTGGGGATCCAGCTCAGGTCTCAGGTTTGGCAGTAGGTGCCTTTACCTGAGCTGGGTATTCTTTAAACGAGAATCTAAATTTAAAAAAAAAATTATTTATTTATTTCTATTTTAGATGAATCAGTGTTTTGCCTGTATGTATGTCTATGTGAGGGCATTGGATCCCCTGGAACTGGAGTTAGACACAGTTGTGAGCTGCCATGTGGGTGCTGGGAATTGAACCTGGGTCCTCTGGAAGAACAGCTGGTACTCTTAACCCCTGAGCCATCTCTCCAGCTAAAATTTTTAATGAGAAGTCATTTGTGGATGTTTAGAGAGAGACTGGTAAATCACTAGGAGCCAGGCTGGTGGAGAACTGCTCCAAGTGTGTGCTTCTCCCAGACAGCCCACTGCACAGTCCCCAAATCTCATCCTCATAGGCGCGGTTTTCAGAAATGAATGCCAGTGTGGCCCCTGCTTTCTGCATTTTGTCTGGCCAGGGTCCCTAGCCCGTTGAACAATGCCACCCACACTCAGAGTGGGTCTCCCGGGCTTGGTTAAACCTTGGCCATCCTGCTCTTATAGACACTCCCAGAGATTTGTCTTCTCTGTGGTCCAGATCCCATCAACTTGACAATCAAGGCCAAGCATTACACCATCATAGACAGCACAGATCAAATTTAACTGTTCCCACCAAGACAGGCTAACACCACTGCACTTGGCATTTCTCAGACAAGGGGCAGGAATTGAGCTGTCTGCTCTGGCTACCACTTGGTAAGAGAGAGGCGGACAAGAAAAGCACATGACACCATCTTGGCTAGATGGGAGCTATGAAAAATGCTGTGGACATGTTAGTGCTGGAATAGCTCTCTATAACTTTGGCCCTGCCATCTGTAAAGAAAATCTAAAATTATAAAGGGAAGCAGGCAGTGGTGGTGCACACCTTCAGTCCCAGCACTTGGGAAGCAGAGGCAGGTGGATCTCTTGAGTTCAAGGCCAGCCTGGTCTACAGAGTCTCGGGACAGCCATGACTACATAGAAAAACCCTGTCTCAAAATAAACAAACCAAAAAAAAAAAAAAAAAAAAAAAAAAAGAAGAAGAAGAAGAAGAAGAAGAAGAAGAAAATTAAAAATAAAACTAACAGTCAATTCATCCTGAGCATGATGAGACATGCCTTTAATCCCAGCACTCAGGGTAGAGGCAGGCAGGTGTCTGAGTTTGAGGCCAGCCTGTGTGTAAGCAGATTTACATATGCTCTATTGCTGAACATATGGGACTTAGAATGGTGATGTTTCAAAGCTGAGGGGTTAGATAAATGAAAGGAAATTATTTCAGGCTCCTAAGCATCAATTACCTACCCCTGTTGCTTCATGTTCGGAGTGGGTACCTCAAATACTGCCAACCATATGTAATACATGAGGGAATGTGACCCACAGGACACATTGTGAGAGCCAAATCCAAGAGGCAGTTCTGTGAGAACTTGGGAAGAAAGGGAGATGAGAGAGGCTGCGGTTGAGGGATACTTAAGAGGGACCCAAAGGGAGACCATATACAGGTACCATGTACCCCTTGTTTTCAGCCATAATCATGTGGTGTAGTTCCCTGGCTCTTTAGCACTGTGCTATGTTGACGCCATCGCTCACACCAAGCACAGGCAGAGCGTGAGAGAGACCAGCAAGACGGACATTTGAGGGCCGGCCCCATGACAGTCTGCAAGAACACTGTCACCAGCTAATCTGGACATCACATTAGGACAGAGGCAGATGTCCCAGAGGCAAACAGCACTGCTCCTCCAAGAGCTGCAGTTAAGGGCTCAGTGTGTGAGAGCTGTGAGAGAGTCATCCTTGCTGGACAACAAATAGCCTGACCCCATCTTGGTGCTAGGGTCTGCGGTGCTACCTAGGAACATCCTGGCCAGAAGCAAAGGCGGACCCCTGGAGCCTTGTTCCTTGGGATGCAGTCTTTCAGATGGAGGAGGCTATGAAGCTGCTTCCACCGGCTTCTGTAGATGCCACAAGTGTGCCTCTTCCATGAGCCTAGGCCTCCATAGCTGAAGAAGTGTTGACCTCAGACATATGTACCCATTAAGGCCCTAAACACCTTTGCCTTGATGGGATCTTCCCAAACCCCACGTGGGTACTGTCTCTCTCTTTTACTTGTAATCAGAGAACTAGCTCTGTGCCTGCAAGCACTAGGAACAAGACAGCCTACCACTTAGGCCTAACTCCCACTCAGAGACCCCCCCTGGGGGGGGGGACTCAGTCCTCGTCTAGGCTGTCCAACTGCACACTCCTCATAAGTCAGACCTTAGTGGCCACCCCACTCCCACCTCCCACTTCCCCAGAGGACAAACCCCTCTGGCGGAACGGCAGCCATTGGCCCACAATCTAGGTCACTTCGCTGGCATTAGATACAGTAGCATCAGGAGCCTTGTTCACTTCTTGCAGCAGATGCCTACGGGTGTCACTAAATGACAGGCACGGTGCTAGGATGCAGTTGGAGTGCTGAGCTCAAGCCCGTCCCTGCTTGTGTGGGGCCCTGAGGGAGGCCACGGTGGGTAAGAGTGGAGGCATGGGGAGTGAGGGGGGTGCAGGGCGTCTATCCAAGACCCTTCTCTGACACGTGGAGGGGGGATAAGCAAGGCTTCCTGAAGGAAGGGCATTCATACTGAGGTGAAAAAGAGCAATGGATGAGGACCTACAGGCAAGGAAAAGAGTGGGTGCTCTGGACAGATGATGAGCTGTACAGAGGACAGAGGCATGGCAAAGAAGCCCTGTAAGTTAGGAGCATCTAATACTTCCACAGTGCCCAGAGATGATGCCATGGGGTACAGGAACTTGGGACTTGGTTCTCAGTGTTGTGAGGCACCCTAGAAGACTCTACGCCATTAAAGACAGTCCGGGACATTCAGACAGGCCCACAGTTAACACCGGTTTAGTATGTAGAGGCATAGAGAGGAGTACAAAACTGTCCCCTAGCCTCGAGGTGCTGTTCAGTGGCACACTGCGTAGACTGTGCTGGGCTCCACACCTGAGAGGTGTGTGATGTCGGCCTGTGACACACAGTGCCCTCAGCTGCCAGGTTCCCACCCAGCACATCTGGCATCCTACAGGGAAGGCATTGTCACTGCCACAGTTTCACACATAGAAATACCGGTGCCTACAGAGCGTAACCAACAACATCAGTGTCCTATAAGCAGGGCAGGACAATAGCAGGAACACCGTGGTCTTTGTCTTCCTCTATGCAGCCTCCCCTGAGTGTGGTCCAGGGTTTGTGGGGAAGGCTTTGTGAGGAAGAGAAGGTCTTCAGAGTCAGAACGATGCTGTGTGCATGCCCAGTGCCACTTCCTGGGATGCACGGTATGGGCACTGGGAAGGCCATATGAACTGACCAAGGGCCACAGACGGTAGTATCTCTGAAAAGTCTGAGGTGGAACTGTGGAGTTCGAATCTTGGGTGTCCTCTGAAGAACACAGAACTATTTCAAAGAATAAAATTAGGGAGCAAAGGAGACAATCTCAGCCCTTTGTGATTTGGGAGGTGCTATGCTGCCTATGCCAACGATAAGGAGACTGAGTGACTTGGAAATCTTCCCAAGCCTCGGGTCTCCAATGATCAGGAACTGCATCCCATGGGGCTGTTACCTATTTACATTGGAAATGGGTTACTAACATGTACCTAAGATGTCTCCCAGGAAAACGGGGCCGGGAGCCAAGCTGTGCACGGACTTGTGACCAATCTGTAGAGGTCACTAAAAATGTCATTCTCTGGCATGGGGATGTGACTCAGTGTTAGAATGCCTGCCTGTCATGTGCAAGGCATGGCTTTGATGCCCAGCAGTCTTCCTTGATGGCATGTAGGAGAGAGACATGGCATGCTTTCTTGAATGCACTCAAGTGATTCTGGGATGCCCAAGAGAAACCCAGAACTGAGCTAAGTGACTCTCCAAGCTAGCTCACGATAGAATCGTCTCTAGATGTACTCGCAGAGCCTGGCTGTTGAAAACACACAGACCCAGCGAGGTAGGAAGTGGACACGCTGCGACTCTAGCTCTTGCCAGGCCCAGTCGACCTCAGGAAAGCAAACCAGTTTCTGTGACTAATGAGCACCCATCCGCCACTAGTGACTGACTGCTGAAACACGAGCAATTAAGTAAACAAGGGCAGCCAATGTCAAAGAGCCTACGGGTTCTCTCAGGCGCTTTATACGCACTTGGTGGTGGCTAGCCAAAAGGGTATACCAGAAAGGAGGTCTCCTGACCAAGAGTTCCAGCCCATCAGGCCATCCAAATGGGCCTTTCCTCCTGTCCTCGCCTACGGCTTTGCCTTCCCTCCTCTGGAAGCCCTTCCACTCTGACCACCAGAGTACGTGCCACTTGGTTACCCTGTGGACAATACCTGGCACTGTACAAGTTGTTGCCACTATCCCTCCTTCCACAGAGATCCTCTGAAGAGCTGCGACTGCAGTCTTTCCCCCAGCCATCACCCTCCCACAGCTTGCATCACCGTGGGGACCAGTTTGTTGTTCAACTCTGAGGCAGCTCTTTGCTCAGGCCCTTCCTTCCCTCTCTCTGAAACCCCTGGAGGAGAACGGCTAGTCTGCCCCCCCCCGCCCCGCCCCGCAGGCCAGCCTTCCGGCTGCAGAAGACCACACTTGCGTCTGAGTTCCTCATCTGAAGGGAACACAGACAACCCCAGCCATAAATCCTGCTTCTGGAAGTTTCTTTCATTCTCTCTGTCTCCTCTGTCCTCCTTCAGAGTCTCTGAGAAACCAACTCTTCCTGTGGTTCAAGCCCAGAGAGACATCAGGCCTGACTGCTGAGGACAGGAAAGAGTAGTTCATGCCTGCTCCTTCCTGCCCATCATTCTGTCTAATCTGGGTCACTGGGTTGGCTCCTCTGCCAGCTACCACACACTATCCTCTCTCACTGTGATGCCCAGCTCTCCCCGTTTACCTATGCCAGACCCTTCAGGCTTTATTTCAAAAGCCTATTGGCTCCTTCTAAAAATGTCTCCTGGCTGGACTTGACCCTTGCCATGTATGCCTTGTCATTTCTACGGGGTTCATCTCTACAACTTCTACAGGGGCGGGAGGCAGCATGTTGAGACCTGGATGTGAGTCTGGCTCTTTCCCAGTTGGGTAACCCCAGCCAAGCCCCAAATCTCTCTGAGTCACAGTTTCCTCCGCTATAGAACTGGAATCAAAATATTTGCCTATTCTGAGGATCAAGTGAGTGAATGAATACAAAGATGCTTGGGGAGCTCTGGACCGGTACCTCTCAAACTTCCCCATAGAATTTTCCTCTTGGGAAAGGTGTGAATGCATTATTCAAGAGGGCGGGAGGGAAAGTTTGATGTCAAACTTGAAGAAGTTTAGCCTAAGCAAAATGGACAAGGTTCCTTTCTTCTAGAATGTCTCAGAGATTGTCATTGACTCATAAGCGTGGCAACTGTCCAAGAGCGCACGTGCGCGCGTGCGCGCGCACACACACACACACACCCTTTTGTCTCAAAGGTACTGTTTTTTTTTTTTATAGACCACTGTGTTATCATCTTTAAGGTTGCATGTTTACACTGAGAATAGCATATTTCATGATTATTCTTTCTATAAGATGTACCCCTTTCTGTAAGTAGTAACATCTAGGTCACTAACCAAAGGCAGTACCAGCTAACCAGTGCCTAAAGGAGCACTGCAAGAAGGCCTCCAGTCTCCCCACTGCACCCCATACTGCGCTTGGTCCTCTGGGCATGGCACAGAAGGCCTCTCTGGTCAGACTCCAGCCGTAGCTCCTGACCATCCCTCACTGGGCTCTGGCCCAGGCAGCTTGGCAGACCCAGGTGCTGTGCATACATGTTACACACTCTCGACCCCTGCTTTATCCTACCTTCCCCCCATTTGTACCACCACGTCTTAAACCATCCTTCAGATCTTAGTCAAACCCTGGCTTCTCCAGGGAAGTTGTTTTCTAAAACAAGCATCCCAGGCAAGCGCATTGCCTTTCTCGCTCATCGGTAAGCCCTTGAAGGTAGGGTACTGTTGATCCCTCACCCTCTCTAAAAACTAGGGTGTGGGGGTTGGTTGGTAGCTATTCTCCACTCACGCCCTCAAAACCAGGAGCCACACACTTTTCCTCTGGGAACATGAACATCTAGCTGGGTTGTCCTTCTCATCAGAGGAATAAGTCATACTGGGTTTTCTGACTTAATTCAGTAGATGCTTATTTACTGTGGCAGACTACTGCAACCTGAAGTTGACTAGGAGGGGCTTATGCTCTAGACCTGCGGTCCTCAATCTTCCTAATGCTGCGTGCGACCCTTTAATACAGCTTCTCACATTGTGGTGACCCCCCCAACCATAAAATTATTTTCATTGCTACTTCATCTCTGTTGCTACTGTTATGGTTTGTAATGTAAATATCTGATATGCAGGATATATCTGATATGAGACCCCCTATGATGAGGTCACTTGACACCCCCAAAAGGGTTACAGCCCACAGATTGAGAACCATTGGATCAAAATATCACAGCAAGTCCGTGTGTTGAGTCAATACTGGGGGTAATGGCCAAGGCATGGGACCATAAAGTGAGGTGATGGTGAGGGCAGATGGAAATCAAATAAGGCATCCCTATGGTCTGTCCGTGGCCCATCCTTATATAGAGAGGTCTAGAGAGGTCATGCGCAGTACATATGGCGGGACTGTCAGGTCTGACTCTATGGGAAGAAAAAGCACTGGGGACTTTGAGCAGGTGGATTTGAGTTTGTCCCCTGGGCACAACAAGGACTGTCTTCATGGAGCTTGACAGTTACGGCAGATGCCACAAGGGGATATGAGACAGAAACTATGCATCACACACACACACACACCCGCACACGCACACACACACAAGCTCAGCCTGTGGGACTCCCACTTCCCTGCTTTTCCATCATACTCACGCGCCCTTTTCCTTCTCACCCTGACTCATTCTTGCTCTCCTCCTCTTCACCTCCGGGTCCTGGGGCCATCCATTGGTACCTCGTTGGAACAGTCCTGATTCTGCCCCTAGTAGCTAGAGGCTCGCTTTGGTGATAGGCTGGTCACCTCGATGCCCAGTCTTCATTCGGGAGGTGGCGGTGGGGGGATGGGAGGGGGGAACGGGGAGCCTCAAGAGGGAAGCCACGCCTCAACTCAGCACCTTCTCTTCTCTCTCTCCACAGAAAACCAAAAGAGATGTCAATAACTTTGACCAAGACTTCACCCGAGAAGAGCCGGTTCTTACCCTCGTGGATGAAGCAATCGTGAAACAGATCAACCAGGAAGAATTCAAAGGCTTCTCCTACTTTGGTGAGGACCTGATGCCCTGAGAAGCTGCTTCAGGTGGGGTCAGCAGATGCTGCGAGGAGGGTGCTGAGAAAAATCCCATGTGGCAGAGGCTTACGAGGTCTCGAGCTTTTCCCTTTCCCCAGAGCTCCCGTCCCGTCTGTGTCCACCCTCTTATTTATTACATTCCCTCACCCCAGGCCACATCCTCCCCTCCCCTCCCAGTGACCAGAAGGCACTCTTGGGTCTAGACTCACCAAGAACACAGATTTCAATTGTGTCCACTCTGTGGGTAGCTGTGTGCAGAGCTGGGTTTGGAGAGTCCATCCGTCTGCAACCCTGAAGCAACTTCAGTTCTTTTATTACAAAGGAAAACAAACAAACAAAAAGCAACAGCAACAACAACAAACCCAACACAAAGACTCTGGCTCTGCCACTGGCTATAGAATCCTGCCTCTTCTCTTTACCCATCCCTCCTGTTCCCCAGTCTGCCATCCCTGCCCATCTACCTAGGAGAAGAGACAGGAGTCTCTTCCATGTGAGGACAGATGCCCCAAGGCATCCCTTGATGGGAAGAGCCTATGGATACTCAGGCTGGCCAGTGTGGCAGTTTGCTCTGGAATTGCACATTCCTGCTTGCTTTGGTCTTAGCTTTTTGGAGCATGCCAAAGTTGTGTATGTTTGTATCTCATGGAAGAAATCATTTTGATTTTGAACTCTTAATGTTAAAACAAAACAAACAAAAACAAAACAAAAGAAAAAAACCTGTTACCAAGTTCACTTTCTAATTGGCCAAAAGATAGGCATCGCATTGTGAATGCAGGTAGATATTAAAGGGCTAATACACAGCGAGGATCCAGTCATCCGAAGTTTATTATTGATGCTTTACTGACACATGAGGGCTATGCAAAGAGAGCAAAGGAAACCCTGGCTTCTCATCGTGAGAGTTCTCCCTGAGCACGAAGGCCACCAGAGCAACAGCCAAGACCACAAGGTTCCAGAAAAAAAAAAAAAAAATCAACTCCCAGACTCTCTCCAGTTTTGTCCCACGTTTCCAGCATAAACTCTTATTTTCTGCACACTTCTACAAAATGGTAGCACCACTGTGTTGTGGTTTGAAATACTCAATGTGTAGAATGGACTGTGAAGCATCTGCTTTGGGAATGCAAGGATCGAAGCGTAGCCTGGGTCAGGCAGAAGGCGTCAGGAGAAGCCTGCCAAGGCGGAGGGATCCGGCCAGAGTGGTGGTGGCATGCAGTGGCAACTCCCATGGACTCTACTTAATGGACTGATATTACCTCCTGTAGCTAGGCTGACAGTGTTACAGTCTTCAATTCCCAAGGGTTCTCTGTGGCTTCGTGTATATGTTCCCTGAAGGTCATTTGATTACCTATTTTATTGAACTCATTTAGCAGGGAATGGAATCCATTCCAACTGTTGCACGTGGATTTCCCAACTGCCCCCTAAATATATATATACTTGTGAGTGGCAAAGTGGCACTAATGAAGCTTTTTGCCTTTTGTACATTTGAGATTTTTTTTTTTTGTATATATTGTTTGCTGCAAGGCCTGTGGAATTAATTAATTGAATATAGAGGTATCAACTGCTGCATGTTCAGGCATATTATAAACCTTTAGTCTATGAAAGAATAGCTATAATGATGTCCAGGTGCAATCTCCTTGTCAGCTATTGGTTCATGTTACTGAGAGAGAGGTGTGTTTCTTTCTAGGGAGGGCTGGGTCCTTTGTATTGTTTATTTCCTTTTGGGTTAAAAATGTAACCATGTATTGAGCTGTGTTGGTTCTCCTGTGCTCTGCCACGCCCTGATGGTGACTGCAGACAGAGAGGAACGGTCTCAATAGTGGTTTCCAAGCTTGGACAGCAACTAGTTTAAGCCCATACTAAATGTGTCCCTATTTGCATCTGGCTGGTCACAGCCTTTGTTCCTAATGATGACCTTTGGTTCTCTTCTGCTTTTTTTTTTTTTTTTTTTTTTTTTTTTTTTTTTTTTTTTTTTTAAAGAAAAACTCAGGTGTAACTGTGATCTGTTCTTATGATGATTGCAAATATTAAATACTATGCTGTATCACTCTGTATGTTTGGCATACCAGGGAAGCGATGAAGAACATTAGGTTAATTTAATTTATCTTCAGTGACTTGACATACTGGGGGAAGACTATCTTTCGGAGTGGATAACAAGCACAGAGACATCTTCATGGTGGCATCATCTCATTGCTTAGAAAAACACGATAACATGCCCATCATACTCAGATGTATATATTCATTCTCTCTCTCTCTCTCTCTCTCTCTCTCTCTCTCTCTCTCTCTCTCTCTCTCTCTCTCTCGCTTCCTTTACCATTGTGAACATTGGACAGCCAAAGCCAGTGTCAAGTGGCTTTATTCCAGGGCTTGGTGGTGGTCACGTGACAGTGGGGCTAGGCCCTTCCTCCTCCCAGCCAACTGGGAAATGAAACAATACATTCCACCAGCATCTCTAGGCAGTTAGGCCTCTGGCTCCCTTTTGGTGCCATGGCCCTGCTGCCTAGGATGCCTCTGGCTAGCGCTGTTCTCGCACAGGCAGATTTGAATCCAGTGAAGACCTACACACACGTGTGTGTGTGTGTGTGTGTGTGTGTGTGTGTGTGTGTGTGTGTGTGTTCCTTGAATGTATATTGAGTCTTTTCAGCAAGAACCTGGGCACAGGGGATCTGGGTGGTGGTAGAACTCTTGCCTAGGTAGTGTGAAGTCCTGCACTCAGACTCCAGTATCATAAAACACCAAAGGTGGGGATGGCCACACTGACATGTTTCTGCCAGGTCCTTATCTTTCCAACTCTCTTTTAAAGAAAAAGGAGAGCGCAAAAATTATGCCAAAAACCTACATGAAGGACAGTAACCCCTCCCTCCTTCTCATCACAGACTTTGTGAAGTAGAAACATATTTTTTTTCTTCTAAAGGTGAAAATACAATTCATTCTTGCTTTAAAAATAAAAGAAGGCTAAAAATATTTACCTCTTTTTAAATTATGTGCAAAGTAATTCTGGCTAAATAGAAACTGTATTCAATTTTAGGGGTTTTATTTTGTATTGTGAAGCTTTCTTTGTACATTTTTTTTTTCCTTTCTGGATGTGATTTTAATCTCTTGCCATCCATTAGTGTAATTTCATTGTAAACATTATTGTGCCAAATGTACTGTACTCAAAAGGATGTGAATGTGTATTGTTCCAGGACGTAATAAATATGATGACATCAAATCTTCTCCACCCCAACAAGGATGTCGCTCTCCTTTTGCCTTTTGTACACTCAAAACTTCTAGGACAGAGTTGTTGCTTGGTTGCTAGCGTGCTTGCCTGGCATGAACGAAGACCTGGATTCAATGCCCAGCACCCACAAAACTCAGTGCAGTGGCACAGCTATAACCCCAGCTACATAATGGGCTTGGGGCCAGCCTAGGCTAAAACCTCACTCCAGTGTAGTGGGACACACTTGGTAATCCAGCACTCAGGAGGCAGAGGCAGGAGGATCGTGAGCTCAAGGTCAGCCTGGGGTACGTAATGAAACGTTCACAAAGAAAGCAAGTACACAAGTGAGATGGCCCAGTGAGCAAAGGCGCTTGCCACACAGGCCTGATGATCTGAGTTCAGTCTCTGAAACCCATATTAACGTGGGGAGAAATGACTCTACAGGCTGCCTTCAGGTCTCCACACATGTGCCTTGACATGCATACACATCAGAACATGCACAGTGTGTGTGTGTGTGTGTGTGTGTGTGTGTGTGTGTGTGTGTGTGTGTGTGTGTAGCAGAGGCCACATGTGTGGAGGTTAAAGGTCAACTTTAGGGAGTCTCTTCTACCTTTGTGTGGGTTTTGGAGTTGAACTCCTTGGGCTTCCATGGCCAGTGCTGTGTCATTTGAGCCATCTCACCTGCCCTAAAATCCTTCTAAGGTTAAAACAAAACCTTTGCTTTTTCATTTGTAGGCACATGAAGGCTGCAAATGATTATTTGCTTACTTCTTGCCAACTGAAAAAGATACAGAAGGCCTGTGTGGGCCAGATGTGCCCCTGGTACCTGGGCATAGAGAGGAGGCTTCTTTCCCATATGCACCCTCGAGGGGACTATAGTGACGCAGTGGGCACCAGCGTGCGGGTTCTGGGGCTGAAGCTGTACTTTTCAGTTGGTAGAGTGCATTCCTAGGGTCCACGAAACCTTGGGTCCAGTCACTAGGAACCCAGAAGCTGGGCATGTAACGCACACCTGAAATCTCAGCACTTTGGAGATAGAGACAAAAGGACTAGAAAGAAGTTCCAGGTCATCCTTGGCCACAGAGCAAGTTTGAGGCAAGCTTGGCCTGCAGGAGTCCCTGTCTCAAAAGCAAAAACTAAAGTAAAACAAAACAACAAGCAAAAGCAGTTGACAGAGGCTAGACTTTCAAACCCGAGATTATGCAGGTCTTACTTCTACGCTGGGAGTCCCCCGGGCTTACCTACCGACAGGTTGGCTGACAGAGCGCTTGCTTCGCTCCCATCTGTGTCCCGAGCCAGCAGGTGTCTGTAGCCATGCTAGTGACTCTTGGGCTTCCCAGATGCTTTCCGTGCTTAGTCCCTAGGTCACCATTTTCTGCCTGTCATCCTGGAGGGACAGTAGTCGGTCTTAGTTTTGTTCCGTAGGGCTGAGGGTAGAATCTCACACGTGCTGGACCTACATTCCTGCCCCGAAGAACATTTGAACCTCAAAAGCACACTCCTGGGCATACAGAAACCTTGTTAATCCAGACTTCGGCACATTGCAGCCTCCTTGTCTGCTAACTCATCCCCCTTTCAGGCCACAAAGCACTTTGATATGTTTTATCTTGTACTGTGAGAGAAAGGGCCCAGGGCAACTTAATACTCTGCAGGAAGCCACACATCACCTTTTTCAAAAGCTCCAGGGACGTTGGTGTGCAATTCTAAAAGGCTACCTCTCTCTTCATTCCTCTCAACAATACCGTTTGCTTCTTTGAAGGTGTGAGCACAGTCCTTCACACCCAACCCAGGAGGGGAAGGGTTACTTATCGGGTGGTTTTCTTCTTTGATTTAGTCAAGTGTCTCCAGGTAAGTGACCAAGGAGAAGCAAGCTTCCAATCAGCAAATCTATATTATCATGAGTTTAAAGGAGGGGAGGGAGGGAGGGACAGACAGACAGAAGACTCTTAGAAGCTGTCTCCTGATTGGGTGGTGGAAAAAAGACAAGGGTGAGATGCGAGTCAGGGTTTCAGATAAATCAAATATGGTGGCCCAGGCCTATCATTCCAGCATTAGGGAGACCGGAGGAGGAGAATGACCAGAGTTTGAGGCCAACCTGGAGTGCAGACTAACACTATCTCAGCCGGTGGCAGTGGCGCGTGTCTTTAATCCCAGCACTCAAGAGGCAGAGGCAGGTGGATCTCTGAGTTCAAGGCCAGCTTGCAGGGTGAATTCTAGGACAGCTAGGACTACACGAAGAAATCTTGCCTTGAAACAAACAAAAAGACTCTATCTCAACAGACAAATGTTAACATACACCTATAAGTAGAGATGGGAAAGTTGGGGGTTTCAGGTCATCATCAACTACTTAGCAAGTTCGAGACCAGCCAGGACAATGGAAGACCCTGTTTCAAACTGGACTAAGGTCTAGAGACTTGCGGTAGGGCATGGAATTTCCTTGATACACACTAGAAAACTGCTAATGGTGGTTGGTAATGGTGCTAATCTCCTGTCCAAACTAGGCTCTTCTTCCACTATCCCCTTAAGAATAAGGTGGGCAGACAGCATAGGGTATAAACAAGATGTAATTTGTGAGTGACTCAGGAGCAATGACCTTAGAATGGGATAAAAACCGCTTTAAACAGATGGGTTCCCAGATTTAAGTAAAACAGGCTTGGAGGCTTGGTGGCAGCTACATGCACAAACTCACGGGCTTGGGAATCAGGAGCCATCCCTCGCAGAGAGGGTATGTGGGTCTGAGAGTGTGTGGCACGTCCCTGAAAACAGGGGCTCAATAGCGGGAGGCGGGAAACTACTTCAGGAACCAAGTCTCATTTGCAGCCCAAGCGTGGAGACTTGGAGGCTGACACAGGAAGGGTCTCCTCTGCCTCTGGTCTGGGTGGAGTCCTATAGAGCCACTTGAGGGGAGTCCAGCTCAGCTCAAGGCCTCAGACTTGGGAGAGCTTGGTCTCCAGTGGGTCCGTCGCCCCCGAGTCTTGAGCGCTCTTCATCTTCCCTTGAGTTCTACAGTGTCCTGTGAGCTGGAGCTTGAGTTGACTTCCTTGCAACACCATCAACAGTGCATGTGAACATGGCTGTGCGTGTGTCACTCACATTTAACTCTCTCAGCACTGAGGTCCAGCTAGCAGCACAGGCAGGGCTAGAAAACAACTTCCTTCTGGGAAGTGTTGGCTCATGAGTTAACACAAAGGACGCAGAAAGGATGACATGGATATGGGAGCTAAGTAGATTGACAGAGACACTTAAAACAAATCTCCACGTTAAAAACAACAACAGTCTAGTTCGGCCTGGTGACACTCATAACACAGAAGAAGCCGGGGCAAGACGTTATCTCAACATATAAAATACAAAGGGACAATGGCTGCAGCTTTACCACAAGCCCCAACTCACTTTTTTAATGGTTTCCAAGGCCTCCTCTGCTTGTCCCCTCCCTATCCCTACACATCCACCCCCCCCCCCCACCCCTACCCATCCACCCACCACCCCCGCCAACAGTATGACTTCCCTACCTGGAGCTGTGAGCATGGATCTTCAGACCAACCCCAAGGAAAAAAAGATGTGTTTACCATGTGTTTCCTCTGATTCAGCCACAAACAAGACCCTAGGCTCAGTGCCTTATACAACAAATCCCAGTTAGATTAGGACACTAAAGTACAGGAAGGCAAGGGGCCTGCAGCTTTCCAGTAGAGAGCACGTTGACCAGCCATGAGGATGAGCAAATCAGACGGGAAAAAGAGGATGTATAATCGTAACACTCAATAGGAGCCTCGGATGTTGAACCGAGTGGAGACTTACTGTGTTTCTTCTCTGAGTATAAAATAATCTGAGGACTATGAGTGCTGACAATATCCACTAACACACACACACACACACACACACACACAAACATGTGCAATACATATATATATGTTTATGTGTGTTTGTGATATATATAGGTATGTATATGTGTGTGTGTGTGTGTGTGTGTGTGTGTGTGTGTGTGTGTATTATGAAAAGGGGCTGGAGAGATGACTCAGTGGTTAAAAGCACTGGTTGCTCTTCCAGAGGACCCAGGTTTAGTTCCTAGCACCCACATGGCAGCTCACAACTGTCTATAACTCCAGTTCCAGGGGATTTGACACCCTCACGCAGACATATATGCAGGCAAAACATACATACGTACATACATACATACATACATACATACATACATACATAACTGAGAGCCTGGACTGTGCTACACATGCACTTCGCACCTTCACCCACAGGCTGCACCTATAGACTCCATCTTTTATAGGTTGAAACTTTCAATAAATTATCTTTCAAAAAAAGAATTCATAAATAAAACAGTGTGCTTCCCTGGCAACAGAAGATGCCATTGGCTCAAGAGAGTGGTGCTGGTCAATGCGGTTGTCAGTGTAACAAGCATGGGAGGGCCGTTTGGGAGAGGGAGCTTTTACTGAGAGCTGCCTCTATCTCATTGGCCTGCTGCTGCTGCTGCTGCTGCTGCTGCTGCTGCTGCTGCTATTTCTTGGACTTCTGGTGCCCAGACTGACAAATCTTTCCTTTGCATGTGACTGTTCAGAAGCCAGTATCAGGTGGTCTGCAGCAGCAGGGACAATGGGCCAAGATGCCTTCATCCTTCTCTCTTGGGATGGCACCTAAGTAAGAGTGGCCCTTTGTGTCTCCTGTGTTTCCATGCAGGGTTTTTGTTCGTTTGGGTGCCTGTTTGCTTGTTCTTAAGACATGGTCTTTCTATGTAGCTCTGGCTAGCCTGGGAACTCACTATGTAGAGAAGGCTGGCCTTAAACTCACTGAAATCAGCCTGCTTCTGCCCCTGAATATTGGGATTAAAAGTGTGCACCACCATGCCTAGTTTAAAAAAAAGAAAGAAGAGCCAGCCACCTTTTATCCCAGCACTTGGGAGGCAGAGGCAGGTGGATCTCTACATTTGAAGCCAGCCTGGTCTACAGGATGGCCAAGGCTACATGTGAAACCCTGTCTTAAACTGCCCACCCCCACAATACATTTATTTAATTTGTGGAGGGGAGCATACGCTGGATGTGTGGGTGGTCAGAGGTCAGGAGTCAGGTACTTCCTTCTACCACATGAGTCCAGAGGATTGAAACCCAGGCCTAGTGACCTACTGAGCCATCTCTCTGGCCCTCTATGCTGTCTGAACTTGGACCACACTAGCCTCCCCTTCCCTTTGAACCCTATCAAGATCTCCCTGGTAAAAAACAAACAAGCAATCCCAAGGTAGGCGTCACAAAATGGATTTAGGGAGTCAGCTATTTCACCGTGGGAAAAGGGGACAATAGCCTCTTTCACGTGCACTACTTCCAGCTGGAAAGAATGGCCTCGGGTCCCCCCGGCTGTCTCTCTGCTGACTGCCCCTTTGCAGTGCAGACACAATGTTATGCCATCTCTTTGTTAATTCTTCCTGTTGCTTCCAGGGCTGCTGGGGTACTGTTCAGAAGCTCCAGCTTATGCCTTTGAAGCTTGAAGTGTTTTTTGTCTATACCACTTTCAAAGTTTGAGGTCCCCGCATGAAGGCGTTTGGTCCACTTTCAATTGGTTTCTCCTGCACAGTGAGAGTTGGGGATCTGATCTGTTCCCTGTTTCTCCAGCACCACCTGTGAAATGTCGGTGAGCTAAAAGGCTAGCAGGCCAATGGCTAGTGCCTGTGTTGAGATTTCTCCATGATAAACACCCCTGACCCTTGATCAGCATATAGCTCAACATGGGGTCATCTGGGCCTTTGTAACTAGGGCAGCTTATCTTTACCCTCTGATTTGCTTTTCCTGTCTCTGTGCATTCACCCCTTCAGCAAAGACAGCCCTCCACCCATCCCAAGGCCCCACTCTAAAGCAAGAAGGAGCACAACACCTAAGGCAGGGATCTGGGTCTTCCAAAGGAACTAGTCCCGGAGAGGAGATAGGTCTGATGTTTAAGGCCAAAAACAGACAAGCAAGACAAAGAAATTTCTGCAGGCTATTAACACAGGGGAAGTGCAGAGAAAGGTGGCCTGCCTTGTCAAGGTAGACTTTCTGGAGGAGGCAGGAGGATGAGCATCCTTAGGCATGAAGCAGGAAAGCCCCACGGGTTGCTGTTTAGTAATCCATGGCCTTGGCGAGTTGGGAGCTTGCAGGAACTGCACTCCGCAACAGCACTCAGCCCTAGGATTGTTTGCAGTGAGTGGGACAATGTCTGAGAGTGCCCATCCCACCTCTGTGTAGGTTGAGAGAGTTCAGTCCACTCACTGTTCTCTTTAGTGCATCAGATAGATGGCCATGAGATGGCCAGGCCCAGTTCAAGGACCTAGCTGGGGGTGTATAAGTAGACCCTACTATCCTCCCTTCTATGGACCTCCTCAGTTCACCCCTGCTAAGCCCATCCTCATTCCTAAGTCTCAGCTTCCAAAACCTAGAAACACATTTTATCTGGAAGCCTAGGGGCCACACCTGTCAGGATCCCAGAATTCCTTACCAGGCAGCACACAACCACCACACCTCCTAAAAACCAGAGAAGGCAACAGAAACCAAGGAAGAAAACACCCACCCAACAAAGACAAGACCAGATATCAGAACTTTGAATCACAATCTTCCCAAACTCAGATGTCCAGGAGCCAGTGTAAAACATAGTCAATACCAGGCAGGACAATGTGTCTCCAGTAGAGCCTAGCGACCCAACCACAGCGGGCCCTGGTATTAAGACATAGCTGACACACAAGAAAGACGGTGAAATGATCTTTATGACTAGGATAGATGTCCTTGAAGAGGAAACGAACAAATCCCTTAAAGAAATCTATGAAAACACAAACAGTGGAAGGAAATTAATAAAAAAAACAGTTCAAGACCTGAAAGTGGAAATAAAATCAAGAAAGAAAGGCTAAATAAATAAATAAATAAAATAGAAAGAAAGAAAGAAAGAAAGAAAGAAAGCCCAAGCTGAAGGAAATGTGGAAATTAACAATTGCGGAGCTTGAACAGGAACCTCAGAGGCAGGCTTTAACAAACAGAACAAAAGAGATGGATGAGAGAATCTCAGGCACTGAAGACACCATAGGAGAAATGGATACCTAGGTCCAAGAAAATGTGAAACATAAAAACATATCCAGGCACAAACATTAAGGAAATCAGGGACTCTATAAAAAGAACAATTCTAACAATAAGAAGGATAGAGGGAGGAGGAGAAACCCAAGTCAAAGGCTCAGAATATATGCTCAACAAAATCCTAGAGGAAAATGTCCCTAATCTAAAGAAGGAGACCTCCATCAAAGGACAAGAAGTATACAGAATGCCAAACACACTGGGCTAGAAAAGAAAGTCCCCTCAGGACATAACAATCAAGACTCTAAATGTGCAGAACAAAGAAAGAATATTGAAAGCTGCATTCTAGCTGATCGCCACAGATTAAAGCTGCATACCACCAATAGCATAAACACTTACAAACTCATGGAAGCTAAGCAGCTCACTGCTGCATGAAAAACAGTTCAAGACAGACAGTAAGAAAGAAGCCAAAGGCTCTCTAGAATTGAATGAAGGTGAATACACAGCATCCCCAAACTTATAGGGGCACAATAAGGTGGCTCTTAGAGGTGAGTTCACAGCACTAAGTGTCTACATAATAAAAAGAAAGAAAGAAAGAAAAAAAGAAAGAAAGAAAATTGCACAGATCTCAGACTAGTAACTTAACAGCATACCTGAAAGCTAAAAAAAAAAAAAAAAGCAGAAATCATATCCAAAAGGAGTAGATGCCAAGAAATAGTCAAACTCTGGGTTGAAATCAATAAAGCAGAAACAACAAACAAAAAGTGATACAAAGAATCAATGAAACGATGAGTTGATTCTTTGAGAAAACCAGTAAGACTGACAAACCTTATACAAAATAGCTAATCATGTTCTTGTACCTGCTGAGATGTGCTTGGTGTCTCTGTATGTGGTCAGTTCTGGAGGAAGTTCCATGAAGTCTGAGAAGAAGATATTCTTTTGTGTTTGGGTGAAATGGTCCTAAATAGCTGTTAGGTCCATTGGTTTATAATGACAATTAGCTCCAGCATTGCTCTGTTAAGCTTTAGTCCAGATGACTTGTCTGTTGGTGATAGTCACCCACTATCAGTGTGTGAATGGGGGTCAGTATGTGATTTCAGCTAGTTTATCTGCTCAATGTAGAGTGAGGATATCCAAAAATTACAAAATTAGAAAAAAAATGGGGCACATAACAACAGACACTGAGGAAATCCAGAGAATCCTAAGGACATGCTCTTAAAAACCTGTACCCAGCAAATTGGAGAATCAAAAAGAAATGGATAATTTTTATATACACTACTTACCAAAGTTAAATCAAGACCAGATAAGCAAATTAAAGAGACCCACAACCCTAGTGAAGTAGAATCAGTCACTAAAAGTTTCCTAACAACAACAACAAAAAAGCTCAGGCTCCGAAGGTTTTAGCACAGAATTCTACCAGACTGTTTGTTTTGTTTGGGATTTGGGTTTTGGGTTTTCAAGACAGGGTTTCTCTGTGCAGCCCTGGCTGTCCTGAAACTCCCTATAGACCAGGCTGGCCTCGAACTCAGAGTTCTGCCTGCCTCTGCCTCCCAAGTGCTGGGAGTAAAGGTGTGTGCCACCACCGCCCTACTCTACCAGACTTTCACAGAAGAGTTATTGCCAATACTCCTCAAATTATTCTACAAAATAGAAACAGAAGGAACAGTGCTCGATTTAATTTACCCTGATGTCCAAAACACATAAAGACCCAACAATGAAAGAAAAGTATAGACTGATTCCCCTTATGAACATAGATGCAGTACTTGAAAAATGAATTGAAGAACACATCAAAAGCATCATCTATCATCATCAAGTAGGCTTCATTCAAGAGATTCAGGGATGATTTAACATATTAAGATAAATGTAATCCACCATACAAACTAAGAGAAAAACACATGGTCATCTCATTAGATACAGAAGAGGCCTTTCACAGAATCCAACACTCCTCATGATAAAAGCCCTGGAGGGATTAGGGACATAAGAACACGCCTCAACATAATTAAGGCAGTTTACAGCATCAACTTAAATGGGGAGAAACTCAAAGCAATTCCACTAAAATCAGAAACAAGACAAAGTTGTCCACTCTCTTCATATTTATTCAATATAGTATTTAAATTCTCAGCTACATCAACATTATATATTGTATTATTATTGTTATCATCATTATTATATTTTAACTCTTTTATAAGTCTGTTTTCTAATGAGAGACAGAGGGTAAATCCAGATAGAAGGGAAGATAGGGAGGCCGTGGGAGGAGTACAGGAATAGAGGGAGGGGAAGTCGTAATCAGAATAAATTATGTGGGAAAAATTTCTCATTTCAATAAAAGAAAAAATGTATAGAATGTATTTACACACACTAATATTCCTGTACTTATTCTGCCCATGGCAGATGTGAGCAGACGTGACTCCACAATGTCACACGTTCCAGCCTGAGTTGTCACAGAGACCTCTGTCCATGTGAGGCTGCGATCTGTGACTTTGCCACAGAAAAGCATTCTGGGATGAGTCCATGGGGAGCAGAGTTGGGGTTCACTAAGAAAAGGTTTCCACATTAATAGAGAGGTCCGTACAAGCGTAGGTGTTGGGTTTCTAAAGAGAACCATTGATAAGTCTCCCCACAGAGCCGGAGATGGGACTTTTGTGGTGTCTGAAGCTAAGTCTCAAAGGTTGCTAAAGAACTTTGTTTTTTACTTTTTCTTCCTTTCTTTCTTTTTTTTTTTTTTTTTTTTTTTTCTAACTGAGGTCACGGGGTCATTCCCGAGGCCTGTGAGATGGGATTACAGCTGATAAGGTAAAAAGTCCGAGTCACAAGGAGTGCACCAGGAATGGTTTACATTCTTATTGGTGAGATTCCCAGAAAATGGAAAGTTAGTGTCTCAGATTGGAGTGAGGCCAACCTTAAGACCGTTTATCCAAAATATCTCTGCGTGAGGGGAATATTGTCTGTATCTAAGCAACCTCTACAGAAGACGTTGGTAACTGTGCTGGAATTCCTGTCTCCCTCTTGGCCAGATATTTAACCTCCAGGGTGAGGGACCCTTCCCCTCCCATGTTCCTCTCATTTTCCCTATCTTTCTTTGAATTCATTACCTACTTCATCTGTTTACATATTCATTCTCTCTCAGACTTTCCCTGACGTTCTGCTACTTTGGCCATGCATCTAAGACCATGGGTCTCACCTGTGGGTCGTGACCCCTTTGGAGGTTGAACAACCCTTTCCCCGGGGGTTGCCTAAGACCATCGTGAAGCATAGGTATTTACGTTACATAATAGTACATTTACATTTGCATGATAGTAGCAAAATTACACTTATGAAGTAGCAACAAAAATAATTGTATGGGTTGGAGGGGGGTCACCACAACGTGAAAAACTGTATTAAAGGGTCGCAGCACTAGGAAGGTGGAGAACCACTCAGGGGAGGTATTAGTGTAAAACAATCTCTATCTTTGCAGGTTTATGTGGGGGTGGTGTGTAGGTAGACTAGCTCAAGCAGTAAATATGACCATTAAGTGAAATCATGTAAATAAAAAGTAATAAATGATGTAGTGTGTTAGAAAATCCCGATTGTTTAAACAATAGTATAAACAGCCTGCTTAAATGCTTTTAGGCTATAAAACAAACTATTTGTTAAATAAGATGTGTCCTAGCTTTGTCCTTTGAAAAATGTATGTTCATAACAGCGTAGACTACCAGGCCTAAATTTAGACTATGTACCTAGATTCCAACAAGTGCCAGTGTCCAGGGCTGCAGCTGACCCCATCAGCTATGACTCACACTCTAGGATACTGCAGCCACCACATCCAGGGTCCACTGATGCCCTTGGTCAGGGGTGTGAGGCCAGGGTTGGGTCATGTTAGGAAAGACAAAAATCTGTGCAGGCAAATACAGCATCAGACGCTGGGGGCCTGAAAACAGGGGTTCCCCTCCCCACCCCTTCTCCTGTCCCCCAGTCCTGGTCTAAGCTCTTCCTCCACTATCTCCGGCTATTGCAAGAAAGCAACATGATTGGAGAGAGGAAAGAAAGCCCAGCCAGAAGGATGCTGAGTGTGGGATGACGTGGATGCAACTTGCCTAAGGCTATATTAGATTACATCTGTAATTAAGAGAATTACGAACTGAAGGAACCAGTGAATTTCCCCAGTGGGAGCAATTTAGGTGTGGCGATAAACAAAGGGGATGCTGGCATTTCCTCAGCCTTTAGTGTTCATGAACATCTAGACTGACCCTACAACTAGGTTATTATAAAAATGCCATAACAAACGTGGGTGCTCAGCTGCCTCCGTGTGTACTTAGGTTCCCTCAGGTCAGTGTAGAGCATCAATAGGATATGACTATGACGTCTCTAGTTTTCCCCTCCTGCTGGCTGGCTTTATGTCAACCTGTGCACGCTAGAGACATTGGAGAGGAGGGAGCCTCAATTGAGAAAAGGCCTTCATAAACTCAGGCTGTAGTCAAGCCTGTAGGTCATCTTCTTAATAAGTGATTGATGGGGGAGGGCCCATTCCAGTGTGGGTGGGGCCGTTCCTGGGCTGGTGGTCCTGGGTTCTATAAGAAAGCAGGCTGAGCAAGCCAGTAAGCAGCACCCCTCCATGGCCTCTGCTCTACCTTGGCCTCCACATCCCTGCCCTGGCTGCCTTCGGTGATGGACAGCGCTGTGGAAGTGTAAGGCAAATAAACCCTTTCCTTCTCACGCTGCTTTGGGCTTTTGGTCTTGGTGTTTGTCACAGCATCCTAACCCTAACAAAGACAGTCCCATTCATGTTGGTTTGTTTTGGTTTGGTTTGGTTGAGACAGTTCTCTCTATGTACTCCTGGCTATCCTGGAACTCTGAATAGACCAGGCTGCCTTTTCTTCTGTCATACTGATTTTTCTAAGAGTTAACTTACATTATCACCAACAGTAGATAAGCTTCCTTCTCCATCATGCCAGCATTTCTTGTTTCGTTCTTGTGGTTGGCTTTTTTTTGGGGGGGGGAGGCAGAGGGGGTAGTCTGTGGGGGTGGGAGGAGGCGTTGGGTTTGCTATATAGCTCCCTGCCTCAGCCTCCAGAGTACTGGTTGCTGCCTCCTTCTTTGTTTTCTTGCTGATAGGATTCTTATTAGGACTAGCAGAAGGCTCAGTGGAGTTTTAGTTGGCATTTCCTTTACAGTTAAGGAGATGCTTTTTCCCATGTATCTATTAAGCATTTGTATTTTTCCACTAATTTGTGTGTGTGTGTGTGTGTGTGTGTGTGTGTGTGTGTGTGTGTGTGTGTGTGTGTGTGTCCATCCACAGTATGTTTATGGACGGCAAGGGAAATTTTCAGAAACCCATGTGGGTCCTGGGTATTGAACTCAGGTCCTCAGATTTGGCAGCAAGCTCCTCTACCTATGGAACCGCACACCAGTCCCATTTGTCCTAGTTTTGAGAACTGTCTATTCACTTCACTCACCCATCTACTCATTAGATGGGTTAGTGTTTACGTTTTTGAATTCTTTATAAGTTATATATACTTATCCTTTGTCAAACACGTCGTTGGCAGGTGTTTCTCCCCCTTCCATGGACTGGTTCCTTGCTCTGCTGATCGCCTTCTTTGCTGCATGGCATCTTGGTATCCTATGAAATCCCACTTTTCAATGCTTGTCGTTGCTCCTTGAGTTATTTCAGCCCTCTTCAGAGAATCCTTGTGTATGCTGGTACCTTAACATGCTTTTCCTCTAGCCCATTGGTTCTCAGCCTTCCTTATGCCGACACCTCATGCTCTGGTGACCCTCAGCCATAGAATTAGTTCAATGCTACTTCATAGCTATAAACTTGCTATGGTTATGAACTGATAGGCAGGCTATCTGATACACAGCTCATAAAGGGGTCTCCACCCACAGGGGGAGAACCACCACTGTGAGCATTTCACTATTTCCAGTTTTAGCATAAGGTCTTTAATCCATTTTGAGTTGATTTGGTTGGGAAGGGGCATCCGGGTCCACTCATTAGTGTAGCTAGTTGGCATTTTCAGGACAATCGGTTGACGAGGCTTTCTCCAGTATACGTGTTTTGATAACCTTTGCCAACAATCAGGTGTCTGTAGCTGGGCCTCACTTCTGGCTCTTCTATGCCATTGTTCTACATGTACCTTGCAGGTTTTATTTCTGTGATTTTTGTAGTATAATTTAAAATTAATTATTGCAGCGACACCTCCAGCATTCCTCTTTTATGCTTCCCATATGACTTTTAGAATTTGTTTCTTAGTTCTTTTCTATTTCTCTGAGTTACCTTGTTTTTCTTTGAGTTTTTTTTTTTTTAATTTGTTTTATTTTATTTTATGGGTACCTAAATGTATGTCTGTGTGCCATATGCACATGGTGCCCGTGGAAGCCAGAATGGTGTTGGATGCCCTGGAACTCTATCACAGACAACTGTAAACTGCTGAGTGGTGCTGGAAATTAAACTGGTCCTCTGGAAAAGCAGTCAGTGCTGTCACCCATTAAGCCAACTCTCCAGCCTCTAGCCTGAGTTTCTGTAGGAGCTTCCTTGCAGTAGTATGTTAATCCAGGGCCATAGGGCCTGGGCTGGGCCATTGCCCATGTCTACACAGGCATTAACAAATGCACACAAATGTGCACGCCTCTACTCCCAGCACTTGGGAGGCAGAGGCAGGTGGATTGCTGTGAGTTCAAGGCCAGCCTGGTCTACAAAGTGAGTCCAGGATAGCCAAGGCTACAGAGGGAAACTCTTGTCTCAACAAAACAAAACAAAACAACAACAACAAAAAAACCCCCAAATGTTCACATTATTTTCAGATTCACCAACCCTAGTGTACTTTTATTTTATTGCTCTGTTAAAGAAAGAAGAGAGAAAGAGAGAGAGAGAGGAAGAGAGAGAGAGAGAGAGAGAGAGAGAGAGAGAGAGAGAGAGAGACGGAGGGAGTGAAGGACTCATGAAGAAAGAGAAAGACGGAGAAAGCAGAGGCCATGGCCAGAGGTGGGCTGTTCAGTGCTCAGGTGAACTGAGGACCTCAGCAAAGTCACTGACCCAGTGCCTGCAGCCACTAGGTAGCTCGGAGGAGGTGCCTCTTGAACCCTGACATTGTCACTGAGGAGCAAGGTCAGTCATACAAAAGACACTGAGCTGAGCTCAGGCCGAGTCCCAGAACAGGCTCAACTGGGTGCTTCGTCCTCAGCCCCCTTCATAGCCTGCCCTCTAGGCCAAGGCCGGTGACGCTCAACTCAGGGCGATGCTATGAGAATTAGGGGTGGCCCTCATCTGGCCAATACCCTCTTCAAATTCATGGGTCTTATTTTCCACTCCCCTCACTCCCTGGGTGATTTATCTGCATTCTAAGCGGCGTGGGAAGAGGGATTGCTTGAAGAGGATACAGGTGGTTAAAGCCGGGTGAGTGGGGCCAAAGGAAACTCCACTCTTTGACTCCGCTTTCCCAGCTGAAGGCCCAGGAGGCAAGAGCAGAAGTGGAGCTGAGCGGAGGGCAGAGCTGGAGGCCTCAGTGAGGAGGCTCTCTCCGGTGGGAAGTAGGCGGGACCCAGTGATGGGGTCAGTAGCCCCAGCTCAGAGTGTGATTTGGGCAGTTGGGGATCCCATCAGGTGCTTGGAAACACACCATGGTTCTGGCTCCTGTTCCATCTGGGAAGAGCTGATTAGAGCCCCATTTCTGCCTCCTGTTATAGAAGGAAGGCTCCGGGAGGGCAGGCGGCACAGCCAGTGTGGGAGCTGGACACCAACCTGTGTGCTTAGCTTGAGTCTGGGGCAGACGGGGCTGAAGACCCAGCCTCTTGCATGCGCTCCTGGTTCGCACCTCATCACAAGCTTACTGAGGCTTTGCTTTAGAGAAGTGTTGCATCTGCATCATAGGTGACACAGTGGAGACTTCGACTTGTGCTATACTCTCACACAAAAGCAGAGCCAGGAAACTAGGCAAAGGCACCCAGGGTTCTTTTCCCAGCTTTCCCAGCCTTCTTCCCATACCACCACAGAGCAGTGTCCTGAGAGCTGGTCCTCAAGTCCAACAAAGCCTGCATCCTCTACCCAGACACCACGCCCACCACTAAAAAAGAAAGAAAGAAACCATCCCTATGGACTATTCCAAGCAGGAAGCCCTTTTTCAGTTCACTGGAAAACAGGAAATGCCTCCAAAGGTCTGAAGCCTTTTTAGTGGCTGTGCCCTTCATGCAGGGACTGCGTCCCCAGGCAGCTGCTGGAGACAATCTGGAGGCAGAGGCACCCCAACCCCCAGCCCTGAGAGTGTGTGATCCTTGGTGTCACCCATGAGTTCCCTGTCCTCTAGACTTGGATCTGATCATTCCCCCCCCCTCGGCCCCCCACCCCCCACCCCCCTCGCTCAGCTTATTGGATGGCCTGCAGATAGGGAGGTTGCTCTGGGTTCCAGGAATGCCACACAAATCACCAGATGAGCCAGTCGGCTTTGCACAGAGGGAACACTGGTGGGAATGAAAACCTCACTAGGTCAGATTGAGCTCTACATGGGATCCGAGGCTGGCCGACCTCCAGCAGAGTCTGACCCCAGCAAAGACTGACTTCCTAGCACCTCCTGCGGCCGACTTCTCTCCTCTCTGCGGATTGGCGGGCTCTCTCACTTTGACACTGTAGAAAACTAACCTTTAGTTCTAGCAACCTAACACTGGCCAAAGGCCAAGCTCACACACTTGGCAGCCTCTTCAGCCTTTTCTTGATCTTCCGCAGAGTACCAAGGGGTGTGAGCCCAATGCTATCCTCGTAGCCGCCCAGGTCGGGGAAGGGGAACACGAACCCAGTCTGAGGCTCTGCATGGTCTTTACTTTGCTGACTGACCTTGGGTTGGTCTCTCCTTCATCTCTGGGCTGAGGGCTCCATGGCTTCCTCTATTGAAGGATGCTGTGCTGTGTGATCCCCAAGTTGCTATCCTTAGTGAAACATGCCAGTAAGAGGGGCAAGGCAGAAGTAGTATTGCTTATTCTGGGCTTGGTCATAGTCCTGGGAGAACTCAAGAGATGGGGCACCAAATCTGCATGGCAGATGAGGTTAAAGGAATCCCTTCTCTTTGCAAGTCATGTTTTTTATTCTGTAACATACTGTGGGGCCCTGCATAGTACGACTGACCCTTACAGGGATTCTTGGAGGGCAGGCATACAGACCTCTGTGCACATGCAGGCAGGCTGAAAGACAAGGTCACGTTCTTGTTGTGTGTTAACCCAAAAGTTAGAAGAAGTGAGATTTACAATCAGGGCCAAGTCTGGATGCTGCAAGTTTACAGGTTAGTGTCCGGACTAACACCAGGCACGGAGGTGGGTTAGCTGAGGGAAGAGCTCATGATCTAGGTACCCAGCCCACTCGGGACCCCTTACTTACTGCACAAGACCTGCCATGAGAGAGCAGCAGGCACTGTCCTGCCTGGGTACTGACGTTGTACACCTTTACCTGATGCCATCACTTGCCTTCACTGGCCCCTTCCTGTAAGATGAGCAGGTGACCGTTGGACAAAGCCTATTTATGAATGTACAGCTAGAAACAGAGGAACAACCTTGCAATTGAGGCTTGAAGACTCCTAGGGTCCCTCAGATGCCTTTTAGGGTACTGTGAAATCACCGCCTAAATGTCCCCTCTTCAAACAAGGTTTACAGGCCCCACAAGAACTCAGGACTCTGGCTTAGTGGAAGTCACAACTCTCTTGGGGCCTCTGTCATCTGGCCTTCAGGATCATTTGAAAGCTCAGTGAGGGAAAGATCTGGAAAAACGATATGTGATTCCCCAAGTCACTGTCCTCAGTAGAAGATGCCAGGAGGGAAAAGCCAGAAGTGATACTGTTTATGCTGGGGTTAAAACTCACAGCTTTCCTATCGCTGGATTTGGCTGGTCAGGAAGGCCTCCTCAGTTTCCCCCTGGAATCTAGCAGGGACACCTTTGGATCCTTCTCAGTGGGGGTTCTCTAGGGTGCAGCTTAGAACAGGCTACCTCACTTTGAGCTGAAGCTGCAAAAAGGCTGAGTGTGGAAAGCAACAGTCTTTTTGTGACTTGGTCGTCCAACTGACATCCTGTCAAGCCTATTGCTTTGGGGAGGAAATTCCTGGGAGGCAGTCAGGAAGATGCCTCTTTCTCAACTCGGTCTCAAAACTCTAGGATGCTGGATTTTTTTTTTAAGCAACCATGTCAACCAAAGCACTTTATAGAAGCTTTACTGCAGAGGCAGATATGTGAATCTAGCTGTCTTCCCTAAACTGGTCCCTAAAGAGATTTCTCAATGTGTGCAGCGGCTAGAGAGATGGTTCCATTGTTAAGCGCACCAACTGCTCTTCCAGGAGACCTGTGTTCAGTTTCTAGCACCCACATGATAGCTTACAACAGTCTCTACCTCAAGTTCTGGGGGAATCTGGCACCCTCTTCTGGCCTCTGTGGGCACGGAGCTTGTATTTGGTGTGCAGACAATACATGAAGACAGAACACCCATAGACATTTAAAGCAAATACCCAAGAAAACCCTTCTGGATTCGCACTTTTAAAGAATGTGGACAGGTTCTGGGGTCAAGAAGGTGGAAACAACAGGTCCTGAAAGATGGAACTTGATGAGGCTTGACCTGAGTGACCCAGATGTCAGGAGTCTCACAGCAGGCAGGCCTGATCAAAGGCCTTGTCTCCAGCTAAGACATGGCCAAGTACTGCAAGTGAGAGAAGGTTCCAGACTCCCATTTGCACTGTCTTGACTGTCTTGCACACAGCATCTCTTAGGAGGTTTGCATTGTCTGTACCTGTGTGCTTACCTCCAAGCCTGGGCAGGGCTGGTTGGCAGGCCTGGGGCATTCTGGGAAAAAAAGGTGTTGGCACAGCCCACTAACACCTCCATGGCTGCATATCCCAAGATCCCCTCAGCCTGTTGCTCAAAGCACAAAGATCAGATGTTTTCATCTTCTATGGGAACTTCCTGTTCAGCTTCCTGTTGCTCTTGGACTTTTTTTTTTTTTTTTTTTTTTTTTAGGGATGTAATTCTTTATTTTGCTTTTTAGTTTGCCCAGTGAGGCACTGTGGTTTCCAACTACCTCTGAGAAAAGCAGAAAAAAAGGATCTTGCCACAATGGATCAACTTGTCGGCTCAAGTTAAAGGCTCCAGAAACCAAGGCGGGCAGCGCGTGCATTATTTTGAACTTATTCAGGTGTGCCTGCTTGCTGTATACCACTGGGAGGTGTGGGGAGAGAGAAGGGTAGTATCTCAGGGCAGGGTTCTCTGGGGAAGATGAAAGGCCTGGCCTGAGGTGTGTGGGACACCCCTTCAGCTCTATCCCCCACTATCTCCCAGGCAGCTACAAGTGCCAAAGCTCCCTCTTCCTAGGAGGAGAGGGCGGGCTCAGCCCCACTCTAGGTATTCTCTGCAAGCCCCAAGCTTCATCGGCCATGGCGGCCTCTTTCCTCTAAATAGAAGTTCATCTGGGCCCAGCTCCCTGCCGACTTCCTGTTCCTGTCCTCCACTCATCTATTATTATTGCTATTGTTATTATGGTTGTTGTTGCTTTGGCTTTTTGAGACAGGGTTTCTCTGTGTAACCTTGGCTGTTCTAGACTAGCGTTTGACCAGGCTGGCCTCGAACTCACAGCGATCTGCCTCTTGAGTGCTCACTTATCTATTACTGTTCTTTCAAGTTGTCACTAAAGACCTGTAGATGCCTTCTTGTTGTCCATGATGCCCTTTCCTGCTTTTCCTCATGGACTCTTCTTTCTCTGTAGTGCGTCCTCTCCCGGGATCTGGCACTGTGGTCAAGCCTTTATTTTATTTTATTTTTATTTTTATCTTCTGAATTTCCTTCATGTTCCAGGCTCTCTACTTCTGAGCAATGAATGTAACCCCTTCTCCCTGACCCCCCACCCTACTTCTCTGCTCTAAGAAGACATATTCTGTTCTTCTCTCCGTGGCGTCACCTGCGGACCAAGAATAGTTGGACCCAAATAAGTCATAGTTTCAGCTCCAGTGTCACCGCCAGCCAGCTGTCATTAGCTGACCACTCTTTTCCTACGTCCTTCCCAGGCCCAGCAGGGAAGCCTTTGCGCTTTAATGGAAGCACAAACTTTCACCTACCCAATCCTGGAAGGTGGGGTTTGAGGCCGCCTGGGGGAGATGGAGTCCTGAGAGCTTCGGCTCAGTCTTGCCTAAGGCAGAGCCGCCACCACAGTAGAAAAGAGGAGGTCCCATCTGAAAAAGGAAAACAGGTTCCCGCCAACTGCTGATGCCTAAGAGGTCCCCTCCCCTCCCTTCCCCTCCTTTCCCCTCCCCTCCCCTCCCCTCCCCATCCTTGTACAATTCTAAGCTAGCACTGCAATTTCCAAATAAGGCCAAGTATAAACGAACTCTTTGGCTCCGCCCCTTACTGAGTAAGTAGGAATCTGAGGCGCAAATGCTTAAAGGTGATGTCTGGACCAAGAAATGTGACACTGCGTCTTCCTGTGCACAGGATGTTTCTCAGGTTCTAGCTCAGTTACTGACGCGGTAGGTGTCCAATAAATCTTTGAAGGACTGAGTGAGAGACACAGGGCAACTCGGTGCAAGTGCACAGGTCGGGAGAACTGTCACAGGCCAGGAGTCAGGCCCCTCTAGGGTGTTTACAAGAGTGAGGAGAAGTAGCCCAAGACCGCCATTTCCCTTAACTCCTCTCTTCCTCAGCCCAAGGCAGAGAGAGAGAGAGAGAGAAAGAGAGAGAGAGAGAGAGAGAGAGAGAGAGAGAGAGAGAGAGAGAGAGAGAGAGAGAGAGAGAGAGAGAGAGAGAGATTGGGATTGCTTCTCGGGGCCCAGCCCAAATGAGCAACATTTTGAGACTCTGTTGCTTGGTGGTAGCAGGTTCAAGGGCCCCCACTCAGGCATTGAAGAAGACCATGCCTCCAGCCTTATCTGTGCCTAACACCTTTACCCTTAGCCTGTGCACACACCTTTGCCCCACAGGCTGAGGTCTTCCAACCCTCCAATACCCTGATGAGCTTTTGGACTGTACGCCTATGGATTCACAATCACCTTCAGGGGCTTTTTCTTCCTCCCCTACTGGTCATGGTCTGGAAACTTCCCTACCTGGAAACTTTGATCCAGGATGAAGGCAGGAACCCTCTTGGCCAAGCCATCAGCAGCCAATCCATCCACACTGACGGCGTTTTACGCTTGGCCACTGCAGCATCAGGAAGAGTATTTAGGATGCTTATTTAAATACCCTCTCCAAGCCCCTCCCAAGAAACTCCACTTACTTCACCCCTGGGCTGTACACTTTGAATCCTCCTGGTTCTTCCAACAGGATCTCACTGGGGTGAGTACCTGTTCCCTGCTCAAACCCTCCCACTGGGTCTCTGGGACCTGCAGGCTACCATCAGCAAGTTCCTTGTCTTCCTCCAGCCTTCTGTGAAAGAGGCAGGTTTGCACTGGTCTCAGTACATTTTCCTCAGGCTCCGGGGCCCTTGGTTCCTGTTTGTTTCAGCACCCAGCTCCTGTGACTCTCAGTCCATTTCACCACATGGTTTGAAACTTCTATCCCTCTGTCCCTCTTGGCTCCTCCCCTTTAGACCTTAGCTCACTGCTTCTGTGCCCTGAATCCATTCATTCCATTGAGGCCTTACCACCCGGACAAACAGCTCCATCTTACTCCCTTCCAGTGCCCGGCCACCAGGCCTCTGACTTTTCCTATAACTCAGCTACCATCTACCTCCATGGACCCTGTGCCCCATTCCTACTTAATCTTGGAGTCTTCAAGGGTACGACTTTTGTGTGTACCCCCAGTTCTCAGCTCCCGTTGCATGGGTCCCTTCATTTTTCAGCATGCCGTCTCCCTCTTAACCCTGCTTAGAATTCGCCATCATCACACAGTTCTCTCCCAGGCATGCTTAGCATCCTTGCAATCCGGGTTACTCATCTAGAAAAACCCTAAACTTGGCTCAAGCACAGTTTCACCATGCTCATCAAATTCCGGGGTCACGGGTTCGCCTTCATACCCATGACCACAAAACACAGTAGACGCTTAGCTCTTCCTAGCTGTCATGGGACGATCCTCAGCAAGCACCCTGTCTTCCTCCAGAAGATGGTTAGTCAGTCCCTAACCCTCTGGCCAAAAGTCTGACAACTTCTCACCCAGATCCCACCCCTCTGGCTCATGACTTTGCCTCATGCTTCTTGTGAAAAAGGAAAACGGAAAAGGATTCCTTATTTCTTTCATCTCCAAAGCTTACCTCATAGGGGGTAACATGGACAATTTTAATAAAAGCCATGGTAGGAGGTATTCTTAGTATGATTCAGGAGAGGGGCACGGAGGCAATGCCTGGTATATCCCGGGCTAGCCTTCACTCACTGTAGCTGAGGGTAACTCTGACTTCCTGGTGATGGGGTTAAAGGCCTAGGCTATTATGCCCACACACTTTTTCTGGTTTTAGTGGAAAAATTATAGTTTTAACATTGAGTATGATACTATAGGTGTTTGAAAGATTTTTTTTCCACGATCCTTTCTTGTTTTTATTTATGTGTGCTTGCGTGTGGCTGTCTGCAGAAGTCTGAAGAAGGCATTGGCTCCCTGGAGCTGGAGTTAAAGATGGTCATGAGACAGAAGGGAGGACATCCTATTGGGACTCTAAATGAGAGAAGCGTGGGAGAATAGCAAAGTAGAAGGATTCCAGAGGGTCCTAGAAACCTACAAGTAGAACATTATGATAGGCAGATTTGGGCCTAGGGGTCCTGCTCAAACTAAGGCATCAGCCAAGGACAATACAGGCAGTAAACTTTAAACCCCTATCCAGATCTAGCCAATGGTCAGAACATTCTCCACAGTCTCACGTACTCTGGTGCCTCACATTTGACCATGTCCCCTGGAGGGGGAGACCTGGTGGCACTCAGAAGAAGGACAGCAGGTTGCCAAGAAGAGACTTGATACCCTATGAGCATAAACAGGGGGAGGTAATCCCCCTCAGGAACAGTCATAGGGGAGGGGAATAATGGGAAAATGGGAGGGAGGGAAGAATAGGAAGATACAAGGGATGGGATAAACAGTGAGATGTAACAAGAACAAATTAATAAAAAAATTAAAAAAAAAATAAAGATGGTCATGAGCTGTCTGTTGTGTGCTGGGAACCAAACTCGGGACCTCTGGAAGAGCAGCAGATGCCCTTAACCACGAAGCCATCTCTCCAGCTCCCCCATGTTACTTTGGAAGACAGTTTTCTGTGTTTCTTTAATCTGACACGAGCTGAATGTCAGATTAAGCACATTTTCTCTCCTGACTGATGGAACTAAGTAGAAAATACTACAATTCACTGGCCTTTGGGGAATCTTATTTGTTATGTTTTACTGTCAAAATAAAATTTCAGTAAAATACTTTGTATATTCACCTAGGATTCTTCTTTGTAAATTTGGGAGTGGGGTGGAGGAGGCTAAGTGTGGTGACTGAACCCAGGGCCCTACCCAGATTACATTTATACCTGACCACTGAGCCACATCCTCAGTTCTCTCTTCTTTTTTAATCTATTTGTTGAAACAAGGAATTTATTTATTTATTTATTTCATTTCTAAAATGAAGCCTCTGTGTTAAAATGCTCTTCCTGGTGTCTTTTGCAAGGTGAAGGCTGTGGGTCACTGACTGGCTTTCTTTCAGTCTTACTGGCTTATTTGTTTTTTTAAGTTTTTACCCATGAATCAATTCCTACTATTTATATTGTTCCAGAAATGCTCTCCATTCAGGCTTTCCAATTTGGCATTGCTATTTTTTTTTTTTTTAACAACGTCTTTGATACAAGTGTGAGATTGAACCAAAGAACATGAGGGGTTTAATCACAGAGCCGGCATGTTGGCACAGCGGTAGTACTGGCTCTTCTGGGGGCCAAGGCAGGAGGATGGCAGCAGGGTCAGGCCAGCCTAGTCTACAGGATTAGTTTTAGGACAGCATGAATAACTTGATAAGACCTGACCTCAAAAAGTCAAAAGAATCTGGAGATATCTAACTTGCCTACATGTATATTTCCCTGGGGATCCTGGTTTCAACTCCCAGAACTATGGAGGAAGAAACTTACACAGGAAGAGCTGTGTTACTAGGGATCGGACCCAAGGCTTTGTACACACTAGGTAAATGCTCTAACACCGAGTTGTAACTGAAGGCCCAAAACTTCCTTCTGATAACAGTGGACTCGGAAAAATCCAACCTACCACCCGACTGTGAATAGATCCAGAATCAGACATCTTGTTGGGTGCAGCGGCACACACCTATATAATCCCAGCACTCGGGGAGGCAGAGGCAGGCAGATCTCTATGTGTTTTAGGACAGCCTGGTCTGCAAAGCAAGTCCAGGACAGTCAAAAGCTATTGCACAGAGAAACCCTGTCTTGAAACAACAACAACAACAACGAGCCAAAGGGGGAAAAAAACCAACAAAAAGAATCAGACAGCCTCAGTAGCTTGGAACTGTAGTTGTTTACTCCTGAGCCCAGGTGAAATGGTTGCAGTCTGAGACAAACAAAACAGCATTCAACCAACATTTATGAGATGAACAGAATCTCGGTTTTCAAATAAGGTAACTGTAGATAGAAAAGCGAAAATTGCAGGTTCACTTCATTCAAGAAATACAGATGCAAAATTTCTAAGCAGGTTCAAAACAAACGGACCGCTGGCCTGGCATCCACGAAGCCTGAGCTTTATTCTTTAGTGCTGCATGTACAAAACAAGCGAGATTTAGTTCAAAGAATATTGTTTTCAAGACATGGTTTCTCAGGCTGGCCTTGAACTCACAGCGATCCACCTGCCTCTGCCCGTAGAGTGCTGAGATTAAAGGTGTGCGCCACCATCTCCCAGCTAAGAGAATTTTTTTAAAAAGCCTCAAGAGCTTTCTCGAGACTGAGAAATGATTGAGAAACAAGGCAAATCTAAGACAGCCTTGCCCTGGGTAACAGGGTGACGGCTCCTGGCTACTGACTGGAAGCAGGTACTCTAGTCCCAACCCCTCTCATCGCTTTCAGGATGGAATAAGCTGCAGCCCACATCACTGTCATTTAGAGCTCATTGTATCTCAAGCCTTGAATTTGGGCTAACGTAACTCTGGTAAAGTTATCCATGTGGGAACCTGGCAAAAGCAATCAAAGAGTCACTGGAGAAGAAGAGAACATTATACGACAATTTAAATGATTCCTCAACATAGTTTTGACATAGTATTTATTAGTAATTACTCAAGAGCATGAGGAAACAGGAAAGTGAAAAGGCACAGAAGCAACAGATGTGGACCCCTGACCTCTGGGAGTTAGAACGAGATGGACTTGGTGATCTAATAATGAAGAGAGAAGACAAAGGTAAAGATCAGAGCAGGAAAGAAGTAGAAAACAAACATGTGAAATAGAGGAACTAATCAAATTAAAAGTACCTCTTCGAAAAGACTAATACAAGATGGCTGTGATGGCACACGCCTTTAATCCCAGCACTCAGGAGGCAGAGGCAAGTGGATGTCTGTGAGTTCAAGGCCAGCCTGGTCTACAAAGTGAGTTCCAGGTCAGCCAGGTCTATTACATAGAGAAACCCTGTCTTGAAAAACAAAAACAAACAAACCAAAAAACCAACAACCAAAAAACACAAACACAACCACAAAACAAAAAACAAAATGAAAAGCACTAATACCATTGGGAAGCCTCCAGGCACATCAGCCCTGAGGCCTGTGAGCTGCATGAACCCAGGGTGGCTGGTGGCTGTGACGATGGCCCAACACAATGTCAGAGGTGGGTTCTGCGAAGCTTTTCTGAAACTCCATTGTGTATGAACTCAATAGATGACCATGTCAAGTTGTAACGGCAAGAGGCTGGACGTGCTAATAGGATCTAGACCAGTAGATACTATATATAACAAAGAAAAACACACATGACAAACATTCCAAATAAAGGGGGTGAAGTGTTATTTGTGTTCTTCAGCTATTAAAAAGATAGTACAGTGACACTGTAAAAATTCTGTAACCATATTTGAAATGATATGAAATAAACTCTTGGAAAATAGAATTTACTAAAACAGTGACACACACATGCACACACACACACACACACGCATGCACGCACGCATGCACATTCACACATACAATTAATTAGAAATCCTGAAACAAATCATAAACTACCAGGTAAAATGACTCTGCTAGTTAAAAATCTTTCCAAGGGGCTACAAAGATGGCTGAGAGGGTAAAGGCGGTGGTGGTGGAACAGAAGATCAAGGTCATCCCAAGCTACATGACAAATCTAAGCCAGCCTGAGCTATTGGAGCTACTGTTTTTTAAAAAATGAAAAATTACTACAAGCAATAAGATTTTAAAAAATCAAAACAGAAATAAATTAATACAATGCCAAGAAAGCTATAAGACATTAAGAGACATTAAAGAATACTCAAAAATGAAAACAGTTAACATCTTCATAGACTGGGATATTTAATTCATCCAAAGCTATAGCAATATCTGAGCCAATCTGATATGTTTCCCCTTTAAGAAGCAACTTTATCTTTTTGTATGGCTAAACAAAACAATGGTGTCTCTTTTTGTCCCAGTGTTGACTTGATGTCTGTGTCACTGCATTGACCATTCAGGGTTAATTAGTTTGCTCTGGCATGCAGAACATCTCTGGATGTCATCCTGGCTGCCTTTCCTCTCAGGTGAGTCCTGTGCTCTCTCTAGGGCATTCAAATATTTTCCATTTCCTTTTTCATTTTTAATCACAAGTAGTCCAAAGTATACACATTTCAATCTGCTTTGCTTTTCTAAGGTCTCCTAAATTCTTTGAAAAAATTATGTCTACTCCATCCATCTATCCATCCATCTATCCATCCATCATCCATCCATCCATCCATCTATCCATCCATCCATCCATCCATCCATCTATCCATCCATCATCCATCCATCCATCCATCTATCCATCCATCCATCCATCCATCCATCCATCCATCTATCCATCCATCCATCCATCTATCCATCCATCCATCCATCTATCCATCCATTCATCCATCCATCCATCCATCCATCCATCTATCCACTCATCCATCTATCCACTCATCCATCCATCCATCCATCCATCCATCCATCTATCCATCCATTCACTATTTGTGTGCTCTGCGTGGGGGTGAGAGCAGCTTGCAGAAGTCAATTTTCTTCTTCCATCATGTGGATCCTGGGGATTGAACAATCGAGCTGTTAGATCAAGTGACAAGTGCCAGTTCCCACTGAGCCATCTCACCTCCCGAGTGCTGGGATTAAAAGTGTGTGCCACCACACCTGGCTAAAAATGGATTTTTAGAATTTTGTTTTTTATGAGCAGTATAGATTGGAATAGAGTTCACTAAGGGGCCCAGGTTGGTCTTGAATTGCTAGCAGCTGTGCAGCCCCACCCTCCCGAGCGCTTGGATTACAGGCATGTACCAGCTTCACTCCATACCAGCTTCACTCATCATAGCCTATAATTTTAGTATGTCTTTGCAGAAACTTTTTATTTTATCTAGCTTATACCTAGAATGTATTTCTGCCCACATTTCAATCACCATTTAGTTTTTTTAAAACTTTCAGCTATTACCTCTCAATTACTATTTTTTCATTATTCCTCCTTTCTCCCTGAATTCCTTTAGGACTACTCAGCAGACTCAATTTATACTGTGTCTTATTTATTGTTCTTTAATTTAACTCTTTGCTTTTTTGTGTTATGAATTGAATTTTCACAATTCTTTCTTGCAGTTCACTAATTGTCTCTTTAGCTGTCTCTGGAATGAGCCTTCTGTGTGTTTTATTTAATTGATTATACATTTTTGATAATTTCTAATGCTTCTAATATCTACAAGAGCTTGTCTGAACTTTTGGAATTAGGTTAGTATATTTCAGAGCTTTTTTACTGTCTAGAAAATAACTGCATATTATATAACACATTAAATTACACAATAAGTCCGAGAGTGGTATGTCTTGATTACACATACTGAGATTTTAGTGAAAATATAAAATTTTATATCTGTATATATAATTTCACATTCACTCAAATTTTCCCTACCAAATAAATTCAATTTAAATCATAATTTCACTACCAAATGAATTATAAAAAAAATTTTAGTGTTTGAAGTTTTGGAGTTTCAGAAAAATGAAGTAGGGTTATAAATATTATTTCTTTTCTTTTTTGAGACCAAGCTCACTATGTAGCCTTGGCTAGCCTGGAACTCACTATGTAGAGCAGGCTGGCCTCAGACTCAGGAATCAGCTGGATCCTGGGTGCTGGGATTAAAGGCATGTTCTCTGCCATGCCCCGCTTATTTTATTTTTTTAAATAGCTACCTACAACTGCTTTATATTTGCCTATATTTTTTGATATCAATGAAAGCCATGTCTTATTTAGTTGCTTGAGCATCTAAAGTTCTTATTTCAAAGTATTTACCAGATTATCTTAGAAAAATAAATAGAAACAAAACATATTTTGGAAAATATGAAGAAATCTGAAAAGAAAACATGAAAAAGCAAAAACAAAAACAATAACACAAACAAAAAGATAAGAGATGAGAGATTTTTCAGTCTTAAAACAAAAATGGTACTGGACCCTATTTGGTGCCTGCCAGCCCAGCACTCCGGAGAGGGAGGCAAGAGGCACAAGAGTTAGAAGTGCAAATAGTGGTCTGGGCATTTTTGTTTTACAAAGGAGAGTATATTTCAAGACTGTGGAGGGTTTCTCCTCTCTCTCTTCCTCTGTCTCTGTCTCTGTCTCTGTCTCTGTCTCTGTCTCTGTCTCTGTCTCTCTCTCTCTTTCTCCCTCTCCTTCTCTCTCTGTCTCTCTGTCTCTCTGTCTCTCTCCCTCTCCTTCTCTCTCTCTCTCTCTCTCTCTCTCTCTCTCTCTCTCTCCTTCTCTCTCTCTCTCTCTCTCTCTCTCTCTCTCTCTCTCTCTCTCTCTCTCTCTCTCTCTCTTTCTCTGTGGTTTATTACTTTGTTTATATTTTTTTCTACAACAGGAATTCACTGTGTAATCCTAGCTGCTCTGATAGTCACTGTGTAGACCAGGGTAGCCTCACACATTTAAGCAAATCTCTGGTTTTAGTGTCCCAAGTCCTGGAGTTTCAGATACGTGCCACAGTGTCTAGCTTGTGAGAGACTGTTAGGGACAATAAATAAATAACCCAAGTCGGGTGTGGTAGCTCATGCCTGTAACTCCAGCACTCAGGAGGCAGAGGCATCCAGATCTCTGCGTTTGAGACCATCTTGGTCTGCAGAGTGAGTTCTATGACAACCAGGACTGCACAGAGAAACCCTGTCTCAAAATAAATAAACAAGCAAATAATATATATATAGATGATAGATAGATAGATAGATAGATAGATAGATAGATAGATAGATGATAATCAGTAGCCTAGAAGTGCAATAGGTTGTTTTTTTAAACCCCTATTTCTTCAAATCCTTCTTTTTATTCTATATCCTTTCTTCTGAAATTTAATTGTCTGAATGTTGGATATTTGTCAGAGTGGCTTTCATTATATACTTGTTTCTGGTTTTATCCTATTCATTTTTCACTTAGTAAACTTCAACTTAGATTTTTTTTTTTTTTTAATCATTGAGTTTCCCCGAATCTGTCTTGTGTATGTGTCTAGTCTGTTGTTCAGCCTCACAACGAACAGATCGGTATTTTCTTGTGAGGAAAGTGTCCTCATCCTCAGCAGGCGCTCACCAAAGCTGGCTTTATACCTATCCTAACTGATTACAGCTTAGTTTAGTGACCATATGTCTGAAGGCTAGCCAATCAGCCTCTCCGAATAACCCATGTTTCTAGGTCAAAGGCCAATCCTTTTCTAAGTGCATGCACCTCTAAGGATAAAACATGCCGTCTTATTTCTTCCCTTCCCATCCTCAGGCCCCGCACCCTCTAAGAACCGGACGCACACTCATCTTTTTTGCAGCAGCCTAAGTAGCAGACTCTTCCTTTGACAGCCAGGCAGTTGTTAACTGCAGATACACATTTGGCAGTTTCCTGCGTTTTTTTTTTCTAGCTGATCTCATTCTCCTTTGACGATGCCTATCACCACTCACAATCTAGCCACTGTCTATACTGCTGTTGTATGACTGAGTCATGCTTATTTATGGCTTCTTCCCTGCTAACACCATTGAGTACATCTTCCATACATTCACTTACTTCCCTGTGTTTAAGAATCTCTTGATCAGTGTCCCCATTTTCCCCATTTTCTTGGACAGTCACTAACACCTCACTACAGGCTGGACATGGTGGCAAACACAGTTTAGAGATTAGAGACTGGTTTGTGTTTTCTCTAAATCAGGGAACAACGAACTATAACCCACAAGGCAGAATCACTGGGTGCCTTTAGGACAAAGTTAAACTGGAGTGCATCCATGGTGTTCATTTCCATACGCCTCTTTGACTTTTCCTGAATGAGATGTCCATGTGTTCAAGCCTGAAACAAGTATCTTGGCTCCAGGCAAGCACTCATGGCTGGTGCACAGACAGTTCTGGACAAGCAGATAACATCCGTCTGTTCTTTTTTTTTTCCCCCCCTTAAGATTTACATTAAAAATCAATATCCACGGGGTGTTGGTTGCCCATGCCTTTAATCACAGCACTTTGGAGACAGAGGCAGGTGGATCTCTAAGTTTAAGGTCAACTTGGTCTACAGACCAGTTCCAGGACAGCAGGGCTACATGGAGAAACCCTGTCTCAAAAACAAACAAACAAACAAACAAAAACCAAAAAGCAAACAAACAAACAAAAATGAACAAACAAAAAGAAGAAAAAAGAAAGAGAGAAACAAAGGAAAAAGATTTACATCCTTGTACTATTTAGTATCCAACCTAAGAAAGAAAAATGGTCTTTTTTTTGTTCCTCAAATTTGTGTGTGTGTTCAATCTGATACGACTTTATGATCCTTTTACATTTTAGCCTTGTTTTACGTGTATTAATGTTTTGTCGATATGTGTGTCTATACCCTTACATGTGTGCACCGCCTGCTGAGTCTGGGAGAGTTTGTTGAATTCCCTGGAATGGGAGTGAAAAGCAGTTGTGAGCCATCATGTGGGTGCTGAGAATCAAACCCTGGTCCTCTGAAAGAGCAGCCAGTGCTCTTAACTGCTGAGCCATCTCTCCAGCCCCCTACTTTATCATCTTAAAGAGGATAGAAAAGGATGAGTGAACCTTCAGGAAAACGAATGAAGAAACATTGAGATAATGAAGAAGTACAAAGATTAGAAAATTAAAGAACTGGGGCCGATGATGCAACATCCAGTATTTGGAAGCTACAGAAAGAATACATATTATTTAACAAATTATCACTAACCAGAATCTTAAAATACCAGTAAAGATTCGCATCTTTCTTCCTGTGGCCGGGGATTCAGGAGTGACTGAGTAATTCTAACTCAAGGTGTTTCATAAGGTTAAACTGAGTGTTGAACAGGGACAGTTTGTCTTTTTAAGCCTTGATTCTAGAGGGGTTCTGTTCGAGCTATGACACCAACCAACGTGCAGTCATCATCAAACCCCTAACCAGATCTAGCCAATGGACAGGACATTCTCCACAGTTAAGTGGAGACTGGGGACTGACTTTCACATGAACTCTGATGCCTCATATTTGGCCATTTCCCTTTGATGGGGAGGCCCGATGGCACTCGGAGGAAGGATAGCGGGTTACCAAGAAGAGACTTGATACCCTAGCATCATATTCAAGAGGAGGAGGTCCCCATCAGTCACAGTCATAGAGAAGGGGAATGGAGTGAAAGCGTGAAGGAGGGAGGAATGGGAGGATGCACGGGATGGGATAGCAAATGAGACGTAATATGAGTGATTTTATTTTTCCAAAAAAAAAAAAAAAAAAAAAAAAGACTTGACTCTAGAGAACTCATGTCCAGTAGCTCACAGGAGTAGCAAGCTTATTTGGTGGTGGTAGAAGACCTCAGTTCCTTACCACACGAATGGCTATAGAATGCTTGAGTGTCTTCATGACATGGGTGGCTTCCCTAAAGCACTTGACCAAGAGAAGAACAACAAAAACCTAAAATGTCCTTTATGACGACCCTTTGATGCTGTCCACTGTCACTGCCACAATATCCTAGTACTTAGTCACACTGGTCATCCTTTTCAGTGTTGGAGACTACAAGGGCCAAGGCCACTATAAAGGGGCAAAAGTAACGAAAGATGAAACATTATTAGATTCCAGATTAAAGGGTTCTTCAAGTTTCAGGCACACTGGATAAAATAGACCCTCACTCCATGTATATGATTGTGAAATTTCCGAACACTTAAAACTAAAAAGAAAATTTCCCTAGAGTCTAAGAAGCAACATAAAAGACGTCACATGCAAACATGTAGAATGACCATGGCATCATGTTTTTCAGCAGCAAGATTATATAGCATACAATGCCATATACCATGAATAATAAATGTAATATAATATAATAAATGGTTTAGAAGTCTAAAGAAATTGTTTAAGCCCCAAAAAGTATCATTTAGTAAATGTTAGTAAAAAAAAAAAAATCAAAACAAAGTTGAAAAATTCCTTTCTCAGAAATCCTGGGGAAAACAGGGTCCAGGAAATAAGGAATTCAATACAAGGAAGAGAAAAAAAGCCTCCAGGGTGATGGAGAGAGAATTGCCCAAGACAGCAGCGCTGTGCCAAGTGCAGAGGTCAGGCAGAACAAACTTGACTAAGGCCAGGGAGTGAGAGGCTGTCCATGCAGAGCCCCAGCAGCGAGGAGAACGTCTGAGGGACCTGCGCTCACCCAGAGATTTACACGGGCCAGCTGGGGTGTGAAGGTGAATCAGTGTCAAATTCTGCTGTAAGAGTGAGAGGAGACTTCCTCTCAGCTCTCTGAAGTCTAATTACTAGAGCAAAGAGATAAAGATGAACTAGACGAAGGACATGCAAACATACAGAGTACAAAAAGAACATGTCACAGGACCGCGATGACCCGCTGCTACTTAACATTATTTAGACACGTTTTGTTCCTCCACGGATGAGTGAATGGCGAATGCGGATAGTTTTGGGGACTTAGGAATGACCATTAAAGAAGTGAATGGCTCTGTCATTTTCTGGAACTTGAGTGGGCACAAGGGAGAGAAATTACCTGCAGCTCCACCAGGTGTGGTTCCATTCCGGGCTTGGTCATCTTCTCTGAGATAGATGACAGGACCTCAGGCTGCAGGTGAGGAACAATTGTGTTCCCAATTGCAGCCTGTCTTAGTGAGGATGGGGGACTGCCAAAGAAAAGCTTTATGTTTATAGCAAGTTGCTCAGCATGCCCTGCCCCCCCAAGACACACACACACACACACACACACACACACACACACACACACACACACACACACACAAATCCCTCATAAATTTCCAATATCATTCCAAGAAATAAGACAATAGAAAAATAAAACCAGACACTGGCGGAAATATAAAACAATCAAAGCCTGCTCTACACCTCCACTGGAGCTGGTGTTTACGAAGTTATGAACACAAAATCCCCAGCTGTTGACCTAGCTACATTACAGGAAGACCGGAAGACTGGGAACCAAAAGTGTGTGCTTACTTGATGACACCAGTGATTAAAAGACCGCCATCATCTATGCTTTCCAGAGTGGGAAGTCAATGGGTATCGTCTACAATGGGCAAGTCCACTAATAGAAACCTCATCATATCATGTTGAGATGTCAAGGAAAAATCTGCAGTTGAAGTCTTTGCAACTGGCTGCCTTTAGCAAGCAGTAATTAGTGGGGGTGGGCGGTGGAGAGAAGACTGGCTCATCTTTGTAGTAAGCCTTATGAAAGTACACCACTCCACCTATCCTCATAAATTTCCATGCCAATAAAGCTAAAGCCTACTGAGCCCAAGAAAAAGGACAAAGTAGGAAGTGGCCAATTGTCATAAACACTGAAAAGCAGTTAAGAAACATAAGAACAGGAGTTGGAGATGTCACCCAGTTGGTGGAACATGTGGTTAGTATGTGAGACCCTGGGCTCCACTCGTAACACCTCTGTCCCTGTCTCTGTCTGTCTCTGTCTCTGTCTGCCTCTCTGTCTCTCTGTCTGTCTGCCTCTCTGTGTATCTGTCTCTCTGTGTCTCTGTCTCTCTGTGTGTCTCTCTCTGTGTCTCTGTGTCTCTGTCTCTGTCTCTCTCTCTCTCTGTCTCTGTCTCTGTCTCTCTCTCTCTCTTTCTGTTCCTGCCCCCTCTCTCTCCAGGATATAATTCATTAAACATAACAGCAGAAAGCAGAGACACCAGAGGGAAAGTATAGTCATCAATAGATAGGAAGGTGCCCTACTTCATTAATAACTAGAGAATCAAATAAAAGAAATGCCCATTTGGCTATATATTGACAACTGAACAACAACAACAAAACAAACAATGTTGGAGGCTATTGCCAGCCTCAGGCTTGGTGATGACCGTGTGGATGACGCAGAAGGCTAGCTTGGACCACCTGTGAAGGCATATCACGTGCCTGCCTTTTGTGTGAGCAACTCTTCCAGGGCTGTTTGCACCCTATGGTATACTCAGGGAAGCATACTATCCACATCGAGGGCGCACCTTGGAAACACCACAAGTGTCTTAATACAAAGCTAGCCAAGTATCATCGCTGCCTTCTCATGGAATTGTGCATGTCCACACACTGAGTTGTGTGTGAACTCATCTGTGAGGGCTCAAACTGGGGAGAGGGTGACTTAGCTGAAATTACTTTTGAAAAAGGGTTTCTGAGGGGTGTCTCTCTGTGTGTGTGTGTGTGTGTGTGTACATATTGGGAGGGGGTGAGCATGTGGAAGCCAAAAGTCAACATCAATTGTCTTATTCAATCGTTCTCCTTTTGAGGGTGGCAGGGTGGCAGGGTGCTGAGAGAGAGGTCTCTCACTGAACCTGGAGTTTTCTGATTAGGCATAACTGCCTGGTTACCAAGTCCCCCAGAGCCATCCTCTATCCCATCATACCAGCACTAAGGTGACAGGCGTGCTCCACCCAGCACTTCTGTTTGTTTTTACACATGTACTCTGGGATCAAACTCATGTCTCTATGCTTGTGTGAGAAGCATTTTGCTCAAAATAATAATAGTATCCATAACATAACACTGTTCACGCAGCCGGTGGAGACAAGTGACATCCACAATGATCTCGCATCTACTTGGTGGCTAACAGAAAGCATGGCAGCGCATGCCTTTAATCCCAGCACTCAGGAGGCAGAGGCAGAGGCAGACAGATTCTGTTGAGTTAGAGGCCAGCCTGGTCTACAAAGCAAGTTCCAGGACAGCCAAGGCTAACACAGAGAAACCCTGTCTTGTAAACCAAAGACTTAGCTCACTTAGCTCACTTCCCCCATGGAGCTGTAAGACCAAGTTTCAAAGCAAAACAGAAACTAATAGGACACATTGGAGAGAGCGGCTCAGCGGGCTGCAGAGGTGATTCAGAATTTGGCCTTCACATGGGCTTTGTTGCTTCAACTGATCAATCTTGTCCTGATTGCACGTGATCAGTTCTAATGTATAGACGCTATAACTACAAGAGTCCACTTTATGCGTTCTGTAGATTTACCACACCGAGTAATTTTAAATAAGCTTTCTTTAAAATGTATACAGCTTTTTGGCTTTAAAAAAAAAAAAGATCTAGAAGATACCATGCCCCATTTCTTCCCCCAGCTGCCCTGTATTTCTGTGACCCATAATCTGACCCATCGCAAAGACATCAGCTGACTGTAAATAGTCAGCAGACCTGGGTGCCAGTCCTGGCTCTGCTCCGCACTAATGGGTGACCTTGGTGACCTTGAACACAGCTCTGACAGGCTCTCCTCAGTCATCCTACTGGGCACAGAACCTTTTTGTCTATCCCACAGGGGGCATCAAGGACAAATGAGGTAAAGGGGAAGAAAGCCTCAACCAATGAAAGGCCTTTATTTCGCAAAAGAAGTTCTTCCCAGTGATTGGAGCAGTAGGCCTCTGGTCTCCTGGGCTAGGCTTTTCCCCAGTAAACCTCTGCCTTTCTAGACCAGGCATTGTACCAGGGGCTGGTGATCAGCACCGGCTCTGTCTGTCTCTTCTTCCAGAGGCTCAAGAGGGGGTACAATCAAGCATGAGAAAGAGGACAGGGTGACAATGAACAGGATGACTATGACAGGGACCATTGAAAAGGTGGCATCTTAGAGTTCCAGTGCTGTGAAGAGACACCGTGACCACAGCAACCTTTGTTTGTTTGTTTGTTTGTTTGTTTGTTTGTTTGAGACAGGGTTTCTCTGTGTAGCCCTGGCTGTGCTGGGAGCTGCTCTGTAGTCCTGGCTGGCCTCAAACTCAAAGAGATCTGGCTGTTTCTGTCTCCTGAGTGCTGGGATTAAAAACGTGTGCTATTATGTCCGGGTCAGCCCAGCAACTCTTACTGGGACTTGCTTCGATTTTCAGAGGCTTAGTTCATTCTCTTTATGGCGGGAAGCATGGCGGCAGGCAGGCAGACATGGTGCTGGAGAAGGAGCTGAGAGCTCTGCATCCAGATCCACAGGCAGCAGGAAGAGAGGGAGCTACCAGGCTCTTGAAACCTCAAAGCCCTCCTCCAGTGACACACTTCCTCCAACAAGGCCACACCTCCTCATCCCTCCCAAGTAGTGCCACTCCCTGATGACCAAGCATTCAAACATTTGAGCCTACGGAGCCGTTCTTATTCAAACCACCACAGTGGCATTTATGTTGTCCCACTGAACATGGTAGAATTTTCCATGTAGAGAAGTAGGAGAAGTCTTGGTTGAGTTTAAATCATCACTAATTCCTCATCTGCCTTCCTTTGTCAAACCTGCCTGGACCACATCGGAATGGAGCATTGGAAACTTCCCTCTCAGCCACATGCCCTACTGGAGAGCACATGTGGGAAGTTATTATCTCCAGATTCCCAAGTGGTCCTCCAAGTAAGATGTGCAACTGGCTGCTTGGGATGATGTGTGTCCTGGTGCATTTGAGACTCAGTAAGTTCTTAAATTTAGTCAGAGATTACACTAAGGGAAGCTCCTAAGCATTTTACACGGCCACCAGCCAGTAGCACGTCATGACAAACATTCCTTTTCTTCTTTGTATGAAAATATTTTCCCGCCATATTGTGGCTAAGCAAATGGAGGCATCTCTAACCAGTCAATAGGAGGGCCAGCAGTGCACCCTGGACAGTGGGCTTGCATGTCCATGCAAATGGGCTTTCACTGAAACCCAGAGAATGGACAGGAAGTGAATTTGTCTAAATGTAAGATGGTAGGTTTGGGGCTTGGAAGGCTTTTCTGGGGTATCCTCACTCCCAGCTGGGATCTTGGCCTCATGGTGGGGGATCAGGGAGCAGACATTTGGAGATAGGGCTACCACATCACATCTTGAGTTTCAGATCTGCCCTTAAGGGTTTAGGGATCAAATGTTTTAGAGAGCTAACTGGAAGGAGATTCATTTCCTTCTGTGACTGTCCTCACCCGGTGACTAGGTACACACCATCTACACAGCCCTCCCTCCTCTGTCTTCCTGTTCCAACTCAATGTCTAGTCTCTCCTTTTCTTTTTCTTTCTTTCTTCTTTTTTCTTTTTGGTTTTTGGTTTTTCGAGACAGGGTTTCTCTGTGTAGTCCTGGCTGTCCTGGACTCGCTCTGTAGACCGGGCTGGCCTCGAACTCACAGAGATCCGCCTGCCCCTGCCTCCCAGAGTGCTGGGATTAAAGGCGTGCGCCACCACCGCCCGGCTTTCTCTTTCCTTCCTGCTTCTCTCTCAACTTTCCAGCTTCACTTCAAACACACATGTACTTAGGATTCGTGGCTCTTGCTGCAAGATTGCTCAGTTAGCTCAGTGGAAAAGTAGGAAAGTTGCATTCATGCCGACATTTGCTACTGTCTGTCCTTTTAATTATAGACATGGATATATTCTCATGTGCCCTTTTCCCTGACTGATGATGATATAAGTATCTTTTCTGTGGTTTTCTTTACTTTTCTTTGTATCTTATTTGGAGAGGTCACTTCTTAAAATATTATGCTCGTTTTATTTGATTATTTTATTATTGAGTTGCAATAACTCTTTCTATAGTCTGGATAAAAGTCCTTTGTCAACACTATTGGGGAAAAAGAGCAGTTGGGTTCAATGACCTAAGAGTGATCCCTGGGACCCACATGGTAGGCAGAGAGCGCCAACTCCCAGATGCCCTCTGACCTCTGCAAACTGGGGCATGAGTGTGCCTGTCCCAAATATAAATAAGTCCAATTATGTCTATTTATTTTTAAATAGATGATTTGAATTCTATATGCTACAAAGAAGCAAAGTCAGTTTAATTGGATGATTTAATTAAACAATTATTCATTGTTTGATCATTGGAAACTTTTTAATTTCTGGCCATAGGTCGGAGTGAAGGTCTGTCTTCCAACCTTAGGTTCACTTTTCACCCACACACACACAGGCCAGCCCTTAGTCTCTTGTGTCTGGAAGGAACCCCTTCCTGTTGACTCTTCCATTCAGTGGAATTAATTGAAGACCCAGAAATAAACCACATACCTACTGACACTTGATTTTGACAAACAAGCTAAAACCACACAATGGGAAAAAAACATCTTCAGCAGATGGTGCTGGTCTAACTGAATGTCTGCATGTAGAAAAATGCAATTAGACCCATATTTATCACCCTCCACAAAACTCAAGTCCAAGTGGATCAAGGATCTTAACATAAAACCAGGCACACTAAATCTATTAGAAGAGAAAGTGGGGAAGAGCCTTGAACTCATTAGCACAGGAGACAACTTCCTGAACAGCACACCAATACCCCAGGCTCTAAGATCAACAATTAATAAATGGGATCTCATGAAACTGAAAAGCTTCTGTAAGGTAAAGCTTCTGTAAGGCCACTGTCAATAGAACAAAACACACTTATACAGTCCCCATCCATATTGCTTTCCTTGCTGCCTTGGACTGTCCTTATATCTGGACTGAATTGTTTTTCTGGTATGGATACCTAGCCCATGTGAAATCACTATAGTCAGATGAGGTCACTAGCATTGCTCTAATCCGCCACGCTAGTGTATTAAAGAACTATGAGACTGGAGTTGGGACTATAGCACAGATGGAGATTGTTACATGTATGCATCCAATATCCAGTATTGATGAAAGGAAGGAAAAAAGGAGGGAAGGCTGAAAGGGCTTGGGGGAGGGGAAGAAGCAGGAGAGGGGGAGAGAAGAGGGTGGTAGAAACCAGATGCCAACACAGGAACATGTGACTGCAGACGCTGGTACAATGCGGCTGTGAACCAAGTTCTGAAGGGACTTTCACCCACTGGCACCGTGATTTTTCATTTCAAGGCTCTAGACCTGTGCTGGGATGTGTCCGTGTGCTTTAAACCCCTCAGTCTGCAGGGCTCCATTGTGATCACCCCAGGAAAGGAACAAGACTCCCTTCCCCGACCCTCCCTGCCTCCTGGAACTGCCAAGGCAAGGCAGTGGGTGTCTCACTTCCTCTCCTCGCCTTGCTCATCTGCCTTTGCTCTGTGCTACAGATTTCCGGCAAACCTGCCATTACTTGCTGTCGGGAACCCTTGCTTTCCCAAGAACTATATCAATCTCTTATCTGTTCCCTTCCCTGCTCCCAGGCCAGCTTGCCGGTGCATGCCATGAGCAGCCACTTCTGGGCAGACATGGCTAACCTAACTCCACTGACCTCTCAGCTCACCCTTCTTTTTCTCCATATCTGCATCTGGAAATCTATGATGCAGCTCCCCTACTCTACCAGTCCTCCTACGCCAGTTCTACCAGTTTCCCCCACCCCAGCTCTACCAATACCCCCAAAACCAGCTCCATCAGTTCCCCCACCACAGCTCCTTCAGTCCCCACACAACAGCTCTACCAGTTCCCCCCGCCACTTCAGCTCCTTCAGGTCCCCCATCCCAGCTCCTTCAGTCCCCCTATCTCAGCTCCTTCAGTCCCCCCAACCCAGCTCCTTCAGTCCCCCCACCTCAGCTCCTTCAGTTCCCCCTAACCCAGCTCCATCAGACTCCCATTCCAACTCCTTCAGTCCCCCAACCCCAGCTCTACCAACCCCCCACCCCAGCTCCACCAGCCCCCCCACAGCTCCACCAGCCCCCCCCCACAACTCCACCAGTTCTCCTACCCCAGCACCACCGGCTCCCCACCTACCAGTCATCCAAGCCTGGCCTGCTCTAGGTGGATGAGGTACCTGTTCCTGACAGCTGCTGTTCAAGGTCCACTTCAGAGTCTTGCTACCAGGGCCTGAGACAGCAGAACAGCTGTCCAGCCTCCAGCTTCTCTCTGCTATATGTCCCCCCAACACACACACACACACACACACACACACACACACACACACACACACACGTTTTCCCCCAAGAGGGTGTTTCCTAAAGAGCCAATAGCTTTCTAGAAATCCACTGTCCAGCATCTCTTTCCTGGCTCTTGATTCAAAATGCTGCTAATTGTAAAGGTCTAGGACCCTCCATACAAAACTACAGATGGACCTTAAGCAATGCAAAGCTCGACCACATGGCTAGAACTTCTGGCAAAAACCAAGCAAAGCTCCCCACAGTGATGCAGCAGGCTCTGGGGCACTCTGCTACCCCTGCAGTGTCGCTCTCTGCTCTCAGGGTGCAATGCGTGCTGTACTAGTTAGCTCTTTTGTGGCGACAAAGTTCCAGCTAAACAAACTTTGAGAAGAAAGAATTTATTCTGGCTCAGAGCCCAAGGGTGCACAGTTCACTGTGGCAGGGAGATCGTGGTGGCAGGAAAAGAGGGCAACTGGCCACGTCATCAAGAAGAGAAAGATGAGTGCTGCTGTTCACAATTGTCCCTCCTTCTTCAGTCCAGGACCCAACTCCACGCAGCAAAGCCAGCCTCTGTAGGGCTAGATCTTGCAGCCTTTTCAATATAGAAACTTTTTTAATAGTCACGGCCTGAGATTTGTCACCTAGGTGATGCTAGTTCTTGTCAAGCTAACAGTCGATACACCTTTGTACACTCTCCTCATCTCATCTCCACTTAAGGACAGTCAGATGCATGCCAGCAAAGAAAGAATCTATTACCCTATGTCTCCCAGTATATCTGGGAGGGGTGCTTGGAGCAAGTGCCCAGGCTGATCTAATCAGCCAGGGGGGAAGGAGGTGTTCAGAGCCTTCCCAAGTGGGTCTCCTTGTCCCAGAATAGACAGCACAGCCCATTCAGCAGCCAGCTCTGAGACACCATCTCTAGGCCCCAGGGACTGCTTCACTTACAGTGGTTCTTCAGCAGGACACTCAGCTTCCAAGGCTCAGACAAGCATCCTCCCCACCCCGTCCCCTCTCTCCGGAGACCTTTCTTAAGTCCCCTGCTAAAGTGGCCCTCTCACTCTTAGCCTCTTGGTGGGTTGCTTTTAACTTCTTGTTAGTACTGATTTCTTTCTTTCTGCGAGTTACTACTGGCCAGTCTCTTTAAGTGGCTTGCAAACACCATGAAAACAGAGGTTTTCGTCCATCTCTACATATAGACCTAGTGCTTAGCATAGTACACAGCATAGAATGAGCTCTAGTCAAACGCTTTGCTGGATAAATGAATATGTGAGCTGGATCAGTGAGCATAACAGATATCCTAAGATTCTCTTTTTGTTTAGAGATGCTAAGAAAATAATAACTGGTGAGAATAGTTTAAAATGCTAAGGACTCAAAGACACCCCTGTGGTTTATCCTGGACCAGCTCCTTCTCTACAAAACCTGGTACCCTGCCATCCGTTCCAGTGGGGCCACCTGGAAGCTTGTCTAGGGCTCTGCAGAGTGGGCTCCCCAGTGTGGGCCGAGGTTTGGCGCAGTGCTGCTGTGGCCTGCGTGCCGTGGGGAGGAGGAGGCCGCTCCAGAGGACAGGCTTACATGTCATGACTCAGCTCCAGCATATGAACTCGTAGATATGCTCCCATCCTAGACAGAGAACCAGCTCAATCTAGTCTCCGGAGGATGTGGAGGGCTCCCAGGAGGTAATGGCCCAGAATGTGCCATCGGGGGGTGGAGGGGGAGTGAGGTTGGGGCGATAGACAGTTCGGTCCAGCTGTAGCTCAGGACACATTCTTCTCCATCTGGCCTCTTCCTGGACCCCATGGTTTGCGGGTCCCTTCACAGCACCCAGCTCTACAAGACAATATGGACTCAGCGGCCTCTGCCCTATGTGTCTGTTGTCCTCTTCTGGGTCTAAGTGTGCTGCAAATGCCTAAGAGTGTGTTTGTTTGCCTAAGGGCATATATACTCCTACGTGAAGCATAACTCAAGCCCTGACACTTGTCATCCCCTCTGTCACCAACTGTAGAACGAATTGGCCTTTCACTGGAAGATTCTATTTCATTTTTAAAATATCACTGGTGTCATTATAGCAAAACTTGGCGTTACCTGAAAAATTAACATAATAAAAGTTATTTATTCATTTGAGTGTAACTATCTTCCAAACTGTAGAATAGCTCCATCTCCCTAATCCTGTCCCCCATGTCCGTTTCTATTCAGCCCTTGCTCATTTTCACCTCTGTCTGATCATTGTCACCTCAGACGTGACAAGAAATGTCTCAGGACTTCACTGGACTGACACAGAAACTGCCAAGGAGCTCTCGACCCTTCTGAGCTGCCCCACACCCTTCTTCTGGGCCTCACTGTAGGCCAACACCAGGTGCTAGATTGCAGGGCAGTGACATCCACACACAGCCCTAGGCTAGGACGCAGGACTTGGAGGTCTTGATAAGAATCCTAGATTGACTTGGTGTGGTTGGGTCATGGTGTTGGGTCTCTCCAAGGTGCCTCCACTGATTCTAGAGAGGTAATGGTCTCCCCCTGATACTAGGAGGGCTGAGGCTGAGGTTGCAGCCAATGGTGAGCTCTTTGTAGCTGGAGGGGGCGGGGCATCAGGGAACCATTGAACACGAGCAGTTATCCTGCACAGATGCCTCCTTCAGAGCCGGTGTTGTAGAATGCTGTCCTCTGACCATGACAACCATTACTGTCCTCAAAAAGGCACCTGCGACCATGGGCGAGAGACCCTCAAGATTCTGCCTGTTGACATTCCCTCATAAAAAGGGTATTGGGGGTAGGGGGAGGATCGTTAGCTCCTTGCCTGACATCCCGGCTACTCCTTCCCAGCTGTATTCAGTTCTGTACAAGCTGTGTGTGGTCTTGTGGTCTCAGGCGGTGCTGGAATATGTAGTTTGAAAGGTCAATGACAGGACCATTCTACCTATGCAACCATGGGGAAGTCATCATCCATCCTGTACTGTGGCTGCCTCCGGAGCCATCCACACTCTCATAAATAACCCCTCACCCACGCCTCTCTCCATAAATAGGCCCAGTAAACTCTTAATTGAGCATGTAGGACTATAGTGGAATCATACTCTGGTCTGTCACTGGTGACCTACCTGGGGGAAGTAGGTACTGTTTGCTCCTCCCCATCACTATCCCGGTCCTGCCTCCCTCCAAGAAAACTTCATGCAACAGCCAGGTGGAGACTAGCTGCTGCCTTCAGTTCCAGAGGAACTGAAATGGGCCTCAGAGGAGACAAATTGTTAGGACACAGGGGAGCTGGGGTTCAGGCGACACCCCAAGCAAGCACAAAGGCACTCTTCTTTCTGTATAAACACATCAACTGATACAAATGAAGATCAGCTAAAATCAGCCCGCAGCCAGTGCAGTCCCAGGGAAAGACTACTTGCAGCTACTTTGGTCAACACGTTTTGGAGGGCCTGGGATGTAGCACAGTTGACAGAGTACTTTCCTAGCATGCCTGAAGGGCTGGGTTCAGTCACCAGCATCACATAGAGCCGCCATGGTGGTGCTTGCCTGAGAATCCTGCCACTTGATCAGCAGAGACAGAACGGTCAGGAGTTCAAGTCCACCCTTGATTACACGGTGAGTCTGAGGCCAGCCTAGGCAAAACAAAGCAGAGTGGTAAGGTTTGAGAGCCAGAGAAAACTTGGATGATGTGAATAGGCCCCTCCCTCTGAGCCAGTCTGGGCTAATACATTTCAGAATAATGGATGCCTTTCCTTGGACCCAAGACTATATTGCTTTGCAGTTTCAGAGACAGAAAATGTTGATGTCTGCAGACCATGTCATCTAGCTCAGCACCAGCCTCTTATAAATGACAATCTAGATTACACATGGTGCCCATCAGCTTCCTGCTTTTGTGAGGCACCCCAAGCTGCTAAGGTCTAAGGGGCTGATCTCTACAGTACCTAGCTCTAGCTTATAAACTGTAGGCATGCTCTGGAGATGGGGCTTTAGAAAGAAGCAATGAGAAGGTAGGTGTAAGAAGACAGCCAATTCGTTTTGTCTGCCCCTCTCAGCTTCAGCACGAGTCTCGTGTCTGGCTTCCTTTTCCTCTGCCCATCATAAACTTGCCTATGTCCTTTACTGGTATCTCCGCAGGCCTCAGGAAGGACAGTGCCTGGCCTTCAGGGCACAAGGCCTACTGCTCACCACTGCTGGACCGTGGTTGGACCAGGGTTTCCCCTCCCCCACCTACCCCGTTCTGCCAATGGCACCAGCTTCCCGGAGTAGCTTACAGCTCAGCTGACCCCATAATGCCAAGCGGGGGAAAGGTCTTGGCAAGATGGAAGCTGAAACACAGCCAGAAGAACGCTTGAGAAACACGTGGTACAGAGAAGGACAGTGACTCACAAGGGGAGCTCAGCACTCAAGACCTGGTTTGCTGACTCCAGCTGTAGGCATCTCATGGACATTCGCAAAGCAGGGAGCAGATTGACAGACAGACAGACAGACAATCCAGTTACCAGCTCTAAACCACAGGGCCCAATGGGGAGGCCTGGGGAGAGCCTCAGCATCTGTACACCGTGTCATCTTAGTTAGGGTTTCTATTGCTGTGATAAAGACCAGGACCCGAAGAAGCTGGAAAAGCAAAGGACTCATTCGTTTTTTTTTTTTTTTTTTTACATTTTTTTTTTTTGCTTACACTTTCACCTCACAGTCCATCACTGAAGGAAGTTGAGGCAGGAACACAAGGCAGGAACTGAAGCAGAAACCATGGATGGGTGCTACTTACTGTCTTGCTCTCTGTGGCTTGCTCACTCGCCAGAACAGGGATGGCCCCACCCACAGTGGGCGGGGCCCACTCACATCAATCCTCTACCAAGAAAGTGACCTACAGACCTTGCCTACAGGCCAATCTTTTATGGAGACATTTTCTCAAGTCAAGTTCCTCTTCCCAAATGACATTAGCTTGTGTTGGGCTGATATAAGAATTAGCCAGCACACATGTGTATGCGGTACAATGCAAGTGATGGGGGGGTACTCCGTGTTACGGGGGAAAGCTCACTTCGATGCTGTGGTTTTGTAGACAGTTGTATGTCTGCTTGGCCCACTGCATGAGTGTCTGGGTCTAGCCCTGGAACACCTGGGTAGGACTTCCTACTGTTAAGGCAATGGTTCTCAACCTGTGGTTCGGGGCCGAGTGACCCTTTAAAAAAAAATACAGATATTCACAGTACACTTCTTAACAGTAGCCAAATTGGGTGCTTTAGGTTCTGTGGGGATGGAGGCACAGGGACTATGCTATGGCATGTGGATGGGGCACCACAAGGGCACAAAAGCAATTCCCAGTGTGAACAAGCCAGTGAGTGGCTCAGCCTGGTACTCAGGCCATGCACAGTTGCATGGAGTCTCTCTCTCCCAAGTGCCTTCACCATCCTCACTGGGTGTATAGCTACTCCATGGCCATGTGCCTTTGGGCTGGTCACTTCCCTTCTGTGTCTCTTTCAGTCAAACATCAAATGAGGCCTGACAGCAGTTGTGGGCAGTAGAGCAAGGCACACATAAAAGGCTTACTTCCGGCTAACTCCTGGACTTTGGGCCTTCTGTGCCTTTCTTCTGGCTGTCCTTGGTAGGAAAGTGGCCTGGGGCAGCGATTCCCTAGCTGTACCTGGGAGCATTGGGGACATACACAGGCTGAAAACAATAGTGACTCACCCTCCCCTGGAGCTGCCTCTGGCCAGCGCTCCTCCTCCGCCTCCAGAGCCTTAGGCTTAGTCAGCCAGGCCAGAGAGGAAGTGGGAGAGAGGAAGAGAGGGCTTTATTCATTCATCCTCTTTCTGGGGCTATCCACAGATCGATGTGGTCCTTCCAGCAGAGCCAGGAAGGCCATTCACACACTGAGGCCTAGAGAAGGTGAGGCCAACCCCTTGGGGAAATCTGGGCCCCAGGTATATGACCCTAGCCCAGAGACTGGCCTGCGATGTCTCAGCCCACCTGACAAGAGCTGCCCTGAGGCCTTGCTTCTGAGAGGCCTACATTTGAGAGACCTAGAGGTAGCCACTGGGAGCCTTGTTTTCTCTAGGTCAGCAGAGAGCCAAAGATGTGGTGAACACTAGGCACCAAGGAAGAAATGTTGATACTACTACGGTAGCTGCCCACCGATGCTGGTTTTAGTCAGGAGGGAAGAGCAGAGGGGGTGTGTGTAGCGGGGAGGGGACAGCACAAAGCAATCACCAGGAAAAAGGTGAAAGATCTAGATGGTGGCCCTCAAAGAGTCACGTGTGCTCAGAGTGACGGTGCCATCCCTTGCCTGTGACCTCCCTCAGTGGAGGTGGTGGAGGCGGCCAGGTGCTGGTGTAAGCACTGCCTGTGAGCATAGCAATGCCATCATCAGACAGGTGTGGGTGACCTCCAGGAGCGACAGTGCTCCTCTGGCGGTCTCCTCCCTCCTCAGTAAAGCTGACCTCTGAAGGTTGCTCACTGGACCCTCGTCCCTCCTTTGAGAACCATCTGAAGAGAAGCATCCGACCCTCATTTACTTGGCTTGAGGGAGGGAGAAGACGGTATCAAAAGGTACTTTTGCCCCAAACAATAGGTACTGTTTGACTCTGCTGATATGAGGACTAAGACCAGCCTAAACCAGAGACAGGAGAAGTAGTGACTGACAGGTGAGGGCAGGGGAGACTGAAGAACACTAGTCATGGGTAGAGAGCCAAAGGCTGTACAGGTGGCTGCTGTGGGTGGCTGACAAGAATAGGAATGTAGTCTACCAAGCTGTGCACATCGGACTGTTACAATGGCAAACTTTAAGTTCTGTAGTTTTTAAGTGAGTATGGCCTCATGGTTTTATTGGTTTTGTCACAAAACCAACTTAGAACCGGCTCCCTGGTCCTTTCTCGGCTCGTCTTCTCCAGTTCAGAAATGCCAACCCCTCTCAATAGGCAGCGCGGTCTTCAATCTGCAAGTGGGCTCTACACACTCGCATCTCAGCCGTCTTCAGTGTGAAAACACAGAATGCCTAACACATTTACGTGTCATCCTTGCGCAGGGGCCCTGCTTACCTTTTCTGTTCCAGTCTGATTTTAGTGCGCGCACTGCCAACGGGAGCAGCGCTATGTGTTACCTCAGTGTGTTCATCAGCCTTCTTTTTGCCTTGATGGAATAATCCGTGAGAAAATTAACTTAGCCAGGGAAAGGGTTCAGTGTTTTCTGTCTGTGCTCATGTGGCTCGGATGGGGCCTGTGGTGAGGTGGAGCTCCATGGCAGGGATTGTGTGGTCAGAGGAAGCGAGTCTGAGGTACTGAACTCAAATCTGCAGCCTAACCCACTGAGCCATCATCTCTCCTACTATGGCCTCTTTTTTTTTTCCTTCTTCCACTTTGCCTCATTGTTTTGAGCTGCGGTGGTGTGTTTACTTTCCATGGCTGAGCGGTACTCCACCGCAGACGTGTGAGACTGATGATCCATTCTCGTGATGGACTTTGTGTGGATGGCAGCTGGGGCTCTTACAAACACAGCCGCCGCGAGCACCTTTGTGTACACATAGAATTTCATTTCTCCTGGGCGAAGTGGACCAGCTGATTTACATAACAAGGTAGGCTCAACCTTCTGGAACATGGCCAAACTGTTTTTGCAAAGTAATTGTTCTATTTTACAGTTCTTCCAGGAGCCCATAAAAGCTGGCTGTCTCTCCTTCCTACCAACACTTGACACGTGTTTAATTTTAGACACACTAAAGTTAGCATAGGTTTTTAGTGTGGCTCTAATTTGATTTTTGCTAATGAATAACGACTTTAATTTCTTTTCATGTGCTTATTGGCTATCTATATATTGCCTTTGCTAGTGTTGTCTGCTGACACTTTTTTGCCCATTTTCAATTTACTACTTATACATAATTTTAGTGTTGTATTTATTTTGTTCTCTCTCTCTCTCTCTCTCTCTCTCTCTCTCTCTCTCTCTCTCTCTCTCTCTCTGTGTGTGTGTGTGTGTGTGTGTGTGTGTGTACAATTTTATTTGTGCCTGGGTATTGAATTCAGGTCAGCAGGCTGAGTGGCAAGCATGCTTACCTGCTGAGCCAGCCTCATGTTGCTTTAAGTTAGAGGTCAGACAGGAAAGAATTACTATATTTAGGATAATCAGCTTCTCTGGTTCTATTTATGATTTCAAAGTGTTGTGTAGTAACCTTCTCATCCATTAGTGTTTTTTGCTGGATTTATTCTTGCAGGTGCATATTCATAAATCATATGTAAATGAGATTTCTTCAATTGCATTTTCCAGTTGTTTGCTGCTGGTATAAGAAGCATTATTTGAGCAGGGAATGGTGGTACAGACCTTTAATCCCAGAACAGAAGCAGGCGGATCTCTGTGTGATGCCAGTCTGGTCTACACGTGAGTTCCAGAATAGCGAGGGTTCCATAGAGAGACCTTGTCTCAAAAGCGAACCAAGCCAACCAAACAAAGGGAGCATTACTGACTTTTACTTATCAGTTTTATAATCAGGCACCTTGAGGAATTTTCTGGGCTTTTAGAACATTTGTCTTTGATAATTTAAAATTTCACTACATTGTTGACAGATTTGATTTTCTCCATCAAGTCTGTTCTTTCTGAGGTTGCTCCTCCATTTTTTTTTTAATTGTTTTGGAAAAATTGTCAATATTATTTCATAAGATTTTTTTTCTTTTTTTCTTTTTCAGCTCAACTTCTTTTCTGACAACTCTGGGTATCCAGATATTTAGTTTTCTAACATAAAATCCTATCTCCTATCTTGCATTTCTTTTTGTGCTTGAGTATTTCTCTCAATTTCATCTTCTGGTTTTTCATTTCTTAGTATGAATACTTGTGGGTATAATATAACCGGTACAAGCATATAGCTAATACTTTTTCTTCATTTCTCTTCTGCGAGGTTCTCCATTGGCTTTCCATTTGAGTTAGGAGTGTGTGTGTGTGTGTGTGTTGTGTGTGTGTATGCATGTGTGTGTGTGTGTGTGTGTGTGTGTAAGGGATATTAGCTGCTGTGTCAGGAAGTAACAGTGGACTGAGGAAGGGCAGACCATAGACCTTACAGGTTCCAAAAGACTCAAGCAATAGAAATGAATAAAGCTTGAGGTGGGTAGAGCAAGCCTCAGGCACCTGAAAACCACAACCCCCACTCAAGGACAATTTAGTCCTTAGTCACAGCACAAGTAATACCGTGAACACGGAATGCTTACTATTTGTTTGTTTGTTTCTTTGTTTATATGGTGCACAGGATAAAGCCTAGAGCCCTGGGCATGGTAGACAAGTGGTCCACAATTGAGCTATATCATAGCCCAGCCCTTTTGCACTTCTTATTTTGAGACAGGATCTTACTGAGTTGCCTGGGCTGGTCTTGAACTCACCGTGCAGTGCAGCACAGGCAGGTTCTGGACTTAACCCTTCCCTCAGACAACAGGACTGTCCCACCTGACTGAGCTCATCATGTTACCTTCAAATTTCATTAAAGAATGTTTATTTCTACTTTGTTTTGCTATCAGAAGGAAGAAATTAATATAATAGTAGTAAATATATATTATCAAATCCAATGTGGATAATAGTCATCTTTGTGTCAACACGGCCACAGAATGTTTCGTGTCCAGAACCAGTAAAATACGGTTGCACTACCCATAAACTGTAGTCAGCCACTGCTTACTCTATGATGTAACTGTCACCTTGAGTCTGGTCTTTGTTCTAGTCCACAAGCTCCAGAGAAACTCTCCATTCAGATACTCACCTGAGAAGGAAGTGCCTCAGTCTTTGAAGCCGGAAGGAAATACACCGGAAAGAAGGGCGATTGATCGGGCTCCTCCCATTTTACCTATGCTGGCTTAACCTTACCTCCGAAGCATTGTAAATATGAGGCAAGGTCCCATTTAACCCCAGACAATGGTGACAAACAAAAGCACAATGCTTGGGGGCTGGAGGTTGGAGTGATGTTACTGCCAGACTGTGGGCATCACCTCCCACACAAGTAAATGCCACTGGCTCAGTGACCCAGAGGCCTGGGACAGCCTCACAGCTGTCCACCTCGCAGTTCCCACCCACCCACCCCCCAGGTCAGTCTTGGGAGAAAAACGCTAGAAAAATACAAATCACACTGTGTAATTCCCCTGTCTCAACAGCCTTCAGACCCCCTGTGAAGCTTCTGGATTCCCCACCTTGCTCAGTTAAAATGGACTGTGCGCTGTGGCCTCTGGTCCAGCCTACTGAAGCCCAGCCTGCACTCCTTCCCAGCTCTCCCTGGGAAGCGGCTGCCTAAAGGCTGGATGGTGACAGTTCCTGATTTGGTCTCGTGTGGAGTGAACAGGTGTGCAAGTGTGCTGTGTCCTGGGTAAGAGGAGCCAATCCTCCTCCACAGACATGTTTACATGGCTCTTCTCTGCCCTGAGCTTCCTTCACACAACTCCAGCTGGACGCTGACGCACTCATAAGCCTTGGGTGAGGCGTAGCAACAGGTGGGCAGCCTGGTTATGCTCAGAGTCTACGCATTCTGCAGCCCACCTTTTGCCCAAGGCCGAGACTTGTCAGTGCAATTTTGATTCCTATCTGGCTCCTCTTCTATGAGGCTGAAAAGAAGACAGAAGTTATCTGCAGGACAGGAATTCATCCATCCAGGACTTCTGATCCACCCCGTCCACTGGCAACTGCACACCTTATTCTCTGACAAAAAAGGTTTTCAGCCACGCTTGTCAGCTGGCTCCCACCTTGCTGTTCATCCCGTCTCCTTGCTCTGCCCCTTGCAGCCTTTAGCATTCATAAATAATGCTCAGTCTTGTCCACCACATTTAGCAAAATGCTTGGCACTTGGCACATACACACATGCACACATGTGTATACACATGCACACGTATACACACATACACACACGTGTGCACACGTGGTGGGAAAAGTTAAATGTGTATTGTCACCCTCCTTTTCTTGTATAGAAGACTGAGGCATGAAGTCATTTACCCAAAGTCACATAGCTCATGTTAGTTGTATGACTGCCACTGGGCTGGCCTGTGTCCCAGGCCCTGTCTCACTCTACAGGGCAAAGCAAAGTGGCTGTGCTTGGCATGGCTCCACTTACACATAGAAAAGGAAACTTCTCTTTACAAGAAAGCTCCCCTGGCAGCCTGTTCACCTCCCCACTTATCTGCCGTCTATCTTGCTTACCAATGGCAGGGCTGTGAGCGTAATTCTTACTAAATGAAGCATGAGATTAAATCATTTCTTTAAAGCCTGTTACCTGTCCATTTCCCCAGGGCAGTTCTTTATTAAGTAATTTCTCACATTTTCCGAGTGAGTCACTCAGGACGATGAGTGGTGAGCCAGGGAAGAGAGAGAGGAGGAGACAGAAGGCAACGGACTTGGTCAGTGGCAGGGAGAGTCCAGTGCTCAGGGCAGGGGATAGAGAAAGTCTTTGGAGCTGAGCACGAAGGCCTCTTCTCCAGATAGCTCTGGGGAGCACCGCTAAGGCCCTCATTAGGAATGTGCTCCTTCGGGAAGGGTCTCTTCCCTTGGCTGCTCTTTGCCGGGACAGAATCGTTGGCAATCTGGGGAGAGGAAGGTGGAAGGCTTAGGAAAGAGGGGAAGGCGCAGGTGGCCCTAGAGGCCATGCTGCATCTGGGGAAGAGTGGCTGAGCCCATGAGAACGAGGAAATCTGCCTAAGTGGACTTGAATCCGAGAGGGTAGCATGGCTGACAGAGCTGAAAACGGCCCCTGCCCCATCACCATTGCTGGACAGAGCAAGCCATTGAAGAAAACCCATAAAGAAATAGAAACAACAAGCCCGAGGCAGAGACACGAGGCTGAGTTTCATGCGGGTCTCAGATCTTGAAGGTCCCTTATATAATATAACAGCTCGCTCAGCCCCTTGAAGCCTAAAGTAGATTCCTTGCCTGGTTCAAGTTTCCCAGTGATGCTTCTGGACAGATTCCTGAGATCTGCCTAGCTTCCGTATGGAAAGCACATGCAGGCCTGCTGGGATGACTTCATCCTGAACTCAGTGGGGACAAAAGATCTCTGAGCCCCACTGGCCAGCCAGGTAGCCTGCTGCAGTTGCGAATTACAGGCCTTGCTGCTGGCTTACCTGTATCCTAATTCCAGCTTCCCGCTTACCTTCGGCCAGGTCTCCAACATCTATGCCCTCAACTCAAACATGAGGACCATCCTGAAAAGCACACTCTCCTCCTGCACACTGCAGAGTAGAGATTTAGATGGGGTAGGGCTGGGGAGAGCATGCAGTGCCTTGCAGATGAGACATTAGGACCCACGCAGCTGTTGCCCCTCCAGTGTGAAGAAAAGGGTGCTGCGAGCGAGACACCAGTGCGCACATGTATTTTAGAAGCGGTGTCTCTCTTGGATTTAGCTCACAGCACATCATTTGGGAGGACGCTGTAGGAGGAGCACAATTTCAAGGTTAGGCTGAGCTACACATTGAGTGAGACCCTGACTTGAGAAGTAAAATACCGTTTACTTAATAGAAAAAAAAATCTTAGATCGGCCATTCCTCTTGTGTGCGACCCAGATGGGTATTGTGCTCAAACTCTGGGAAGCTCCTTAGGGCAGGCATCCATCCCACTGGTGCACTAGAATACTTAATCTAGCCACAGACAAAACAAGGGCAACTCCAGGCCAGTAAGAGAGCGGGTGTGAAAGCTCTGCCCTCAAGACACCAGTGTATAGGATTTCTCACCAGGTCTACAGCCCTTTCCTGCCATCCTGTGCCGTGTGGAGTAAATTCTCTTGCTTTGTTTCAAACCCCCTTGAAGCCACTGTCTCCACTCTGACTCCAGCACAGAGGGGTTCCGCTCTTTGTTTTTTTTTTGTTTTTTGTTTTTTAATTCATTCATATTACATCTCAATTGTTAGCCCATCCCTTGTATCCTCCCATTCCTCCCTCTCTTCCGCTTTCCCCCTACTCTCCTCCCCTATGACTGTGACTGAGGGGGACCTCCTCCCCCTGTATATGCTCATAGGGTATCAAGTCTCTTCTTGGTAGCCTGCTGTCCTTCCTCTGAGTGCCACCAGGCCTCCCCATCGAGGGGACGTGGTCAAATATGGGGCACCAGAGTTCGTGTGAAAGTCAGACCCCACTTTCCACTCAACTGTGGAGAATGTCCTGTCCATTGGCTAGATCTGGGTAGGGGTTCGAAGTTTACTGCACAGAGCGGGAGAGAGGTGGAACAAAAATGCCCTTTGTTTCTTAAAGCTGCCCTATTTGAGCCTCGACCTCAACTTCCCCTCTTGCCAGAGCCACCAATGGTGTGTGTGTATGTGTGTGTGTGTGTGCGCGCGCGGTGTGTGCTCAAGTCTAGGCCCGCTCTCTACCTTCCAGCATCACAGGGACCAGTCAGTCTCTCAAGAAAGCTCTTGTGATTCTCGGGCCTCATTCCTTGCTTCTCCTATGGCTTCACTGGTTACTCGCCCAGCCTCTGTCGCCCAGCCTCCATCGCCCCAGCCTCCTTCACAGAGGCTCCGTTGCCCAGCCTCCATCTGCCCAGCCTCCATCGCCCCAGCCTCCATTGCCCCAGCCTCCTTCACAGAGGCTCTGTCGCCCAGCCTCCATCTCCCCAGCCTCCTTTGCCCAGCCTCCATCGCCCTGTCTCTGTTATCGCCCCAGCCTCCACTGCCCGGGCCTCCGTCACCCTAGCCTCCATTGCCCCAGCCCCTGTCACCCAGCCTCCGTCGCCCAGCCTCCATCGTAGCTTCTATTTTGCATTCTCAGTCAGTCTTTGAACACTGGAGGATGTCACAGTTCAGGCTCTGCATCTTCTCCAATCACATTGGCTGGCTGGATCCAGTCTCAGGTATGACCTATGTAGAGGCTGGTGGTCCCAAACATATGCATACGTGCAGGCCTTTCTCCTGAGTGCCACTCATAATCAACTCTTGCTTGAAATGTCCACTTGGAGAGTATTTCCAACCAAAGGTATCAGAAACATTAATAACTCCATTTATTCCCTGCTCCTTCCTCTCCAGGAGTCCCCTATTCTGGCAACCTTTCCAGTCACTCAGGGCAAAGCCTGTAGCCATTCTTAATGTCTCTTGTCTCCTTACCCCCTCCCCCTGCCCTTCCTCCCACCCCTCCCCTGCCCTTTACCAGTCATCCATCAGCAACTCTTGTCAACTCACACAGCGCACCCCCAAACCATCCGGGGCATGCTCAGAGGCCCCACCTACTCTCCACGTACTGTCCCAGCCCAATGCTTGGGCCAGCATCCCAGCAGCAGCCTGGGCCTTCCTGAAACAGAAGTAGATTGGTCAAAATCTACAGAATATTCAGTGCAAAGAGAAAGCCCCGGGGTGAGCCACGCACGGACTTCAGCTGATGTGGTGTTCTGAGCGGCAAGTTTCCACCACCACCACCGCCACCACCACCACCAACCCGCAGGGCTCATACACTTGAGCGTTTGGTCCCAGGTGGTGATGCTGTTTGCGGAGGCTGAGAGAACTTTCAGGAGACAGAAACTTCCTGGAGGAAGTATGTGACTGGGCGTGGCCTTTGAGAGCCTGTGGCCTAAGCCCATTTCCATTGCTTCTCTCTCTCTCTCTCTCTCTCTCTCTCTCTCTCTCTCTCTCTCTGGACCACTTGACCTCTGCCTTCTCAGCCCTTTCCAGTTCAGACTGCTTCCATCTCCTCATCTCAGCACCCTCTCACATCAACAGGCAGACTCAAAAAACTTACAGCGCCGCATAGTCCTGGTGATTTGAGTATCTACTAGAGACCCAGCTTTGTCTGCCCACCACAGCCATGCTGGCCACTGGGTCTCTCTCCCTGTATATGTACAGAATCAATGCCTGGGTCACCTGCTTGCCACCTGACTCCCCACAGGAAGCTCCAGTCTTAGGGACATTGACCACCTTTGCAGTATAGATGTCTGTAGTTCCTGCCTCTCTCTGTTCACACCTCCGGTCTGACCTACTACGTGTGGCCTTTGTTGTTGACGTTGTCTTCCTTTGTAAGAGTAGAAACAGCCTAATTGCCTAATGCAGTGGTCCTCACCTTTCCTAAAGCTGCAACCCTATAATACAGCTCCTCACACTGTGGTGACCCCCAGCCATAAAATTATTTCAGTTGCTACATCATAACTGTAATTTTGCTACTGTTATGAATCATAATATAAATATCCTGTTTTCTGATGGTCTTAGGCTGTTCAATCTTCAGGGGAGTTGTAGCCCCCAGTTTGAAAACCACTGGACTAATGCCAGAACAGTACTTGGTTAGTATTTTATTAAAAAATCATAGAACAAATGAGCAAAGGTTCAAAAAGCCCCAGCAGAAGACAGAACACAGCAGGGAAGGGGCGATCCAGGCTCCTCAGTGGCTGAGAGTGACAGAAGAACAGAAGTGGCTGCTGCTAACGGATGAGTAAAGACCATGTCGCTGCAGCTGTGCTGTCCCTAAACAATGCAGCATTTTCTGCTGGTGGCTGAGCCTCCCGGAGATGTGCACTTCAGTGCACGGTGGGGGGGTTGTTACCTGCTCTTCGCGTCTCTGTGTCTTTCCCCAAAACCTCACTCTGGAGTTAATCCAAATAACTCCTCTTTGGTTTGCGAACAGAAGGCATCAAACTCAGAGACGTCATTCTATCTTCAGGGCCAAGTCTGAAAAATCAACCATTTTGCTTATAATGTTTTGCCTACTTGTTTTCCTGACCAATTTCTACTTGTTCCAGGTTTCAGAGAATCACAAACAACACGTGATAACGCTGTCTCTAAATTTTTGATGTTATAAATAACATCAGTGCTCACTTCCCGCAGGCCTGTTCCTGGCTATGGCCCCTGCTTATGACCAAGTGGAAAGCACATCTTTTTAATACTAAATTAGTCCTCCAAATAAAAACTGCTTCCTGCTAGTTGCTTTGGATTGTTTTCAGTAGTAGCACTCTCTTTAAATTAGACTTGACCGGGGCAAGTGAGGTGGCAGTGGATAAAATGTACCTGCTGCCAATCCTAAGTATGTGAGTTCAATCCCTGTGTCTTCAGAGAACTGACTTCTGCAAGCTGTCTTCTGATTTGCAAACTCAACATGGCACAAACAGCGCCCCCCCCCCCACAACCACACATAATTAGTTAATCAGGTTTTGTTGTTTTGTTTTGGGGATTTGCTCTTTTGAGACAGTTTGTCTGTGCATCCCCTGCTGTCCTGGAACTCCCTGTGTAGATCAATCTGACTTCGAACTCACAAGATCCGCCTACCTCTGCCTCCAGAGTGCTTGGATTAAAGGTGTGAGCCACCACCGCCTGCCTTATCAGTTAAATTGCTCTCAACAGCAGAGAGGGGACAGGAAGAAGTAAGTGCATTTTCTCTCACTGCTGGCTGGAATCTTGGGAGTGACGTATGTGTTAAGAAAATGTCTGGTTCGAGGCCGGCCTGGTCTACAAAGCAAGTTCAGGACAGCCAAGGCTACACAGAGAAACCCTGTCTCAAAAAACCAAAAGAAAAAAAAAAAAGAAAATGTCTGGTTGAAGGTCAAGCATGTAACCACTTTGGTAGAGTTCTTGCCTAGTATGAAGGAAGTCCTAGGTTTAATCCCCAGAATCGGATAAAGGGGGTGTGGTGGTGCACCCCTCCACCCCTTACCCATCCCCCGACCCCCGGTGTTTTAACACTTGGGAGGCAGAGGCAGGAGGCTCAGAAGTTCAAGACCTCCTGTTACATAGCAAGTTTGGGGCCAGCCTGGGCTACACAAGACACTGTTTCAAGAATACTTTATCTGGTTCATCCCGAGGCTGATGAGACCCAAATATCTATGGGTGGTATAGCGCACCAATCCAATCTTTAATATTGCCCAGCTGTTTCCTGTGTTCAGAGAGTCCCCATCCCTAATGATTCCTGAGATGATCTTTGCTAGCTTTGTATAGTATTAAAAGTCATTTCTGCTGGAGTCGCTATCCAAGGATCTAAAGGAATGATTTGCTACTCTCGGGAATGCAATCGCCTCTTCCCTTACTAACTCGTCAGCCACTCTGATGTGTAAATGACAGATAACTCTTCTAATGAGACACTAGTCCTGAGCAGGAGAGGCCGAGGGACCGTCTGCATCCACGTCCCCCTCTCCCTCACCCCACATCCCACAGTGGCCATCTGTTTCCTTTACCGCCTGTCAGATTCCTACAAGGCCCTCTTGGGATTGAGTCTTAAAGATGGAAAGACCCAGGACCACAACAAGATCTGCGCTTCCGAGAGGGCAGTGTCCCTTTAATTTGTTGCTGGGACTGGGCAGCATCTGAGAGCAGAACCTTTGGAATATTTATCTGGGTAGGGAAGGGAGGAGCTGAAAGAAGAGGTCCTGGGAACTATGCCCCAGGCCAGAGAGAGCACAGGGAAAACCAGGCTAAACTTGTTTGAATAACTTTTTACTGTGCTCCTTTTTTTTGTTTTGTTTTTTAATGATTAGAGTAACAAATGTTTGTTAGAGAAGACCTGAAATACAGAAGAAAAGTGTAAAGAAGAAAACAAATCGTCTCCGCTTCCACCTCCTGTTAACAGGCTGCCCCGTGTTTATTTGGAGAGACAGATCTTACGCTACGGAGTCCTGGCTGATTTGGACCTCACGATGTCTGTTTATTAGGCTGGCCAGGAACTCACAGAGCTTTGCCTGTCTCTGCTAGAATTATTTCTTCTTACTATATGTGGTTGTGGGGGCATGGGAGGCAAGAGTGCCTACTGAGGGTGTTAGACCCCCTGCAGGTGGAGGTACGGGTGGCCATGACACACCTGGTGTGGTGCTGGAAACTGACTGAGCCAAGCTCCTCTTCAGGAGCAGAACGTGTTCTTAATCACCGGGTCCATCTTTCCAGCCCAGCAAAGCTCTTTTAAAACATGAGTTGGAATAGCTCCACGTCAATCTCTCATTTGTTATCTTGCAATTTAGGTAATTCATTTGTTATGAGTGGATAGTTAGGTTATTTCCAAGCTTCCATTTTTTTTCAAAAAAAAAAAAAAATGAAGAATAATGGGGCTAGCGTTTGTCCACAAATCTTCTCGTATTTGTAATTAAATTTTAGTTTATCCATAAAGTTGAGGTACAGAGAAAGGTGGGCTTGGTTTCGTTTGTCTGCTTGCTTGCTTTGGAGGCTTTTAAAAATTAAAATTCATACAATATAAAGTTCATCCTTTTAAAATGTGTTCTTTGTGACTCTTAGTACAGTCACCACGTTCCTCAGTGGTCACTGCCATTTGATCCCACACTCCTCCCTTTACAGTGGTGATCTTTTCCTTTCTGTTATAATCAAACCAAACCATTTATCAACCCTTTAAATATTGGCTCAAAAAAATTTTTTTTAAACACCCTGAAGCTTGAGTGCTACGCTTTTATGATCAATACACAATTTCTTTTTATTTACCACAACTTTACTGTGTTCAAATTTTTCAAAACTAAGAAAGTTGAAAAAAGAATAGGATGAGCTCCCTAATCTTTTTTACTTCCCCGACCTTGGTGGTGCAATGCACACATACACACATTCTTTTATATAATCTCTCATATAAATCACGCATGTACGTACTCTCTACACTCGTACTTTCTTTTTGGTTAAATGGATTGAGACTATCAACACTATGACCCTGTACTCACCTCTCAGATGACAGTCTCCTCTTGCAGAGCCGTAATATCTAATAGTGCCTGCCTGAAACACTAGATGTGAGAGTCAACATTCGTGTGTTCTAAGAAACACCAGCACTCATGTCCTGACTCACTTGTACCCCAGCATGTGTCTGTAGGAATTTCACAAGCCTCTTCAGCATATGCCTCCTCCTGTGGAAAACCTGAGCTTTGGACAATTTAAATGCGCTACAGCATGGGGAAACATACAGCAAATTGAAGGCGTTCAACAGTTAAAATGGCGCAGCTGAAACGGACATAGGGCGGTAACTTTGGTTGGTCTACTGTGCGATAACAAAGCTGAGGTGGAATCCTCCCTCCCATTCTATCTGCATTTGAGCTCCTATATTACTCTGCAAGAATACTGAAAGAATCTAAGGCGAGCAGCTTATAAAGCTGCAATCCAGTGCACTTGAGTTTATGCACTTGAGTTTAAGTAGTGTGTCTACATGTTTTGGATTGACAACTCTTCAGTTTCTGGGACAAATGCAGTCTTTGCTTCCAATGGTCACAGATAATAGCCCCTACCCCATCCCACCGCCCCCCCCCCCCGGAGAGCAGAGGCCAGCAGGCACTCCACCATGAGTTCCAGCGCACCTGGCCTCAGGAACCCAGGCAACTCCTTATTCTTGTATCATTGTCGCTTTTTGTATTCTCAAAACACCTGCAAAGATGCCAAGTAAGCCAGAAGGGGAGAAAACAGAGGTCACTTGGCAATAGAGGTGGCTGGTGAAAACCATCTTGACTTGGCCTCACCTGGCATAGACATCGCCTCTGCAGTGTTAGTGCCAAACCATTTAAAAAATAAATAAAACTCCAGACTCCATCTTCAAACAGCCAGCCAGGTAAAATGTTCTAAAAGACAAAGAAAGTAGGTGACCTATGACTATTAGGGGATGCCAGAGGGCTTGGCAGCTAATTATAGTATGCAATTCTAGACTAGTTTGTGGATTAAAGGAAGAAAATATACGGACATGAGAGGTGGCTTTTTGGTTGGGAGTACGTTTTACTCTGGTAGAGGACCAAGGTGGTTCCCAGGTGCCGGGAGTCCAACGGCCTCTTCGGATGACCACGAGCTCCTGCATGCACTTGAGCCTGCATACACATGCAGGTTCACGCTCATAGACATAAGTAAACAATAAAAACAAATTTTTAAAAAGTTTCAAAGAAAGAGTATAGTTGAGAAAGTGTGAATATTGCCTATATATTAAATATTATCCTATCATGTTTAGTTTTCCACACATAATTGGAGTATTATGGTGCTGCAAAGGAATCCTTGTTCTGAGAAGATAGGTTTAAGTACTGTGCTTGGATGTCCCAGAACTCACTCTGTAGACCAGGATGGCCTCAAGCTCAGAGATCCACCTGCCTCTGCCTCCCTCCGCCTGAGACAGAAGGCATGTGCACCCACCCAGCATGGTGTTGATAGTTTCAATCCATTTAACCAAGAAGAAAGTAGGAGTTTCAGGGAGGATGTGGGGGGTAGGTATGTGTGTAAAATGCCAGTTAAAGGGGCTGTAGTGAAGGAGGCAGGATATTCACCCTAGTTTTTTCAACTTTCCTAGGTTTAAAAATTCTGAACATAGCAAACTGTGAATCATAAAGTTAAATTGCATGTAGGCCATAGAAATATAGTGCTTATGTTTTGTAGTGTTTAATTGTTTTTGTTTTGTTTTGTTTGTTTTTTGTTTTTTGACACAGGGTTTCTTTGTGTAGCCTTGGTTGTCCTGGACTCCCTTTGTAGATGAGGCTGGCCTGGAACTCACAAAAATCCACCTGCCTCTGCCTCCTGAGTGCTGGGATTAATGACTACTGCCAGACCAGGCCACACAATACCCACGCTTTGAGGCAAAGTGGCACTTCCTGGGCTGTGTGAACACTACCTGCTCTAAAGGTTCCCCGTGCTTCCCCAAGCTGCATGCTTGGTCCTCCTCCCCATGGGACTGGGAGCATCCAACCTGGAGAGCCTTAACACAGCAGGATGTTTTCCTTACTTCAAACCTCAGATGGGGAAGAGATGGCTTTGGGTCAGAATCCCTCAGAAACTTACAGGGCAAGCTTGGCTACCTTCACCAGGTGGGGATTCCTGAGTGCCAGACTGCACATACACCTTTGTTGAAGTTTTTATTATAAAACAGTGTTTGTTTCTCTTAGCTTACTTCTTAACTTGGCTATCACACAAATAATTAAGACGCTTTTATAATACAAAGCTTCATAACACAATCTTGAGCAGTTTAAGTCAGTTCTTAACCCTCTATGCTATTTTGTGTTACCCCCAGCAAACATCCCAGTGATACTTGCACTTTGTAGCTCGCCTGGCTGCAGCTCAGTTCCTCCTGATCTCCCTTGGACTTCTCCAGGTGGCTGAATCCCCTGGCCGAATCCTAACTCCTCCTCCCCTGGCTGGCAGGAAGTCCTGCCCTATTCTCTCCCCCTGCTCATTGATTGGCTGTAAGCTGCTTTATTGACATATCAGGGGGACAATTGGAGAGCAGAGTTTATACAACATCTAGACAGTAAATTCTCAGGACAACGCTTGCAACCAGACATGGGATTACCAATATCAGCATTTAAACTACACAATAACCTTAGGCCTACACACCGTGATGCTTTTTCCAGAGAAAAAAGGTGTTATCTATGACACACGCCATTGACACTAGGCATCCAAATAACGTTTTAGGAATCTTGACCACATCAATGCATACATAGTAAAATGTTATTATGTCATACACACCAATGCCAACCATAATAACAATACCTAGAAAAATACTTGTCTCAGAAACCTATGAAATACCTGTGGCCACTCCATGACACTTGTCATCTTGGCCCGTCAATTCGCATATCCCTTCAGACGAGAGCAAAAGAAATACTTCACAGCTTTACAGAAGGGCGTGGCTCCTAATTGGCCAAATGAGTCTAATTAGGAAACACACACACACACACTTCACATGACACCATTATAAATAGGATAATGTCTTTGTTGCTGATGGAGAAACAAAAACCTCAATTCTAGTCTTGGCTTTAAGAGTGACTCAATCTCAGGGCTGGAGAGATGGCTCAGCGGTTAAGAGCACTGATTGCTCTTCCAGAGGTCATGAGTTCAATTCCCAGCAACCACATGGTGGTTCACAACCATCTATAAGGTGATCTGATACCCTCCTCTGGCCTGCAGGTGTACATGCAGGCAGAGCTCTGTATACATAATAAATAAATAAATAAATAAATAAATAAATCTTAAAAAAAAAAAAAAAGTGACTCAATCTCTAAGGCTGGGTTGAGGCCCTTATTCCATCTGAGCCTTCAGCTGCCTTCAGCTGCCTCACCGATCGACTGTAGATAATTGTTTCCCAGCCATGCCTACTTTACAAGGATGGTGGCGTGAGAGAATGAGGTATATAGGGACGCTTAGAAAACATTAAGAAGAAGACTGAAGGACTACCATCATCTAGTCTACTGTCATAGTTCATCACAGCCATCTTGCCTTTCTCCAGCCCTTGCTTTGGCCTGTCATCCAGTTCTTAGAACTCTTAAAATGGCTTTCTTAAAAGATGTCTGCCCTACAACACACACAGCTGAGACCTGGCACTTGCGTTGTAGACTTCCACTAGATCAAGGGTGGGGCTTGTAGTTTGGCTTCTATGCTGTGATAAATGCTATAGTCAAAAGCAACTTGGGTAGGAATGGGTTTGTCCATCACAAAGGGAAGTCAAGGCAGGAACCTAGAGATGGGGATTAAAACAAAGACCATGGAGGGATGCTGCCTGCTGGCTTTCTCCCTGTGACTTGCTCAGCCTGCTTTCTTACTCTACCCAGAATCACCTGCCCAGGGGTGGCTCCTCCCTGAATGAGATGGACCCTCCCACATCAATTATTAATCAATAAAATGCCTTACAGATTTGCCTATGGGTATTCAGTCAAAGTTGGCAAGAAACTAACCAGACAGTGATCATTCCCTGTCTCAGTGGCCCTGGAAAGACCCTAGGAGTCTCTCCCCTGTATCTGATATCTGAGGAGAAATTGTAAGTGACTCAGGGCTGGGGTTGGGTCCCTGCTGAGAAGGTCAGTGGGAGGGAAGATGGCAGGGCCAATATGAACCATGTTATTCTGCAGAAAAAAGATGGCACCAGGAGTGAGAAGGAAGGACTTGGGTCAGGGACTAAAAGGGGTGTCTTGGAGAAGTCCTGGCTTGGGCTGCTGCTCTTCCCCACTGCCCCCCACCCTGCCAGAGATATAAAAGCCACTGAAGCATGAACCTCACACCTAACTTGCCACCTGATGAGAGCGGCCTCTAAAACCAAGTGAAATGAAAAAGCAGTACACTTGAACACGGCCTGCTTTCACTCTTAGGGCTTCCTTTTATTTTTATTTATTTACTTTTATTTATTTATTTTGTTCTTGAGACAGGCTTTCTCTTTGTAGCCCTGGCTGTCTTGGAACTTGCTCTGTAGACAGGCTGACCTCAAACTCAGAGATCTGCCTGCCTCTGCCTCCTGAGTGCTGGGATTAGAGATATGCACCACCACTATTACCACTCAGCTTCTTTGGGCTTCTTTAACATTTCTTTGGTGTGCGAAAGATGTGGGAAGGAGTGATTTGGTGTTCTCCTTTGGAACAGAATTTCAGTTAACTCGATTCATCTTGACCAACAATAGGTGAGTAGCGGAGGTGGAGTGGCCCACCTCTCTGGATGCAGCTGTCTCCATCCTGGAAAACCAGATGTTCTAGACATTCAGAAAAGGCCAGGTACCATGCTAGGCAATTGAGATAGAAAAGAAAACAAAACAAAAAGTCCACAAGACTCTCATGGCCTCGAAGCACTCTAGTAACAGGCAAAGAGGCAAGAAAACGTACAGGGATCTGGGCGGTCGTGTGGGGCTGGAGGCAGCTCTGGGCGTGGAGGAAGTTGGAATGGGACACCCCTGACTGGAAGGACACTCACAGGAGGGAAAAGGAAAGGGCAACTGACAAGCAGCCGCTTTGTTAAAATAAAAAATAAAAAAATAAAAAGATTTTCACGTGAGCACAAGGTTGCTAAGAACAGTTAATATTTCAGAAATTGCTGCTGTGATCCTAATCTGAAGACTTCGAACAAAGGTCCGAAAGATAGGGTGGGAAACAATGCAAGGTGCAGAAGCAAGCCCTGGGCATGATGAAAGGAGTCCCCTTCACAGCTTTACAGCCCCTCCCCCACGAAGATCTCTTAGGGCCCCCTTGGCTGGAACCCCTTCTCTCAGCAGTTCCTGTTTTAGCCCCTGACTTGTACCATGGGCCCTGTTCATCTTCCATTAGCCATTTCCTTTGCTTAAGAAAGCCTTGCTAAGCTGGGCGTGTTGGCACACGCCTTTGATCCCAGCGCTCAGGAGGCAGAGGCAGGCAGATCGCTGTGAGTTCGAGGCCAGCCTGGTCTACAAAGCGAGTGCAGGACAGCCAAGGCCACACAGAGAAGCTCTGTTTTCAGGGTGGGGGGTGGGGTGGGGGAAGCCTTGCTGTGTCTGTGTGATGGGTCCTCTGGGCTATGTCCTAGAGATTTTAGACATACAGGGTTTTCAACACATACAGGAATGAAACTGTATCTCAAATTAACATCAGACAGACACTGCAATATGCTAACTCCAGAAAGAGCAAAACAGAAGGGACTCAGGAGTGTGATGTGGGCAGTTGCTGCTCGGGAAAGTTGAGCAGGGCAGATATGAAGTTCTGGAGAGAGTGGACTAACCAACAGACCATGGGTGCAGAACCCCCCAGCAAGAGGTCCCGGCAGAGCCCAGGGCCCCTGGGTCTGGGTGGAGGGAGAGGAGATCAAAGTAACTTGCTTCAGGACTTCAGGGGCCATTGAAATTTTCCTGGATCCTATTTTTAAATGAGACGGATATAGTTTTCAGTTTGGGGGTGTGGGGGGACAATGACATGATCTGGGTTCATATTCATCAGATGGTTCACATGGAGGAGTTACCATACAGGGCAGAGAGAGAAATGACAGCGGTTGAGCCAGAGTGGCTGGCATGAGTGTAGGCGTGACACAGGGTGGATCCGGCTGGGTCTCAGCTCAGCACCCACAGACTGTGCTCATGAGTAAATGTGGATATGAAAGAAAGAAGTTCAGAATGACCCCAGGGCTGTGTGTGGGGTAGGTCATCACTTCCAGGGGGAGGATGAGAAGGGCAAATGGTATTTGGGAAAGAGCAGAAGACTGGCCTTAGGGGTTTTGAATTTGGAAATCTCTTAGCTATCCATGTAGAGGTGTGGGGTGGGCAGTTGTGTCTGAGCATGAAATTGGGGAAGTAGCCTAGGCCATAAAGTTGAGGGTCATCAAATTTATACTATTTGCATATAAGTCTGCCTAAGTCAGCATAATGTCTTATTCACCTTTGAAGTCTCAGGGAGCTCAGGAGTGGCTTGCTTACACTGGTGGGGACTCATTAACCTTTATAGAACATACAGACATGGCTATAAAACTAAAGCTAGACTTCATTTCATTGTGATGACAATAGTGTGCCTTCCCGTTGCCACACAGACACACACAGAGACACACACACAGACACACATACATGGACACACATATACAGACACATACACACAGACACATACACACAGACACACACACATAGACACACACAGACGCACACACACACAGACACACACACACAGACGCACAAACACACAGATGCACACACACACAGAGACACACACAGATACACAGACATTCACACAGACACACACACACACACACACACAGAGAGAGAGAGAGAGAGAGAGAGAGAGAGAGAGAGAGAGAGAGAGAGAGAGAGAGAAAGAGAGCGAGCCAGAAGTGCCTTGGATCAGAGGTCTAATTGTGTTGCCTACAGTTGCTGACTTCCACTGGGCCATCTTGGGTAAGTCACTAACCTCTCCCAGCCGCTTCCCGAGTCTGTCAAATGGGAGTGAGCTTAACAACCAGGTAAAAGTGCATTTTTGAAGCAGAATGGGGGTGGTCTGTGTAAAACGTAAAAAGCAGCTTATAAAGGTAATATCATCAGGCTGGTAACCATCAGAGATAGGAATGCCTGGCATGCTGCCCCTGAGCCAGCCCTTTCTGTTCATCCAAAGGACTTCCAGTCCACCACCAACCTACGGCCGGCCGACCGACCAACCAGACCAGCCCCTGCCTGCCCAAATCATCCCCACTATTAACAGTTCAGCTCTTCACATCATTTCTACCCCACGCACATAGCACACAGCCCAGGCACTCTCCCAGACCCCATCAGCCCCGAGCCAGTTCTTCCCTAGTGCCCTCCTACAACAACAGCCCCCAAAGTGTCAGTAGTTGTATGGTGACGCAATTAAGGCAGAAATACTTAAGAGTTTACTCATATTTGTTATTAATTTGAAGTATAGAGACATCATTAGTCACTGGTGACATCTCACCACAGTGAGATACCACTGTACATCCATTAGGGGGTCTTGTTTGTCTCCTGTTGCTCTGTGCACTTGAGATTGGATTTGCTCACTTACATGAAATAATCCACCCTTCTCCTTCTCCAACCCAGGAACTCATGCAGGCTGCCTACTGGGGCCCAGTGACTCACTGGCTTCCCAGCAGCTGGTGGTGAGTGACTCCCTGAGCTGTGCACCCCCTGACCCTACCTCACCCCCGCCCTTGCCACTACTGGGAATCAACAGCTGTGATCCTGGCAGAGGAGGAAAACATTACTAATAGCAGGCATTTTTAAAATATGCATTTTTATTCGTGGTTGATGGGCTGTTTAGTTGGTTTGGGGGAAGGGGGGGATGTCTCTTTGTTTATTTCTCTGTTTGTTTGATTTGAGATAACGGTTCATGTAGCCCAGGCTGATTGTAGTATATAAAGGTGGCTGGCCTTGAACCCTTGATCTTTCTATCACCTCCAAAGTGCTGGGTGGTAGCTATGTGCTCCTACTCTTCCTGGCTTTGCTTTACCATGTTCAAGCATTTTGTTTGTGTGAGACAGGGGCCCATAGTGATGTGGAGGCCTTGCATAACCCAGGTGGGCCTCAAATTCACAGTAATCTTCCTGCCTTAGGTCCAGAGTGTGGAGATTTCGGGCAAGAGCCACTATGCCTGGATGGTCTGAATGTTTAAAAGGCAACAGACTCTGGGGAGATGGCTCACTTGATAAAGTGCCTGTGGCGTAACTATGAGGGCCTGAGTTCAGATCCCTAGCACCCACGTAAAAAAAAGCCGGGCATGGTGGCTAGTGACTATAATCTCAGTGCTCAGAGACAAAGTCGGAATTCCATCCTGCACTTGCCAGTCTAGCCAAATTGATGAGGTCCAGGTTCACTGAGAGATGATAGACGCAGGCACCCAGCATCAACCTCTGCCTTCCGCATGTGCAGCCACATACACAGACCCATATGTGCACACATACAACACCTGGAGCTGAAGATGCAGGCCTGAGATCCCAGCTAACCAGGGAGCTGAGGCAGGAGGATTGAAGGTTCAAGGCCTGCCTAGGTAAACTAGGAAGACCTTGTCTCAAAAAGTAAGATAAGGGTGGGGAATATACACATCCATGGAGCCCAAAATTAAGTTACTGGGGAGAAACAATAACAGTAGTTAGTTTTACTTTCTGAGTAACGTGGTGCAATCTTTCTTTAAAATTAGTTTCTTAGCAACAGTTAAAGAATGATGCAAGAGAGGGCAGTGAATCGGCATCCACAAGTGTGTGTACCTTCTGAGATTTAACAGTATTTGGCTTTGTACTGCTTTATCAGACTATTCTCTTTTTACACAAATTCACAGCATTCTTAAAATAACTCATTGTGCATTTAAGCTGCTAAACTGTTTTGAGTAATCTGACTTACACCCAGCTTTTCAGAAGCATTGTTCCTGCTTAAAGCCAAGTCCTGCTGTGTGGAGATTTCTCAGCAAACTCTTAGAGCTATAGACAATATGGAAGTAGAAGGCCTTGGACACAACAATTAGAATATTTGTGACTCACCCAAGACTTGTTTCCATTTGGGCCTGGGGAGTTTCTGGCTTGGAGAAAATAGATGAACTCGATGAATTCATCCATTTGTTCAACCAACATTTATTTGGCTGAGGAGCTTGGAAGCCCTGAGCACCCTTCTAAATACTGCGAGGTCTCAAGGGAAGGCAAGTGCTCAGTCTGCCCTGCTCTTAGCGTCCTCTCTGGAGAGATGTCTTCCTGCCGGGAGCCAGACCCAGAGAAGAGAGACCTTCGGGCCCCAGTTCTCACCATCTTAAGCCTGCTCCCCAGCTCTCCCTGTCTTAAGCCTGCCCTAAGATTTTTTTTTCTACTGGACAAGTTCTTGGGAAGATGAAAGCTGCCAAGGTTGCCCCTGCCTTGTGAACAACTGCTCCCTTGTCTTACCTGCATACCCTGGAAGTCATCCTCCACAGGCAAGAGTCTTCACCAACCGTGGCTTCACAAGCTCCAACCTTGCCAGAGAACGGGCTGTGGCCCCAACTGAGACAAGTCAGTTCAGCGCACTAAGCATCCCAGCTCAAGTTTCTCTGTTTGCAGACGTTAATCCTCTGTTATTGTTCGACATTACCATATTATTAAGTCAGGGCGGACCTCCACTGGCATGTGGGTGCTGGTGGAGGTGATGGATTTGCAGGGTTGGCCATAGTTGTGTTCTGGGGACAGAAGCCAATACCTTGGTTTGCCTGGGTGTGGTGGTAGCGGCAGTAGCCCGGAGCCATTTGTGAGGACCTGGGAGAGCTGGGCAGTCCCATAGTCAGGCAAGCAAGTGGGACAGTGATGGCTGTGGACACCTGTTAGGAAAAGTTCATGCCTTCCCTAGGGTTCAAGTGCATGTGGGTCCGAAGAGAAAAATAAATCTAATATTAACGGGTGAATACCAGTCAGAAACTTATCTAAACCAATTTGTTTGCTTTCAAGGCCTTTTCTGAGGAACAATATCACAAACTTGGTGTGAAGACCTCCTCCGAAAGCTGATCTGAGGGCCCGGATGGCCCCAACAAGAAACCTGATGCAGTACCCACCTGGGCCCCCAGTGTGAAAGTAGGGGACCAGTGTCCCTCAAACCCTTCCGGAGAAGTCCCTGGGCACAGCATAGCAGCTGACTCAGGGGGCTGTGTCCAATTGTTGTTTTTCTGCTGTTAAGCACAGACTCGTTTACAGGTTGGCATTTGGAAGTGTATTCTACTTAACACGGTCCCCGCTGGACAACGACATTAAGTTCGCCGGCTGCTTTGGTTTAATCTTCCTGCACACAGCGTCTCTGGTCTCTCGTCAGGGCTACGTTATAGCACTCTCCCTTCAGCTGTCTCCTTGTAGAAATATCACTTCCTCCCCTCTGTGCGCACTTTATTCATTCCCCCCCCCCTCCCCAGGCAGCGCAGTACGAGCTTCTGCAGTTGTGAAGGTCAAAGGCAGGGATCTTGCCGTTCTTGTATTTCCCAGATTATCTTGGCATCCGGCACCAAGTGGATCCTGTAGAAGAAGTGTTGCGGACTTGAAAACTTCCTCCCTGCTTGCCAGAGACCCTTGACAGGTGGGTGCTGGATCTGCTGCGTTCCAGCCCCGCCCCCCCCCCCCCCCCCCCCCCCCCCCCCCCCCCCCGCCTTCGCCTCTGCCTCTGCCTGTGCCTAGTCTCAATTCTGGACCCCACAATCCAATCAATCGATAGCATTTGCCAAATCAAGTGGTGAGAGGGAGGTGGCCTCTTCCCACCCTTTGGCTTTCGAGCGCAGGGGGATCTTCCGTGGCTGCGTGGGGCTGCACAGCTGGCTACCTGCTCCCCCATTACTCCCCCCCAAACACACACACACCCAGGTGGGGATCAGCTGACACAAGCATTTAGAGTGCAGGCCAGGGCCAAGTGGCTATGTAAAGCAGCTTGCACTCTGGCTGCACTGCCAGGTGCAGGGAAGGGCCTAAGCCAGCTGAGCAGCCTGAGGCTGGGGATTGCTGCTTCAGTTGCTCCTCTCCAGGACCCCAGCAGGATGCCTTTGTTTTCAGGGGCCTCTGATTTTTCACTCCATTTGATGATATATTCTGTATTTCAAAGCTTGGGTGCACGGGGAAACTGTGAACTATATATTCATTCAATTCCTTGTAGACATGGAAGAAACTAGAAAAACAATTTTAAGAACCATCTCCTAGGCAGAGGCGCATGGTAGGGCAGGTTCCAAGGACCCAGAGCCGTGTTTGTAGAGCAGCCATACAGGTCCCTAGACCCCCAGCTGCTCCTTTCCCTCCCCAAGGCCCCCTTGAACATGGCAGGCTCTGGAGCTGGGCCCTGGGAGTCACAAAGTATGGAAGTGGATGGCCCGGTGTAATTGCCCAGGGCCAAAAGGAGTCAGGAAGCAAAGTAGAAGAAAACCTGTTAATGGCAAGGCTGCACGTCCTGTGCCCTGTGCCCTGTGCCCAGAGCCTCTGAAGGAGGATTCAGGCTCAGCAGGAGGTGTGCAGGAACCCCAGGACCTGGGTCAGCTCTGGGTGAGTTAGGAAGGACAAAGAGTTTTTCAGGAGGAAGGTTGGACACCCTGCACACACACTCTTCTCGTGGTTAAACCCCAGCACATCCTCAGACACCTGTTCTGTGACCACCCCCTAAAGGGCCCAAAATGGAGGGACATCCTAATGCAAAGATGTGTCTTAAGGATTTTGAGTCAAGCTAAACTTTTTGTTTTTAAACTTTAATTATATATATATATATATATATATATATTTTATTTTTATTTTTATTTATTTTTTTTTTTTTTTAAACTTTGAGACAAGGTCTCACTTTGTAGCCCAGGATGACCCAGGCTACAGCACTCTATAGCACATGCTTGGCTCAAACTCACAGCAATCCTCCTGCCTCAGCTTCCCAAGAGCTGGGATTATAGGCTCACACCACCAAGCCTGGATTCTTGAGGCAATTGTGAAGACTTTTTGGCATGTCCCTCTCCTCTTTGGTTATGGAATACGGGGATCAAGCTTGGGGTCAAGCACATGGTAGACACACTTGATAAGTGTGCCTGGCCATGTCCCAGGTGCTCAGCTTCTAGTTCCCGGGGGTGAGAACCATGGACAGTTTCCTTGGATAGCTAGCTATTCCTTTAAAGAAATCACAGCTAAATCGTTCCAGAAGGCCACTCTGTCTTCAACAAATTCTATGGCACGGTGGAACAGGAAGTGCCTAGTTCAGGGTTATTTTACAGCTTAGCTGGCCATAGACGGTCACTTCCCTACACAGTAGTTTGATCATTTACCAATCTTTATAGGATAGTCCTTTAAACAAAACAATCCAACCAGTTTCCCATTCTCTGAGGTACTAGAAAGATTTATTTCAGTCTCTCTCCTTTCCTCTTCTGTCCTCTTCTAACTGCTTGAAGGCAGAATATATATATATATATTTTTTTTTTTCTTGGATATAGGAAAGTGGGAACCTGACAAATTTATGTTTTCCTAAGATCTGAAAGGAACCAGTCAAACAGGGGGTGGGGTGTTTTGGGTTTCACTGGATCTTACATGTTTATGAGAATATTCTTGAAGACAGCCCCCCCTAACTGGAGATTGTGGCGATAGAGACCTGAGGAGCTCTGAGAAGACACTGGCTGATCCCTGTGGTCAGACAGCGCCTCTCGGGTCTGTTCTTTGCCATCTCCTTCATGCTCCGCCATCGGAGGGCTGGAGAAAGGGTAGGAAATAAAGTGTGGGGAAAGCCAAGCAGCCAAGGCTGGCCCCATCCATGGAGAAGCATGCAGGACACCTGTTGGTGAGACTCCAGAGATGTTAGATAGCTGACTCGGGGGCTTATTGGATAAAATCATAGACTATTCCTGCAGAGGAGCCCAATTCTGCTCCCAGCACTGAAGTCTTTAATTCCCAGGTCCAGGGGACTGAACACCTCTGGCCTCTGTAGGTACCCGCACTCACATGTGTGCACCTCCATATAGACACACTAACACACACATAATGAAAAATAACACCAGGTAATCTTGCTAGTTGTGGTGGTGCGTGCCTTTAATTCCAGATTTAACAAAGGAAATGGTTGGGGGAGAAGAAGAAAGCTCCTTCGGGAGCTTGAAGGCCACTGCCAAAGCTCAAAGTCAGCAAACCTGCAAGAAGTTGTCATGGAAAAGAAAACTCCAATCTAGCTACTGTCCATGTTTCTTTCACTTTTTTAAAAGACTGATTATTTATGGGTAGGTGCCTGTGGGTCTCCTGTGAGCATGGCTATCTACAGAGATCAGCCGCATCTGAACCCAGGGAGCCAGAGTTGCGGGAGGTTGGGAGCTGCCCAGTGGGTGCTGGCAAGTGGACTCGGGTCGTCTACAAGAGCAATGTGTGCTCTAACACCTGAGCCATCTTTCCAGCTCTTTGCTTCGCTTTTAATCTTCAAGTACTTTTAAATTTTCTTTTGTTTGTTTGTTTTTACTTTTATTTTTTTCAAGACAGGGTATCTCTCTGTAGTCTTGTCTGTCCTACAACTCTCTGTGTAGACCAGGCTGGCCTTGAACTCACAGAGATCCCCCTGCCTCCACCTCTGCCAGGATTAAAATTATCGCTACCCACGCCCCTGCCCCTGCTCCCGCCCCTGCCCCCCCCAGTGGGGCTTGAGGTGCTTTTAACGTTACAGAAAAGGAGGGGGGCGGGATGGAAAGAAAAGCACTCCTGCTTTTGCAAACTAAAATTCCAGCCAAGGTTTTACACTGTCTCCTGTCCTTTTATTTTACACAACATCAGATGGGGCTTTGCCAGTTGTGCCCCAGTAACGATCCCAACAAAACGGCGTGACTTTTTTTTTTTTCCTTTTTCTTTTGAGTATAAATTAAATCTAAAGCTTTGAATCAAGACGGGACCACCAGGACATTTTCAGTGTAGAGGGCCCTGCTCAGAGGGTCTTCTGTGTCTGTGGAGACTGGTTTGCCAAGGAGTGCAGAACTGGCACAGAGCAGCCAAGGGACCCCGTTGACCTCAAGGCCGGTCTCCTCCGGAGAGGAGGCCCGTAAAGGCTTCCTAGAAAGCCCCGCCCAGGCTTCCTCCTCGGCTTGGCCCTTCCTGCAAGCCATTGTCGCACTAGAAGGACCTAGCCAGGCGGCCTTGCAGGGAGGTATTTCCGGGAGGCACAGAGCAGGCTGCCTGGCAGGGCGGGGCCCACTGAGGGAGGAAGTGCTTGCCGAGGAGTGGCACGTCGCCCTGGGCTATGCCAAGTGCCCTGCTGGGCACGAGGAGGGGACTGTGCCACCACCACCACTGGGACCCATAACGGACCTTGAAGGCTTGTATCAGAGGTGGGACAGTCTCTCCTGCCTTGATTCTCACCAGTGAGGACAGTATTTCTTACCTCGTATGCATCTTCTTAGGGCTCTGTGCTAAGGAAAAAAAAGTTACTACATCCATCCATCCATCCATCCATCCATTCATCCATCCACAAACAGTTGCTGAGTGTCATCTACCTGCTAGGGACAGATCTGCTGAAGCTGCCACCGAAGACTGGCAGACATAGCTAAGTACCACACGTACACCATAGGCAATGAGTGGTACCTAGGGATAGTTAAGAAGGGAGGGGAGCTGACAGCTCCCTGGGAGGAGCATCGCCCAGTTTGGGAAACTTGGCTGGTAAAATGTGATGTACAGTTGTTCTCCCTCCCTCGCTCCCTCCCTCCCTCCCTCCCTCCGTGTGTGTCTCTCTCTCTCTCTCTCTCTCTCTCTCTCTCTCTCTCTCTCTCTCTCTCTCTCAGCACTGTGCCTCCTGCTAGTCACTGGGCAGTAGCCCTGTTCTCCCTCCCTCGCTCCCTCCCTCCCTCCCTCCGTGTCTCTCTCTCTCTCTCTCTCTCTCTCTCTCTCTCTCTCTCTCTCTCAGCACTGTGCCTCCTGCCAGTCACTGGGCAGTAGCCCTGAGTTCCAGTGGCTCCCATGATCGCCAGGATAAATTGTATCTACTCTGGGATGCCTACTGACATACACATCACTTGGACCCAGTTCATCTTGCGGTTGTGTTGCCTGCAGGGCCTGCAGCTTAACTGGAAGGCTCTAGGGCTCAGACCCAGGCTCTTCCCACTTGTGTCCCTCTGCCTCTGAGATTCTGTGCCACATCACATTCTCTGTGGATCCTTTACCCACTTTCCCCCTGACCCCTCCAGCTCCATCTACTGCGCTTATGCAGAAACCCGTCGGCCAATGTCTAGCCACACTACAGTTGTATGCTGATGCATTGCCAGGCCCCATTGGCTATGACTGGCTGTGCCCTTCCCTTCAAGAGTCCTCAGTAGCAGCACCTGCCTAGCACAGCGTAGGCCTCAATAATGAAGTGCAGACTGGTGGGGCGGGGGCATTAGCCAGATGCCTGGCTTCTCTGGTCCCCAGAGAGGGTTTTGGAAGCCCTCAGTGAGCAACCTCTACCATCCTTCTAGCCATTTAACAGGCTATATTCACAGCTGTGGGCTCCTAGGATACAGATTTCCTGCAGGCAAGGGGGTGGTATAGAGGGAGGGGGTGGGGGAAAGTCTCATTTTCATTATAGAAAATGGCTGGCTCAAGAGGCATTGTGTCCAGGAGAATAGGAGCAGTCACCCCTCTCCCTGACCCCACCCCTGCCCTGGGTGCCAGTCTGGGCTGGCCACACAACTCCTGGAAACCATGGTCATCAATGAGCTTCCTCTCCCTCCCCTAGGGACCCGAGCACTCCTGGGGCTGTGGCGCCTCTGCAACAGAGGCCAAGTTCTTGTAAACATGTGCTAGGCTGGCTGCTTGGCTACCATTTGGCCCCAAGGTCAGCTCGCCTTTCCTTGAAGGTGTGCACACTGTCCTGATTTATGCCCTTGTCCCGTCACCTGGATGGAGTGGAACGTCTCTGACTCAGTGGTAGAGAGTGAATTTCTGACGTTCCCTTTTCAGGTCGCCTCTTTACTCAGAAACCTGCAAAGGCTTGCCCAAAGGGCAAGGTCCAAACACCCAAGCCTGGAATTGTAGGCTCTCTGAAGACTGACCCTAACTCCCTTGGATATTCTCCCTGCTCGCCCTCCCCAGTCTCTTCCTCTTTACCATCCCAAAGGCCTTTCTACTTTCCTGTAGCTGTCTGGACCTGACAATCCTCAGCCTGCTCAGAGAGTCCCTGCTCAACAGTCCCCCACATATGTGTCTCTTATGCTGGTTCCCTGTAGTGGTAATTTAATAACTAACATCACCAAAGTGTTAAAGGGCCCTGCAATTCTAGAATGTGTTTTGACTATTACTTTCTTTTTTCTATTTTCTTTTTTCTTTTCTTTTCTTTTTTTTTTTTTTTTTTTTTTTTTTTTTTTTTTTTTTTTTGCATTTGTCTCAGTTCTCCATTTATAAAGTAAATGAGCAAGGTCCCTGCCTCACCCTGTCTCAGGGCTATGATACAGTAGTTCCATGTGTGTGATAGGAGACTGAGAAGGGGCGTACTGGTGGGAAGGTTCCAGACCCTCATCTCTGGGCTCTCTCTTCTCAATTGTTCCTTATTTGTCTGTCGTATTCTCATGTTTTCAAACATGCCTTTTGAAGGGGAGATAGCAAGTAAGTGCACATTGAGGGCTCGGAGCCTCGGTGTGTCTGATCTCCAGAGTGAGGACATTGCAAAGGTGCCAGGAAGGAAGAGCATCACCACCTCCAGCCTAACAGTAGGATGCCAGTTATCAGTGGAGAAAGAACGGGCTAGTACAGGAACCGTTTCCGGAGCCACCTCCCTCTGGGTATTCTTTCCAACTCTAGATTAGGAGACAGATAGAAAAGACGGAAGCCATTTACAAAAACAAAAACTTAGCCACCACTTTACTCTTCCGGGTCTCGCAAGCCTCACCTCCTTACCTGCCATTCTGAGCAGAGAACTTACATATGAGTTATGAGGTAGAGGGAAGCAGCTGCTACTCCAGCCAGCAAGGCTTCCCAGAGCCTCTGCTGTGCCTTCTCTGAAGGAAGGGCATGGAAGGTAGCTCATCAGTCTCCCAGGGCAGGATGCCTGCTGGGAGGTAAACTTTCTGCAGCAAGGGAGAGCGAGATAGATGGAGAGGGAGACGGAAAGGGAGGAAGGGAGAAACCTGCATTTATTGAGCAGCTGTTATGTTCCAGGCACCGTGCTAGGCCCATCTACCTCTATTCCCTCAGCTAATTGTCCCAGCAATCCTGGGGGACAATTTTACTAACATTCTCGAATATGGAAGCTTGCTTCACTTTTCTTTCTTTCTTTCTTTTTTAACTTTGAAGTGCTAGCCATAAATTTGTCAGTGTTCATTACAGGCATGGGGTATAAAAATAATCAAAAGTATATGTAAGGGAGTAAAGAGAATATGCAGTCCCCATGGTCATGACACAACACTGTAGCCCTTAGCAGTGTGTTGTATATTCCAGGGTTCGCCATGCACTTTAGGCAAACGTAACAGCACACTGTGCAGGATGTTCTATTTACGTGATGGCCTTTACACAAAAATATTTTCATACCATTACAAGTTCCACAAGAAGCTTCTTTTGTGCCCCCCCCCCCCCCGCCCATCCCAGTGTCCCACATAAGACAGCTAGTTTCCAAGACACTCTTCAACTTCTGGGCATCTGGGCATCTGATTTTCCTTCTCACCAAATGATGAGTAACACTGTTCAATAGCATCATTGCACCAACACCTTTTGCTGAATTGCTTTTCTTTCTTTCTTTTTCTTTTTTTCTTTTCTTTTTCTTTTTTCTTTTCTTTTTTTCTTTCTTTTTTCTTTCTTTCTTTCTTTTTTTTTTTTTTTTTTGAGGAACGAGTTGTTTTTATGAAACTTTAAAAACAAAACAGAAGAAGGAGAGATATTTTTGAAAATCTTCTGTGTTGAAGCTTCCTTGATCAAATGCTTTAGGTCCTCAAAGGCAAAGGAAGATCTGGAGGCAGAAGTTGAGGGCACAGATACAGCCCTCCCCAAGCATGGCATCCCATCTGCCATGCACTCACCTGCCAGGTAGGACAGACAGGATATTTTACTTATTAAGATTAAATGGGAAAAATCAAGAAGAAATAGCTACAGATGATTTCATCCAAAAGAAGATAGCTTTGTTCCTAATTTTAAAAGTAATGCTTACTAATTGTGGAAAACTTTAGAAAGTATGAATAAGGAAAAAACCCATAGCCTTTCTCAAATTAGTAATGTTGGGGATTGAGAATATCTCTCCCCCCTGGACCCCCGTGTGTGTGTGTGTGTGTGTGTGTGTGTGTGTGTGTGTGTGTGTTATGTATGTGCATTTGTGTATAACCATGCCCGCATGAGCAGGAGCCAGGGTAGAATATTGGATGTCTTGCTTTATTACTTTCCACACTATTCCCTTGTGAAAGGATCACTCATGAAACCCACTGGGAGCTAGACTGTCCTTAGCGACAACCCCCATCTCTATCCCAAGACTGGCCTTAGCAACACCCCCCCCATCTCCATCCCAAGAAAACTAGAGTCTGTATGCACAGCCAACACTCAACTCACCGAACCATCTCCTTATCCCCTTCAGTCTCTTTTTTAATGTCATCTGGATATCAGTATCAAAATATAGCTGTATCAAATTTGAACCTGTGTTTTTTATAATGTTATATCCCACTTGTCTGCAGGCATTCTATTATAATCATTATGTCTTTAATTTTCTTTAAAAATATCTTAATAAGTATGTAATTTCAAGTCAAGCATTATTAACAAACTAAGCATTCTTTTGCTCATGACATATTAAATTTTCATTTCTAAACATTTCCTATTAATAACTTATGATGTACATCTGAACATCTGTGAATATTAATCTTTGACCTCATCTCTGATTACATCCTTCAGACAGATCCTTAAAAGCGAGATTACTAGGTCAAAGTGCACGTGCATGGTTAGAGCTCTTGGTACATACTGCCAAACTTTGTTCTCAAAAACATCCCTAGGACAAAGGAAGATGGAACCAGACCCTGCCTGACACTGATTAATAAAGACTGAAAACTATTCTAGCAGCTGGGTGGCGTTGGTGGCACACACCTTTAACCCCAGCTCTTGGGAGGCAGAGGCAGGCAGATCTCTGTGAGTTCGAGAACAGTCTGGTCTATATAGCTCCAGGACAGCCAGGACTCCACAGAGAAACTCTGTCTTAAAACACCAAACCAACCCAAACCAACCAACCAACCAACAAACCAACAAACAAACAAAAAACGGCCTTAGCGTTTCATAGACAAAGTATGTTTGTTTTCTTTTGTTTCCTGATGCCATCAGTTGAACCCAGGCCCTCATGTACACCAAGCACGTACTCTATCACTAAGCCACACCCCTAGTCCCTGAGTATACGTCAAGCCATTTTGTTTGTTTTTAATTTTCGTACCTACTATTATTGGCACTAAGCATATTTGAAATGTGGATGTGTGTTCTTTTTAATGTATGTATGTATGTATGTATGTATGTATATGGATGTTTGTGTGCATCTATATCTGTGTACCATGTGCATGCCTGGTGCCCGTGGAGGCAAAAGAGGGCATTGGATCATCTGGAACTAAAGCTACATGTAATCATGATCCACCATGAGGATGCTGGGAATTGAACTCAGATCCTCTAGAAGAACATCCAGTACTCTCAACTGCTAAGCCATCTCTCCAGCCCCCTTAGTTACTTGTTCTTTATCTCTGGGAATTACCCATTCTAGACCTCTAACTATTTGTTTATACCTTAGAATATTCTCGTTGTTTTAGATGACCTCTTTCCATGCATTGCAAGTATTTCAGTCCTATATCCCAATTGTATTCATCCCTGAAGAATTTTCCAAATGAAGAGGACCTCTCAAAAGAGGAGGAGGAAGAAAAAGAAATGTCCATTTTTACAGACAAAGAAGTCACAAGTCAATGCAGGAAGTGCATTATTTAAATTCGGTCAACTGGCAAGTGTCTGGCTGGGGCTTGAACTTCAGGATGATTTGCTCCAGAGCTCTTAATTAGAAAAAGAGGATGACAGGAAGGGATGAGAGATAAGTAGTAATACTTACGGAAGTCTTAACAGTGGAAGCACGGTGTGCGTGGTAGGGCCACTAAGGGTCAACTGACACAGGGATTGAGGACAATTTTAAAGGAGAAGTTACAGAGGCCTGGAGACTAAGGAGCCAGGAAGTAGTGCGGTCTGTGGCCAGCTGAGTATCTTTCTGATCGTCGCCTCTGGGCTCAGGAGTGAGTTCCTCACACCCTCAATGACCCTTCAGAGGATAGCCTCCAGGATGTGCCTCAAACCTCTCCAAATCCGTGGTGCACACAACAGGGTAAGTTTTGGTTTGCCCTCCACAGTCTATTCCCAAAATAGACTGTGGGGCTCTTTGTTACTTTTTGTACTGCTCTTTAGAATTGGCAGGGCGTCTGAGGTCAAGTCCAGACTCTATAGATTTCAGTGATCATCTTTTCTTGCCCAACCACATCCATTCCTACCAGAATGTTCTACTTTGCAGTTTGATAGGAAAGTCGAGAAAGAGAGACTGGGCTCCTCGGGATGGATACACTAGGCCCCCGTAATGAGTCTGCAAGCCTCTTGACCTCTCTGAAGACTCTCGTCCCCCACTTTCTAAGGCCAGGGAGGCTAGGAGAGACAGGATCAGCAGGAGGAAGAAGATAGGTCACTTGTCCCCAGCCATCTCCTCTCTCTCATGGCTTTGTCTGGCTCTGGGAAGTTAAAACAGGTGGAAGGTGCAGATTTGTGGAAGGCAGGATGACAGCATCAGGAGGCTGCGGAGGCCATGGAGATGAGGAAAACTGTGAAGTTCCGCAGGCACAGAGGGAAACTTGACCAAGGACCGAATGCAAACCTGACTTACAGAAAAAAAGGGAGGGAGCCAGCACGATAGCTCAGTGACAGAAAAAAGCGTGCCACACAAGCCTGATAACCTGAGTTCGATTCCCAGGTCCCATGGTGGAAGGAAAAAAAACTGACTCCTGAAAGTTGTCCTCTGACCTCTACACATGTGCTGTGGCGTGCATGCTCCCGCACACAATACACATCACATCCTCCATAGTAATAGTAAATAAAAACTTAAAAAATTTAAGAACAGAAAAGAAGCAACAGAAATTCTATAGGATAAATTTATATATATGATATTTTCAAAGTGTTATTTTTTTAGGGCTTAATAACTTTAAAAGACAAATTTCTAAGCGATAACAAGAACAATGGTGGGGCTTATACATACAAGGTGTATTTGGCAACAGTAGCATAAAGGACTGGAACAGCAAAGGGGAATTATATTATTTAGGTTTGTGTATGCATGTGGTGTTTGCACACACGTGTGCACATGTCCCCTTGCCTGTGTGAACCTGGAGGCCAGAGGAGGACATGCTCCACCTTATCCCACAGGGTCTCTCAGTGTACCGAGAGCTAGTCTGATAGCCAGCAAGTCCCAGCTGTTCTCTCCTGTCTCTCTCCATCACTCGCAGCCCTGAGGTTACAGGCTTGTAATTGCTCTTACCTGGGTCCTGGGATGTGAACTCAGATTTTCAAGTTTGTTTAGCAAGCACTCCTGTCCACTGAGCCATTTCTGTAATCCCTGGTTTAGGCTCATGCATCTAAATTCAAAATAAAGAATAAATTAAGGCTATATTGGAGGTATATATTGTGACGCAAGAACAAACACTTAAAAAACAGAGGTTTAGATAAAAAGTAAATATAGAAACTAAATGCTAACTAATAATTCCTGATTGATTCAGAAGAGGACAAGACAAAAGGTCAAAGGGAAAATGGCAATGGGATAAACAGAATATAAATTATACCATTTATTAGTCATAATATTACCCTAAAAGGGAAGAAATGAGGTAATTTATAAAGTCTTTTTGTAATCCTCCATGTCCTGAATGTTGGTTTCGGTCCCTTGTCAGGAACTGAGGCCAGGGCAGTGAGGGCTAGACATGGCAGAACTGTAAATGAGATGGGCCTCCTGAGTCTGTGATTGGCCCTGAGGAAAGGGCACTATTCTTTAGGGGTTCTGCTTGGGCATTCAGATGTGAGTAGCAAGTTAAGGAGATGATTGGGCAAAAGGTTCAAGTAAAAAAAGATGTTGGTTCCAGCAGCCCAACTTATAGTGATACTGAGTTAGAGACAGGATCAGCATCAGGAGGGATAGCTAGGTTTGGTTTGTTAGTCAGACCTCTATGGAGGGAGGAGCCCAGGCTTGGGGCTATAGATTGAATAGGGATGGGCTGACTCAATAACTGTGCAACCTTTCACAGAGCCCACCCGGTTCATAAGTTAGACATAGTGCGTCCTACCACTAACAGGCTCGTTTTGGCAGCTCTCTGGCCTCGGTCAAGCTAATTCTGGGACTTTGTCTCTCTTACTCTGATCAGTGTGGTGCAAATCCATTTATTCAGAAAGCCACCACCGCTCACGTCCTCCCTGCAGGTCCTAGTGTAGATCCTGGGGACTGAGCATGAATAAAACAGTCTCCCTAACCATCAGGAGCTGATGGTCGCTGGCTAGAGAAGGGCAGCAAATAAATGGTTCCAGAAAGCCAAAGCAAGGCAGTGAGAGAGACTGCTTGGAAGCCTGGGAGGCTGGGCAAGGCAGGTCTGAGGAGCAGCTCGGTGTAAGAGAGGATAGAAGAGGAGCCAGGTGGCAAGGCCCCAGGATTGTAGCTATCTCTGGTGGGAAGCTATTGGAGGCCATCAGCCGGGAAGTGACATACATTCATCAGAGGTCATGAGACTCTGACGGCTAGGGCCTACGCTGTGGAGAATAGCCCATAGCACTGACAAGAGACAGGCAAATACAAGACAACAGTGGCCTGAGAGATAAGGGCCCTGGATTCCTCAATATGCTCTGTGGTCTGAGACGCTCAGCTGCGTGTAGGATTATCCAGTTGTAAATGGCCATTGGAAATAGCTAATACTACCTATGTCATAGAAGCTTGGTGGGACTTGGTGATGGAATGTTTAAAACGTTACTTTTGTAGAACAAAGGGCCAGGTAACAGCAAGGGCCCTGCTTGTCTGCCCTCTCCCTCTACACACTGGACACTTGCTAATCCAATTGGCTAGCTGGGACCTGGAAGAGAACGTGAGTTCATTTCCACCGTGAACATTGTGGCTTCTGCGCCATCGCTCACACTGTGGTTGTTTAGCTGATTTGTGTAATGAGGTCCAAACTCAACTAGGGGACGCCAGGGCCAGCCAGAGTCTTTTCCTCTGTTCCCAAACCAGTGATAGCTTTGAAGAATGTGTTGTTGGTCACCTCACTGAAGGAATGGAGATAATTCCTTCTCTGGTCCATCATCGTGGAGGCCACCCACCTGGAGGAGGAGAAACAAGGGCTGTATCTGATTCCAGAGATTTGTGCATGGCCTCTCTTCTTGGAAGCAGTTAGTGGGGGAGGGGGACAGAGAGGGAGGGAGAGAGTGGGTTATGGGGTTATCAGAAAGCCCTCAGGAAGTGTTCAAGTGTTACCTATCCTATTGTTTTTACTGAAGGATGACTATTCTGGAGGATTGAGAAATAATGCCTGTAGCACGTCAAGGCTACAACCTGTGCCCAACCTCAGCCCTAGAGGCCAGATCCCAATAAAAAGATTTTTGTTTAAACACACACACACACACACACACACACACACACACACACACACACACGTATGTATTTACACATACAAAACAACCATACACATAATAATAATAATAATAATAATAATAATAATAATAATAATAATAATAATAATAATAACCAGACATTGGTCAATGGTAGAGGATTTGCCTTGTGTGAGAGAGTCACTGCATCAAAGTAAAGTTTAAAAAGCAAGAAGCCAGGCACCATCTATAAGTATGCTTCAGGTAGGGGTGAACCTACCTGAATCAAATCACTCCAAGCTTCAGAGCATTCTTCTGAAGTGGGCGGTTGCATTTCCATTTGACAGACAAAGGAAATTGGCATTTAGGGAAGTTGGTGGAGTCAGCCCAAATCAGTTGTAACTCTAAGATGGCTCCCCAGCCTCCAGGATTATTGCTTCAAAGCACCTGTTACTCCCCTCTGACTGTCTTTTTATGAAGGCCAGTGCTCCCCACATCCTGGGAACCTCTTAGGCCAGGCATAATTGAGGACAAACCAACTCTTAGGACCAATTTGCCATCCTGTCCCTTAGAAGATAAAGGAGTAATCAGCCAGCAAATATTGAAAGCCTGTGTGCGAGAGATCTGGCAGAACAAGAGAAGCATGCATCTAGAAGAGTGATTCAAGAGTGAGACCTAGTCATGTCTGCCCAGATGGAAGGCATTGCCAGTCACAGAGGAAAGAGACGACCAGAGACAGAGTGAGGCAGAGCCAAGGGCTTCCAAGTGCAGAGGGAAGATGGATGGTACCATCGAATCAGCCACCACCTTCTGGAAGCCAGGTAGCCTGACCTCTTTCTCTCCTGGCTCTTGATCCCTCTGGAGTTTGGTGGAGGTGGAGGCCAGGGTCACCGGATGGGCTCAGCACAGCCTGCATGTAGGTCAGATCTGTTCAGGTGATGGAGGAACAAGCCACAAGCCCCTCTTCCATTTCTTCTCCAGAGCCGATGTTTGGAAAGTGACTGAGGCTGGCTAGGGCCTGCGTGAAACATTTGAGCCAGCAGAAATAGGTTCTTTCTAGCAGAGGAGAGGTCTTTGCAGCAGAGAGAAAACCACAGGAGGGCAGATAGTGGAAACACTGCAAAGCACCCTCTAATGGTGGGGCTGGGTTGACAGTTCCAATGGGGTGACAAAGTGACTAGGTGTGGGACAGACAGGGAAGGAGAGATAGCAGGAAAACCTGCCATTCCTGTCAGGTGAGTCCCCATGCCTGCATCTCTGTCAACTCTAAAAATATAACCAGAGGCTTACCATGAAAGAGCAGGGAAAGGGCCCCTTCCCAACCCTTAGAAAATCCTCTGAAACTGTAACAAAAACTGATTGTAAATTATCTTTAAAAAACATAACAACAAACAAACAAAACAAAACTACTACGTTTGGGGCTTCTTTTTTTCTGAGATTTAGTTTCTTGCATCCCAAGTTGGCTTGAAATTGTTAAATAGCTTCTAATCCTCCTGCCTCTACCTCCCTGTGTTGGGACTGCAGGCGTGTGCCTCCACTCCAGCTAATGTGCCAAAGACCTCATGCATCGCAGGACTGCACTCTCCCACCTAAGCTCCATGCTCCCTGGGCCCCAACTAAGATTTTGTTTTTGTTTATTTATTTATCTTGGGTTGCTTGTTTGCTTGTTTTTTGTTTGTTTTTGTTTTTGTTTTTTTCAGATCGGGCTTTATTCTGTAGCCTTTGCTGGAACTCATGATGTAGACCAGGCTGGCCTGGAACTCACACAGAATTATCTGCCTCCCAATCCCCAGGGCTGGGATTAAAGGCATTCATAACCATGCCCCGGCCCACAATCTAAGCTTTGAAATCTGTTGAGCTTGTATTGCGTTGGTATAGAAGGCCGACCTTCTTCAGTTCTTTCCCAGAGTCCTTTGTCTTCCTCATACTCTGCTTTTGAAAACTCCTTGTGGGAGTTCAGCATGTGATCGCTCCAGGAGAGAACGGAGCCAGGAGGATTGCCATGAACTCGAGAACAGCCTGCTCTACAGGGTAAGATTCTCTCTCAAAAGAACAGATTATGGTGTGACAAGCACCCGGATGTAGGACCATTCACATTTGTGTTGTACTTTAAGGTGCCTTTGGGCTGTGACACTTCACCTTGTCTCTGTTGTCTCTGAGTCTGTGAGGGAGAATACTTTCTTTCAGACGAGGAAGTTGGGACTTGGACATGTTTGTGGAAACTTGCCACACTTAGGTGTCATTCTTGCCTCAGTGGTCACTCAATTATCAGGACCAAATCCAAGGGAGGAACCTAAGCTGCATGGGGGAGGCCAGGGCTTGGGCTGCTGGCTTCTAGCTCCAAGCTCCAAGCTCCATGAACTTTTAGGCCAAAGGAGGAAGATGGGTGTGTCCGTTGCTCCCAGCTCCACGGCTTCTCGGACTTGGATCAGTTCAGTTTAAGAACTTACACTTGCACTTTCCATTTTTTCCAGCCCGTGTCATTTCCTCTTCTGCTGTGCAAAGAAGACTGACTTCCTCTGATTTAGATTTAGCAGAAAAGCTGATTTAGGAGCAATAGGGAGCGAGAATTTGCTCTCCTAGTTTTTTGCTGCTGTTCCTCTAGCAGCCCCTACCCCATACCCACCCTACTGCCTCCTGGAGACTCAACATGCAGCCATGTTGTTGGTACCAACCTGGGTCATTTAACTCCTCAAAAGCTGCCTTAGAGCACAACACTACAACACCTAGCTGTCTTTCCCTCCGGTTCTTTGTACATAGGAGCCTTGTGAGCTCTGCTGTCTCCCATGAAGGTGGGGGGGGGGAGGGGATGGGGGAGGGGAAAGCACTGGGTAAGGCATTCTTATCTCTGTGGTCAGCAAGGTTATAAACAGTGTGGTCACTGACACCTTTAAACTCAATAGAAATTTGTGGAGATAAAAAGTTATTCACACTGGGTGTGGTGGTGTACACCTTTAATCCCAGCAGTCCGGAGGCAGAGGCAGGCAGATCAGACTAGCCTGGTCTACAGAGTGAGTCCAGGACAGCCAAGGCTACACAGGGAAACCAGGGGGGAAAAGATACTAAGAAAGAAGAAGAGCAAAAGAGAAAAAAGGGGTGCGGGACACTACATAGAGAGGGCAGCTTGGACTCCCCGTGAGCTTCCCTCTGCAAACATTCCTACAGATAATCTCTTGAGTTGGACTTTGGAGACACTCGGATTTGCCTTTGGCCCGTTTAACGCTCCTAAGATGTTATAGCCAAGTGCCCAGCCCTTGGTGCTAATCGTGTACCCTGAGCGGCAAAAAAGCGGTGCTTTGCTCAGGGTAGCTGGCTATCAGAGGGTCAAGAACTCAGGAGAATTTCTCCCTGGTGGGAATGCCTATGATACAAAATGCAAACGGAAAAAGTCTAGAAGGGGGTTTGTAAAAATTGTGCTGAGCAAGGAAGAAAGGCTTTCCTCCCGACAGCCATGAAGTGGGTTCCTGGTTAACTGAGCAGGCAGGCACAGCTGCACGGACTGAAGACACATGCACATTGACTGCTGCCCGCCAAAGGAATGCTCACACACTGCTACACTCAGGCGTCATTCTTACCTCATTGGTCACTAAATTACCAGGAACAAAGTTAAGGTGGGAGAGCTGGGAGGTCGGGTATGAAAGATGTGGGTCATGTCCAACTCACATTTAGCATAAGCAGAAACGCTTATGCTGGTCTGAGTATCCGAAGTACTGTAAAAATCAGGAAAAACTGGAGAGCAAGATGGACAAAATTGTAACTCTGCCCAGAGGTTTGACTTGCTTCTGGATTGCTAGTCCTTGCCTTTAAGTCTGGAAGGAAAGACTGAGTTGCCACCTTCTACCCAAAATGCCCTTCTTCAGCTTCTCTCACCAGGAAACCCCTGGTCACCCTTCCAGGTCTAGCCAAAATGTCACTTTTTCTAAAGACTTTTCCTAGCTCCTGTCTCCCTCTCCTATTTCTAACCAGTCACTTCCCATCCTGAGCTCTTAGAAAAGCAGGCTTTCCAACTCTGGGGCATGATATTTTACCTGTTTAGACATCTAAACTGTGAGGTTTTAGCAGGTAGGGACTGCATGTCACTCATCTCTCTTAAGTGAATTGTCAACCACAATGATGAGCCCAGGACGAACACTTAGGTGCTGAGACGCAAAATGAATAGATGAGGTAAATTAATTAAGGAAAGACTCACACAAACGTGTCAAATGGGATAATGCCTCGACAGAATCTGAAGGAGAAATTAAGAATTCTGTGTTATGTCAGCACTATCATTTTATTAGTTTTTAAATGAACTGTGTATTCTTAATAGGTAAAATTAGCTCACATCATCTATGGATTTTTTCCCAGTACTTTTGTCATTATGGCTCTAATTAGCCTTTAAAGCTTTGCCATATGAGTTTCACTCTGACTGTATAGCCACACAATGCCCTCTGGGTTGTCTATCCTGGAGCTGACTGCTTAGAGTGTTACCTCTCGCATGCTTTCAGGCCAGAAAATATCTTACCTCCATAAATAACTATCTAAGCAAGAGCTACTTCAATCTGGCCAAAGTGGAAATAATAAAGAGGCGAATCTACTATGCTATAAAATCCGAAACTAATGCAGAACACACACTATTATCCAGAGAGTTTGAAGCATTCAGGTCTCACTTTTGTCCCATTCAGAGAGATTGCTGAGCACGTTGGGTGTAGCTGGCCTTGGATTCCCCAGGATTCGTATACCAGAATCTTCACCCCTCTGAGGAGACAAAGAGAAAATCCTCAGGGTTTAAATTTGTTAAGTATTGGCAGGCACATTCTCAGGGTTGTGTTCCTGGTTTTCTTCAAAGGACAAAGACAGAGGTATGTACTTCATTTGTGTGGGAGCTTGTTTCTTGGTGTGGCACCTGCAGAGGCGCATGAGCATGAGTGAGCATGCGTACAAGAGATGCTAGGAGTGGCTGTGTGTGTTCCAGCAGTTGCCCCTTTTTCCTCAAACACCTAAACTGCAAAAAGGCCCAGTTTCCATGCCCATTGTGATGCAGATGCCAGGACTCTTATGCAAGCCATTGGTGATGATGAAGGGGAAAACATTTTCCACTCTGTTATTTATCATGTGCTCATTTTATACCAGGTACCCTGCTTGCTGGCCATTGAGGATGACAGTATGCTTTGCCACCCAGCATCTCTAGCCCTGGTCCAGCCTCTTTAAGTAGGAGAAAAGAAGAGCCAGGAGGAAAGACCTCCCTCTGCCCCTCCTTCCTTCTTTCCTTTCTTCCCCCACCCCTTTCTTTCTGAGCATAGGTACAATTTCCCTCTGGTTTTCTCTGGCCACAGCAGATGCTTCTCTCTTTTTGGTACCCATGTGTTATCCTTGCTGTTACCCAACTTGTCCCTCCCAGCTGACATTCTGTGGTTCTAGAAGAGCCTCTCCTTCACATGGCCCTTGTGATCGTCCCTCAGCGTCTGCCTCCGGTGACACATTCACCCTTTTCTTCTGAGGACACTTGTGTAGACAGTATCTCGCTCAATGTTCCAGGTGAAATCCATCTTTTGGATTTCATGTCTGGTCCTGAGTGTCAGGCTTCATGTTACAGGCCTTTCCATCACTTCTGCGGCTTCTCCAGAATAACAGGCATCCTTACCCACCCGCCCACCCAGATGTTATTTCCATTTGGAATCCATCACTAATAACTGCTCAATGCAGGGATAGCAGGACCTGCTCACCCCTGCCGTGGATGACTCTGTTGGACCAATCCAGCTGCAGATATTTCCATAGCAGCATCTACAGCAGAATTTCTCAACTTTTTGGGGGGAGGCTGTCGAAGGACCCTTTCACTAGGGTCATATGTCAGATACCCTGCATATCAGATATTTACAGTAAAATTCATAACATTAGAAAAATTATAGCAACAAAAATAACATTATGGTTGGAGGTCACTGTTGTAGGGGGAGCTGTATTGAAGGGCCGCAGTGTCAGGAAGACTGAGGACTGAGTGCTGCCCTAGGGGGTTGGATGAAGCCTTCACTGAGGCCGCCCAGAAACTCCACCTCTCCCTCTGTCTGGTTTTATTTCCTGGTTGTCACCTAAGAGTGTGTCCTTTAAAAAAAAAAAAAAAGCCTCCCCTGAGCTCTCCTCTTGCCCCTTAGAGTCAGATTCCAGGGAATCCTACCTGTTCTGCTGTTGTGATGCCAGCACCTGGATGTGGCTTCTAGATGTGGGCCACCCCTCCAACTCCAGAAATATCCATGAACTCTTCCAGAGCCTGGGAGTGAGCGGTGTCCCTTGGGTGGACCGTGATGCTAGCAACTACATCCTGGAAACCTAGCTGCGAGTCTTCCTGATGTAGGGAAATCACACAAAACCATTTTTCAAAAGCTCTCTTTATTCTGCATCTCAGAAATGGGGGCAGGGGGTATCTGTTGTTTGGGACCTCCATTTCAGCAGAGATAGAAGGGGGCTCATTTTAACATCCTGGCACAGCCCGATGCTATTCCAGCTAGCTGGGGGTCATTTTAACACCTAATCTGTGCTGTTCTTGGTCACTCAGGCTCCAGGGAAGGGATAGTTGGGCCCAATGGCATCCTTTTTAGTGGTGCGAGAAGTTTCATTTGTGCTCATGCTTTTTCCGAGGCAGGGGGCGGGGGTGGGGCATGGGGTGAAAGCATTTCTTTCCTAGTAGCCATTCCTGTTACATGGGTGTTACTTTATTGCCTCAGATGTCACACCCACCAGCGTGCTGCCTGGTTAGGACATGCTGGCTGTTTCTAGGTCCTAGGTGGACAGAGCCAGGATTCCAGACTTGTCTGTTTTTCATTCTCTCTCCACCCCACCCTCCACCCCACCCGATCGCCCACCTGACCCCCTACCCCACCCCCCACCCCATCCCCCACCCCGCCCCTCATGCCTCGCACCCTCCCACACCACCAAATTCTAACACATCTATTGTTCAGAGAGTTAGGCATATGGTAAGCTTTCTGTTGTGGTGATAAATACCAAGACCAAATGCAACTTGGCAAGGAAAGGGTTTATTTGGATTATACATGAGCCAAACCACAGACCATCACTGAGAGGGAAGCCAAGACAAGAACTCAAGCAGAGCAGGAACCAGGAGACAGGAAACAAAGCAGAGGCCATGTTGGAGTGCTGTTTACTGCCTTGCTCATGGTGGGTTGCTCATCTCACGTTTTTATACAACTGGGGACCACTTGCTCAGGAATGATACCACCCACAGTGGGCTAGACCCTCCCATAGCTGTTCATTCAGAAAATGCCCCTACAGACTTGTCTAAAGAGGACTCTGGTCTGAGCATTTTCTCAATAGAGCTTCCTTCTTTCCAAATGACTAGCTGGTGTCAAGTTGAAAAAAATAAAAATAAACAAACAAACAAACAAAAAAAATCACCCAAAGCCAAAACAAAACAAAATAAAAAACTAACTAGTCAGTACATTTATATGCATTTACCAATTTTTATACTATTTGGAGGAAACAAAGAGGATCATTATTACTTAAAAGTTGTCTGCTGGTTTCAAGGCCTTAAAGGGTAAACAAATGTGCAATCTAAGACAGGCAGTGCTGCGCACATGGGCTGGGCCCTCCAGGCAGAGGAGACTAGTCTGCTGCTCTGTGGTCTTTGTGGATTAGCACAGCAGAGCGACCCTGGAGAAATGACTCCTTCAGTGGCTAATGACACAGTGAGAGACACATACCACCTCTCACTGCCACAACTGTATTCCTAGACCTAGCATCAGAAGCCACTAGCCTCTATGTCACTGGCAATGCAGGGGGGGGGGGGTGCTGTGGGACTGGTTGGAAGTAAATGGCTCCGCCGGAAGTCATTTAGACAGTCCAATAGGAAAAAAAAAACCTACTTGACCCTTTCCTCAAAGTAAAATCACAGAACCTCTTTAGAAAGATAACAAATTCTGAGTATATGGGCCAAAAGTCATACTATTTAATGGCAAATATAGCATATGTCTGTGAGATGACCTCAGGATGTTGGTTGGCCAGGAGCCACACACAGGAGTATGATTTTCTGGTACCAGAGTTCAGGGTTACAGAGTGAAGATAGAAGATGGGTTTTGTAAAGCTATAGAATGGGTTGGCTTTGGTTGGAATGGAGTAGCGCGCCCATGTGTGTGCGTCCCTATATGAATAAAAGTAAAAAAACCTTTCCTGTTATTGTGACAAGATGACCAACCAAAGCACAGTTGGAGAGTACACGCCATCATGTTGGGGATGCTGGCGGTGAGAGTGACTGTGGATAGGGCAGCAGCAGCATGGGGCAGCTTGCCACCTTGTGTCCCTCTGCAGTGAGGAAGCAGAGAGAGGTGAATGAAGGTGTTTGGCTCACAGCCTCCTTTTCACGCAGTCTGGGATCCCTGTTCATAGTGTCTGGAAACACCTCCCAGACAAGCCCAGCGTTGTGTTTCCAAAGTCATTCCAAGCCAGTCAAGTTGATAACACATATTAACTCCTGGGGGGGGGGGGGGGGGAGGACTCAGAAAAGGGGAGGAGCCACAGCTTATCCCAGAGAGCCCTTCCTCTCCCCCTTTGCTACCTCCCATGTTCATTCATTTTCTCTCTCTGTGTGTCTGTCTGTGTGTCTGTCTGTCTGTCTGTGTGTCTGTCTGTGTGTCTGTCTGTCTCTCTCTCTCTCTGGTTTTTCAAGACAGAGTTTCTCTGTGTAGTCTTGGCTGTCCAGGCTGGCCTCACAGGCTGGCCTCACAGAGATCTGCCTGCCTGTGCTGGGATTTCAGGCGTGTGCCAGCAAACCAACTAAATGGAACAGAGTATGCACAGGACAGTGGCAAGGGCATGTTTTTATGACTTTTATGGCTTTAAGTGTCTCCTTCAATTTTGACTCCTAGGGGCCTCTCTTGCTCTCCTTGACCCCTCTGTGACAAGGAACTGGAAGTCTTGTCAAACGCTAAAGCACTAGCCCAGCCTTCCACGCTCCCTTCTGCTGAGTCCCACTACCCCAACCCGGTTATAAACCATATCCGGGGTCATGCCTGTCATCCTCCTGCCTTTCTGCTGCATCCCGAGTGCCCCCTTTCTGTAGGTTTGTAGGTTGACCCCTTATCCACAGCTCATTCTTCTAATGGAATACTCTAGAAGAAGGGGGAAACTAAAGGCCCAGTCTCACCCCACCCCCTTCTTTTGGATTTTTTTTTTTTCAAGACAGGGAGGGTATTACTGTGTAGCCCTGGCAGTCCTGGAACTCACTCTGTAGAACAGGCTGGCTTCGAACTCAGAGATCTACCTGCCTCTGCCTCTGGACCACTGAGATAAAAGGTTTGTGCCACCACTGCCTGGCCAGTCTTATCCCTTATCAAAATGTGCAGCCATTCCCTTGATATCCTAGCCTTTGATTCTGAGCAGTGCAGCCAGGTGAGCCAAGAGACAGGTGTGGACACTTCCCAAGGTCATTTGTACCCTCTTTAAGCAGCTTGGGACACTCTCTGCTGCTCTGTGGGTCTGGCATCAGTGACCTAGAGACACCCCCCTGTAAAGCCAGGGACCCAGCTCCCAGACTCCTACCATCTATCTATTTTCAGAGCTTGTCCCCTTTAGTTCTCCATGGATGCTAAAATGTCAAAGAATCCCTCGTCCAGCTTCCATTCTCAGCTCCTTCAAATTCTGGATGACATATGAAGAGGTCTTTAGGCCACCTGGCCCTGCTCTGCTCTATGCAAGGCTGTGTCCACTCCTTGTGGGAACCATATTCGGCACATTTAACTTATAGGTTAAAAACCCCAGTTAGAAAGAGGGGATGCTCCCACAGAGAAGACTGCAGTGTTCTTGAGTGACTGCTTACTTTGTTTTTGCTTGTTTGCTTGTTTGTTGAGACAGGATTTCTCTGTGTAGTCCTGGCTTACCTACACATCACTTTGTAGACTAGCATGGCCTTGAACTCAGACATCTGCCTGCCTCTGCCTCCGAAGTGCTGGTATTAAGGGGGTGTGCTGCTGCTGCTGCTGCTGCCACCGCCACTACCACCTGGCCAGACCTCTTACTGTAGTATATCTGTGTACTGGACATTGAATCCAGAGCCCTGTACATACTTGCACTTTTGAGCCCCACCTTTCCTCTTAAAAACAAAAACCTCCCAAATAAATTTCATAACCTCAAGCTTGTTGAAATATTCTTTGTGGGCTAAAAGTGTTTGCTCAGTCAACTGTCAAGTACAGCACAGGATTCGGGAGCTCTGTGGAAAACAATGTCAGGTGCCTTGAAGCTGCCAAAGTTCTTAGGGATTTTCTGTTTGGCTTTTCCTCCCTTCCTCCCTCCATTCCAGTCTCTATAGAAGTAAATGTGCTTTTATTTTTATTATAGCTAAATATGCCAATTTGAATTTCTTGTTAAGACAAAGACTAGGGTTGCCTGGATGGAGAAGTGTCATAGGAAATCACCCACCAGCTTCTTAGAGTGAAACAGATGGTCTTTGAAATCACTGTCAGGTGTGTCCATTTATTTCCAAGTCCTCAAGCAAAGTGTCTCTCGTTTCTGAGTTTTCTGTTCTCCCCGTTCTTTCAGATACCTTTCCAAGTCTTTTGAAAAGTACCCATCTTTTTGGTGCCTAAACAAATCTAAGATCTGCCCCTGCCCCAATGCACACCACACACACACACACACACACGTCTCTGCTTATAATTTTAGTAGGAAATGTGGGTGCAAGAATAACGCAGGAAGCACGGGCTGCGTCCAAGGCAGATCAATTTGCGGAAAAATCGACGACTGCCCTTGTTCCTTCTGAATCACCTAATGGGAAAGCTTCTAAGATCAGGCCAGGGGCGGGCATCTCACAGGTGGAAAGGGCCAAAGAGAGGTATTTGCCTATGCGAGACTTTATAACCACCGAGTCCCGCTGTTGGCACTATCCTTCGAACCCTGGGAGGGCAGATCCAGTGACTTCGAAACATGCTATGAACTCTCACTCAGGAACTCGCTGGGGGACCCACCGTGATGCTGGGGAAGTAAGAGCGGGCACGAGCAGGCTGGAGGGCTCCAAAACCTTCCTCTCATCCATGCACTGTAACCTAACAGACTACCACAAAGCACCTCAAACAACCCATAAACCTATTGAGGAAAAGAAATGGGCAGGCAGGAGCAATCCTAGATAATTTTTGCCACTGTTTCTCTCACAGCTTTCCGCCGCTCTGGACTCAGAAGTCAAGGTCAGCTGCGCTTTGCCAAAAAAAAAAAAAAAAAAAAAAAAAAAAAAAAAAAAAAGCGCACCGCCAAGGCAGACATGCAGCACTTCGGTCCGGGTCTTTGGAGATTATTCCCACTAGCTGATGGGAGCCACGCCGCTGGGTCAGGGACTCGTAGGAGCACTCTGAAAGTGGATGTAGGGTGGCGGGGCGCTGCACGCCTCAGTTGCGCACTGGAACCCCGGACTCTGCGATCCTGCCCCGGCTCTCCGGGAAATGCTGCTGAAAGGACGCTGGCGCAAAGACGTACTCGGGGCTCGGGTAGCAGACCCCCACCACTACTCAGCCCCGTGCTAACTGCGCCTCCACGCTCAGAGTCCCACTTAGCTACTCGCCACCCGGCGGACCATAAAAACAAGTCGCGGATCTGCGGAAGGAGGAGGCAGGGCAGGCGGGCGCCGGAGGAGCGCGGCCCAGGAGAAAGGGGCGGGACCGGGTCAAGGGAGAAGCTGTGGCCGCGCCTCCCCATTGGCCGGGACGCGGTGGAAAGCCCGGGCTGGCAGCCAGCGGGCGGGGCGGGGCTTGTCTGGCGCCCCGCCCCGGCCCCGCCCCCAGTCCGCTGCCCCACTCCCGCGCCCCTCGCGCCCTCCCGCGGGCGGGCCCTCCGAGTTTTTAAAGTGGGCTGGCAGCTGAGGAGGCCGGACATTCGAGAGCGGTCGGTGCGCAGCTCGGGAGTCTTCAGCGCTCCGCTCAAGCTCTCCTGAGGCGGCCGTACAATCCTCGGCAGTGTCCTGAGACTGTATGGTCATCTCAGCTGCCGCGCTCGCCTGACCCCAGATTCCTTCTAATTCCCTCTCTTCGAGCCACTCTTTTTTGCTTGTTGGTTGGTTGGTTGGTTTTGTTTTGCGAGATCCCAGAAAAGTGACTCCTGTTCGGGGATAAACGGAACTTCTGGCCCCTTGTCGCTGCTCTCTCCTTTGGCGTCTTACAACCTCCTCCTACTCCTTTCCCGGGCCCCGCCTCCTCCTGCAGGTTCCTCCCCGTCACCCCTCTCCTCCCTCCTCCTCCGCACCTAGCCAGCCGTCCGCAAACTTCCACCTGATTGTGCGGGACTCTCGGACCTGCGAACACTTAAGACCTTTCACACCTGCCTGAGCGACCGAGAGCTGCCGAGGGCCACAGCGAAGACAGCGGCTGCAGCCCCCACGGGCTTAAGAAACCCAGGTGCTCCGGGTCTCGGAGGGCCACGGCGACAATGACAGCTGACAAGGAGAAGAAAAGGTAAGCAGGCGTCAGAGCCGGTGACCAACTCGGTTCCCCGCAGTGGCGGAACTGCGCGAGGCGGGAACGACCCGGGGCAGTTGCGAGAGGAGTGCGAGGGTCTCCGAGGCCGGGGGACAGCTCTTTGGTGGGTGGGGGGTGAGTAAGAGAGCAGGTGCTGGCTTTAGGGACCCAGAGCTGCGGCTACGCAGTCGAGTCGCGAACCGGATAGTTCCGAGACCTTGAGACACAGAGAGATGGCCCTGGAGGTCAGGGGTGCTTCCGCGGCGCCTTCCAAAGTCCGTCGTCCTCAGAGCACCAAGCTATCCCAGCTAGTGGTTTGAAATGTTTCTGGACTGATGCCCTCGACCCTCTGAAGCAGCAGACGCGCCTTACTTTTCCTAGGACCCCCTTGGTCTTTTCAAGCGCGCTCCAATGCGGGCTCTGCGCCCCCAAAGTAGCAAGGGATAGAGGGCAAAGCGCAACTCGGGGGTGCGCCCTGGCCAGAGGAGCAGAGCCGGAACATGGCCAAGGGTCCTGCTCCAGACCGCACCCAAGTTTGTAGGACCCCGCTTTCCTTAGCCTGCACCTAGACTTCGTCAGAGAGTGGGTAGTGACCTGGATTGCCCTGCGGGGGCAGGTGTCTTAATGTGCAGAGAGAGAGAGAGGACACCGGGCCTCTCTGAGTGCCCGACTCTTAAGAAGACAGAGAAGGGCAGCCACGAAGGCCTGCCCTCGCGAACCTTTCCGCACTGGGTGAGAGGCAACTCCGGCCAACTCCCGCTGCCCTAGCGCCTCCTTCAACCCGCCTCTAATCGGGCGGGCGGACACCGGATTCTCTCCGAACCTAGGTGGGAGCTCAGCATGCGACCGCGCAGACCTGGAAACACCTTCGCCTCCTGCAAAAGTTTGTAGCTGGTCGCCTGGCCCTTTGCTCCTGTTTCGATCGGTGGGAGCCATGGGCGAGAGTTTCCAGCGCTGCCCTCCGCGGCGGCGAGCTGGCTGGAGTGGCTGGAGTCGAACGCGAGAACCCAGAGTGGTGCGAGCCGATTCGCGGGAGATCCGTAGCCAGGCTGGAAAGACTCAGCCCCGGAGCGGATTGGCTTTTGTTTGGACTTCCACTTAGGGACCTGAGCCAGGAACAATGTATCCTCTGGTCGAAAGCAGTAGCTCCCACCTCAGGGCACCGATAAGGATTTGATAAACGCGAGCGAATCGCACCCGTCCTGGCTTGGCGCCCGAGCCCTGCGCTGGCGGATCACTAGGGGGAAAGTGTTGAGTCCAGTTCCCGATTCCCTATTGCCGCCAACCAAACAGCTCTGAAGTGCTGTGTCTTTTGAGGGTAGAGAAGCAAGGGAAAAGACTAAGATTCCAGTTTAAGCTATAAAGCCAATCAGAATGTAATCACAATAAAAAAAAAAAACGCGAAGTTAGACAGTCCAGGGCCGCCAGGGGAACTTACTGAACATTTTATTATTGCGGCGCCTATGGGTGAATGTCGCATTTGCCAATATGATGTCGCATTTGCCAATATGGTAATCAGTGTGAAATGTCCTTTTGCTCTTAGGTCTATCAATCCTTGTGAGAAACAGGTAACAGTTGGGAATGCTGTTTTCATGCCGGGCTTACAGAACCTCCTTAGCAGAGGGTAGAGAGGGAGCCACAGTAAGAGCTGGAAGAAAGTTGCATAATGACACTACAAATTATCCACAACAGCTGCCACTTTAAGAACCAGCATAGCAGAGCCTGTGACCCTCCTAGGAAGCTACTATCCGTGGTGCAGTGCCCCAGTCAGTAGCCAGGCCTGCAGGGATTTTTATGTTTGGGGGAGCGGGGCAGGTGGTGGTGGTGGTGAGGGGGTACCGAAAAAGCAGGGTGAGCAGTCTGTAGGTCCCTCATGGTCCAGAGTCCTTTGAGTAGTCAGTTGTCCAGTCGTCCAATGCCTGTTAGGATAATGGTTTTGAAATTGGTTGAGTCGGCTTCTTGGGGCATCAAGGTATAGTTAAAAATTGTGAAGCAGGGCACTGGAATTTGTTGTCTCTTTAGTGGCTTCCTGAAGCTTCCTGAGCGGCAGGGGTTCTGAAAGATTTGTATTTTTATTGGTTCAAGAGCTGTTTCTTCTCTAGAACATAACTGAACATTCTAGAACAGCCCCTCGAGAAGCCAGAGGCTCGTTTTGTTCCCAAACATCCCTGTGGGATTGGATATGTTAATCAATAATAATTAAGATCTGGCTTTTTAATTGTTGGCTGGCTAGCGGCTTTGATAGGGGGAGCCATAGGAGCTTTCTTGAGTTTTGATGAAGCAGAGTTCTTGTCAGGCCTGCCATGGTTCAGGATTCTAGGACGAGCTATGTGTAGATGCTCTCGGATGGGGCTTTGCAGAGCAGAGCAGTAAAGACAAGTGGAAGTGAGCGGCCAGGGATCCAAGTCCAGGCCCCAAAACAGATTCCAGACTTTCAAGTGTCGGGACTGGCTGGCTTCTCACACCAGCTGCACTTAACTGGTCCTCTCTTAAGATGAACCCAAAGGCCACCAGGTTTCCAAGTCGAGGGGACCTAACGCTGGATGGGCATCGCAAGTGAAGCTTATTTTCTAATTAATGTTCCTTCAACACTTGACAGCAGTCTTAACCGAATGGCCCAAAATCTAGAATGGCATAGAATTGGTGTGTGACATTGTCAGCCCAGGCATTTAAATTGTGCTTTTAACAGCTTTTGCAGAGTTTTAAAAAAGCATTGTGATTCAGGGCTTTTTTTTCCCCCCCTTTAGTTTTATCGTGGGGCTTTAAGATTATTTTATAAACAAGCATGGAAGCCATAAAAATATTCTCTTTTTTTGGCCAAGGCCCAGGGAAGGTAAAATGAGTCCTGTCCTAACAGGGACTGTTAAGGTGCTGATAAGAATCAGAGTGTTGGCTCATTATAGTCAGTCAGTACGTGGCCAGCAAAGCCCCTAGCAATGACATGCCTCTAGCCTGTGAGAGGTTCCAAAGACTTAGTGCAGCCCACCACTACCACCACCAGACCCCTGAACCTTCAAAACAGAGAGTTGCTTTCCAGAGATAATTGCTAGAGCCTTCCAGCTATGGCAGGAACGAAGATGTCAACTGGCCAGCTGACATTGTGCTCAGTACCTACAAACTTCGGGAAATATGAACCCATTACTTGAGTACCTTTTCTTTGTTTCAGTTAAGGGAAAAAACAAACAAACAGAAAACAAACAGCGACAACAAACCCTACTACAAGATAGATAGACTTGATAAAGCAAACCAACCCAACGACCCTTCTCGGCTCCTGGATGGAAGCAAGATGCTTTGTGAAGTGGAGACCATTCCACAGCCAGATTGCTGTGTGGCATGGTTAGGCATCTGCAGAGATGGAAGCTGTCAGATAGAACCAGTCTGCTTTATTTACGTTGTAAATCCATCTCTCTCTCTACCTGCGTGTGCGTGCGTGCGTGCGTGCGTGCGTGCGTGCGTGCGTGTGTGTGTGTGTGTGTGTGTCCCAGTGTGGAGGAATCCATGGGGTAAGTGTTTAGAACTAGAAGGAATCAAGTAGGTAATTCTAAATACTCCAGGACTTCAGCCCAGTGTGTTTCCAAGTTCTGTCATTAATTCCTTCAAGTTTTAGGCTTTTCCGCTTTTTTGTTTGTTTGTTTGGTTGGTTGGTTGGTTGGTTTTGTTTTGTTTTGTTGAGACAGAGTTTCTCTGTGTAGCCCTGGCTGTCCTAGACTCGCTTTGTAGACCAGGCTGGCCTCGAACTCACAGCTATTCGCCTGCCTCTGCCTCCCTGAGCGCTGGGATTACAGGCGTGGCTACCGCTCACCACGCCCGCCTGGCTTTTCCACTTTTGAGGAAATCTTTTTTATCCTATTAATAGAAAATATTTACTGTTAAACAATTACTTACTTGCTTTAAAAAAAAATCTTCCTGAGTTCTGTCCTATCTCATTCTAACAGTTTCCCTTGTCTTTTTACCCCTTTAAGTCCTAAGGAAAGTTCGTGGCACATAAACTACTGAGCTTTTACCCTGTTGCTGAGGAAGTGCTGTTTCCCCCCAGGGCGTCACTGTTCTTTACCTGCACTTCCCCTTCCAGCCCCATGCTGGAGTCTCCTGGTACTATTCATACCAAGATGGCTCACCAGAAAGGCAATAGTGGGTGCAGAGCAAACACTCCTAGTCTGAAAAAAACAATGCCAAAAACTAAGAAAGGGGCAATATGTTCATTATTTATTTATTTATTTATTTATTTTAATGTTCATTATTTTCAATTGCTCGGTTTGAATTAATGGGCAGACAGGACCACACAAGAGATTGTAAGTGTCAGCACCCGTGTGATTTTTACTTTGTAGGGTTCATATATTTGAAGCTAAGGGGGAAAAAAAAAAAAACCAAACCTGAGTGTCGTTTCACTTGGTAACTACACACACCATAATTTAAACGTGTTGGTGTAGGCGGGGAAGCTGGCTCACTGGCTCACGGAGTAATGAAGGGTAGATGCTGGACACTGCGTGAACTGGGTCCCAGGGACAGCCTGCTGGTAGAAGTTAGCACTTAGGGATAGTATAAGTAAAAACACGAAGGCATCAAGGGTGCTCTTCATCATCAACTTTGACACTGTACCCAAAATGGCCACCCAGAGTGACTGCTTGGTTTACACACTTGCTCTGCATAAAGAATTTGGAGGAGGGGCGCTTGCGGGAGACAGCGATAGACAGAGGTTTCAGCTTCCACGGAGGACAAGTGTGGAGGTGACTGCCGCTCCACGAAGGCTGAGAAAGGGAACGGGCTCCTCTCCTCAAGCTTTGCAAATGAGCTCCCAGGGTAGAATTTAATTTCTGAAATCTACAAAGTGTATGTTTTGTTCTGTTGTTATTTACTTATTTATATTTTTTTTTAGAATGTTAATCTCAATCTCCCCTATGAGGGTTGAATGCAGCAGAGTTTTGTACATGCTGGGCAAGCATCCTCTACCACCGAGCTATAGCCCCAGCCCTAGCAGCTTTGCAAAGGTGATCCGAAAGACACAAGGCCTTCCTTCTCCTCAGCTGTCCCTCCCAGGCCGAGTGTTAGGATCTTCCTGTGGAGGCTGCAGACTGCCAGTGTCTTG